>NC_092502.1:28644537-28968787 GCF_047511675.1 Marmota flaviventris
TAATCTGATATAATTTTCCTATGTACATAGGTGAATCGACCCAGTGAATCCACCATTATGTACATCTGCAAGAATAGGGTCCCCCAAATCAGAATAAGATATATTCATACTTGTATAATTACATCAAAATGGATTCTATGGTTACGTATAACTAAAAAGAATCAATAAAAATTTCTAAAAATACTATATAAATAAAATTAAAGATGACAAAGTAGACATTATAACTTACACTAAAAATTCAAAGAATCACTAGGGATTATTTTGAAAAACTACAAGCTAATAAATTTTAAAATGTAGAATAAATGGAGATATTTTTGGACTCATATGATTTACTTAGATTGAACCAAGAGAGTATAAAAAATAAGAATCGACCATTAACTAGTAATGAGATTGAATCAGGAATAAATTATCTCCAGTGAAGAAAAGCCTGGAATTGATGGCTTCCCTGCTGAGATTACCAAACTTCTAAAGAAGAACCAACATGATTGCTTCTCAGACTGTTTTATAGAATTGAAAGGGAAGGAACCTTTCCAAACTCATTCCATTTGGCCAGTTTTACCCTATCTAAATATGACAAGGACATAACAACAACAAAACAAAGAAAACTATAGGCCAATATCTGTGATGAATACAGGTGCAAAAATTCTCAACAAAATACTAGCAAACTGAATCCAACAGTACATCAAAATGATAATTCATGATGACCAAGTTGGTTTTATTCCAGGAAGGCAAGGATAGTTCAACATACACAAATCAATAATTACGTAAATTACAGCAAAATGTAAAACACAATGAAGGCAAAAAAAAAATCACACAATCATTTCAATAGATGCAGAAAAAGCATTTGATGAAATTTAACATCCTTTCATGATACAATCCCTGAACAACTTAGGTATAGAAGGATCGTACCTCAACATAATGAAGCTATATATGACCACCCATAACCAAAATCAAATGGAATGGGAAAAAACTGAAAGCATTTCCTCTAAAATAAGGAAGAAGATAAGGATGTTCACTCTCACCTCTCTTATACAACGCAGTACTAGAAATTTTAGCTCAAGCAATCAGGCAAGAGAAAAATCGAGAGGCATACAGATAGAAAAGGAGGAAGTTGAACTATCCTTGTTTGCAGAGGATATGATTCTATCCATAGAAAAACCTAAAGATTCATCAGAAAATATTAAAACTGATCAACAAGTTCAGTAAAATAACAGGATAAAAAAATTATCATACAAAATTAATAGCTTTTCCATACATCAGCAATGAATTTGCTGACAGAGAAATCATGAAAGTTATCTCATTGACGGTAGCCACAAAGAATAACTTAAAAATACATTTAAGGAAATTAAAGAGCTCTACAATGAAAATTACAAAACAGTGAAGGAATAAATTGAAGAAAACATTAAAAGGTGGAAAAAATCTCCCGTGTTCATAGATTAGAGGTACTGGCATTCTTAAAATTTTCATACTGCCCAAAGCAACCTACAGAGCCAATGCAATCCCCATTATAATCCTAATGACATTGTTCACAGAATCAGAAAAAATAATCCTAAAATTCATATGGAAGCACAAAAGACCCCAAATAGCCAAACTACCTCAAGCAAAAGGAACACAGAGGCAGCCCCATATATCTAATTTCAAGACATACTACAGTGTCATAATAATAAACAGCATGATATTAGCATAAAATCAGGCACATAGACCAATGAAACAGAATAGAGAGCCCAGAAATAAATCCATACCATCTGAAGCCAACTGGTTCTCAACAAATATGCCCCAAAGAACAAAATGTGGGTGGTGAAATTTCAGCTACTGGCTGATGTTTTGAACTCAAGTCGGATGGGGTAACCTTTCCTAGTATCCCTCAAAAATGGACAAGGCTGGAAATAAAGTTCCCTAGGAGCCTTTCACCATGGAATGCCAAGCTGAAGATGACCTAAGAGGTCACAGGGTGTCAAGTGCTTTGTCTGAGCAAGTTGCCCTATGTAATGTGGCTGATCTGTGTAGGACCCTGTTGTGTTCCTGTGATTTCCTGATGAAGAATAGCAGGTAGCCTTGATGCCTGGTCACCATTATTGGGCAGCTGCTGATTTGTATCTGAGATCCTGACATCCTAGATAGAGGACAGCCTGGTGTGCTGTACACCTCCACTGTAGTAGTATGGTTGCTTGGAAATCTGATCTCATTGGTGGAGAGAAGGTTCAATCCCTAGTTTTCACTGGTGGGAAATAATGGACATGCCCAGAGCCCAGGTCCAAAGGGTCACAAATAAGGATGTAGCTGAGGCCCTTTTTTTACTGGGGAAGGATGGAAAATTCTGACGTTTGTGTGTTTGATAATTACGTGGGTGTGCACCTGCAAGTGGTTGAACCTGATGCTCTTGAGAGTCAAGGTTTCCACCCCATTGACCTTGGTAAGAGGAGACATGGAAAGGACTCTAGAATGACTCAGCTCCCTGACTCCTTCTCTGTCTCTGCAGGTGTGAAATGGAGGCGAGGGGTTGCTCAGAAGGACACTGCCTAGTGACCCCTGAGATCAAAAGAGGGGACTGGGGACAGCAGGAGTTACTGATCATCATGGTGGCCATATTGTTCATCATCACAATCACCGTTGGGCTTCTCCTCTACTGCCGCCGTTGCAAGTCCCACAAGCCTGTGGCCATGGAGGACCCAGACCTTCTGGCCAGGAGTATTGGTGTTGACACCCAAGCCATGCCTTCCATTGAGCTTGATCCGCTGAGCACTAGCTCCTGCAACAACCTGAACCAATCAGAGCCCAGCAAGACCTCGGTTCCTAATGAACTTGTCACTTTTGGACCCAGCTCCAAGCAACGGCCAGTGGTCTGCAGTGTGCCTCCCAGGCTCCCACCAACTGTGGCCCCTTCCCACGCTGACCATGAGTCCATCATTAAGAGAACCTGGTCGGGCGAGGAGATGGGTTAGTATAGCTAGAGACCCTTAACCTCTGGGATTGATGGAATGGGGTGGTAGACCTAAATAGTCCATTGAGGCATAAGCACTTTTAGCCACCATTCAATCCAGTCCCTTGGGATGGGACATGAAGGAACATATGCAGAATCACTGATGACTGGATAAGATTCTGGGACTCTTGGCTCAGAGTGCCGCACCATGATCCAGCCCTCTAAATTCCAAGTGACTCCATACAATTGATGTTCATGCCAGAAACACATAGGCCATGGATAAGGTTGTGTAGAATCCCTGGAGAGAATAGGGGATGTCTGCACATTTTTACTTTTCTAAGAGAAAGAGAAGCAGTGGTCCACGTTTCTGAGTGTTCCATCTGGAGGTATAGCAGCCGAGTCAGAGTTGGCTGGCTCCGAGGAGGAACTTGTTTGGCTCAAAAGGAGATGCATTTGTAAAGCACCTTATATTTTTTTTTTCTGGTATATTTGCCAGTAATACCAAAAGCAAATATTTCACTGTTTGTCCCAATACCATAAAGATGAAGTGACTTGTTCTAACCCATCCAACTTTTCAGAAACAGAGACGGGTCTAGAACCAAGAACTCTTGGTCTTTTCTTCTGGCTCATTTCATCATACTCTGTGATAGAAGCCATCACACTTTCAAATCCAAACTGTGTATCTCTTTCCTTCAGTTAGGAGAATAAATTCTCCTGTGGGTCTTGGGAATAGTTGCCAAGTCCAGCCGTAGGGATGGGACACATGGGACCATCCATATTCCTTCCTTGTCCCCTGACTCTCAGATTAGTGATGAGGTTTGCAAGGTGGGCTGGCTTTGGGTCAAACCTTTGGCCTTGAACATGCCCTCTTTGGAGTCCACATGTCAACCTAAGCTGTCAGGGACAACATGGGTAGGTGGACCACACACCCACCTGCTCCTGGGGCCATTTCTACCTAGTGCTAAGCTAATTTTAGTAGCTCAAGGGCCTGCTGGAAATCACCAGAGAAGGAACTCACTTCATGACTCTGTTCTCTTTCAGTGTACCCCGGAGGAGCCACCGTCTGGCCCCCTACCTACTCCAGGAAGGAACACTGGGAATACCCCCGATCTGAAGTGACCCAGGGCCCTCTGCCGCCCTCGCCTCACCACCACACAACCCCAGCTGTGTTGCCGGAGCCTACTGCCCTCTATGGGGGCTTCCCCTTCCCTCTGGAGCTGGAAAACAAGCGGGCACCCCTCCCGCCTCGCTACAGCAACCAGAACCTGGAAGATCTGATGCCCCCGCGGCCCCCCAGCCCCCGAGAGTGCCTGCTTGCCCCCTGTCTCAATGAGTACACAGCCATCAGCTACTACCACTCGCAGTTCCGGCAGGGAGGGGGAGGGCCTTGCCTGGCAGAGGAGGGGTACAAGGGGGTGAGCATGCGCCTCAGCAGGGCAGGACCCTCCTATGCTGACTGCGAGGTGGAGGCTGCGCCTCCCACCAGCCGCCATCCCCGGGCGCCCCCCAACTATGAGGGCTCTGACATGGTGGAGAGTGACTATGGGAGCTGTGAGGAGGTCATGTTCTAGCTCCCTGTTCTCAGGGGGAGGCAGGTGGAGGCCACGGCCTTGGCACCGTCTTCCTGTCTCACAGGGAGGGAGGGAGTGTGGCTGGGAGAGGGAGGGTAGCCCCCACACCCAGTCCAGACTTCCGTCCCTTGAAATGTGCTCTTCCGGTCCCCCAGCTGGTCCCTGAGGGTGGAGGGAAGCTGAGGCCAGAGCTTCAGAAACAGCACTAGGGCCCCAGGAGAGGGGATGACCGAGCAGTTACCCTGGAAAACTAGGAATGACTGACTCCAGGGATGGCCAAGAAGTAGGCTGTCCCATGGATTTTGTCGTCTTTCAGTCCGGGAAGAAAGGCCTGAACTATGGGGTTGGCACTGCCAGGATGCATCCTGTGGCTGCCCAGAGCTCCATTTTGGAGCTGGGCAGGTTGGTGGCCAACAGGCCACTACTATACCAGCGACAGAGGTGAGCCCCAGGGGCACCTGACCCCAGAGGGCCATGTGGTATCTTCCTAGGGGCTGAGAGGTGAGCAGGTACAAGAGCCCGCTGGGAATCTGCCCCATGCAGACATTCATTTCATATTCGTCAAGGGTCTGCCCTGCTGGGTGGCGTGCTACGCACCGGGGATGAAGAGGTTTCCCCAGGAACATCATGTGGGCCTCAAGTCCCCCAGCGGTTGCTGGGCCTCAATTCCTGCTGTGGTTGCTCAGATGCAGAGGAACTTGCTCCACCTCAAAAAACCACAAGAATCTTGGGCCTGCCAGGATTCTCTGCAGCCCTGAACCTTTTTCTGTTGAAGAATTCACACCTCCTGGAACTCTAGGTTCTTCACCCCAAGATTCCCAGGTACTTCTGGTCAAAGGCAGGAAAGACATCATTCTTCATTTTAAAGAATTCTTTGGCACTTTTCAACCTTGCTGTCGGCATGAGTTTTCCCAAAGGGATGAATGTGTCTTCCTCTAGACAACAAGGAACTTAGAACTCACAGGCAGGGCAGGATGGAAGCAGGAAACTGACCAGCAGAATGTCCAGGCTGGACCTCTGCCCTTTCTTGTCCCTCCATCTCAAATGCCTGCCAATCAAGTGTTACCTGCACTGACTCGACTCTATGCACTGAGGGTCAATGTGGGCACGCCTCTACACGTGTGGGCACCCATGTCGGTCCATGTGTACACATGTGTAGAGTGTCTGTAGCCAGGAGTGGCCAGGACCAGAAGCCAAGGAGGCCTCTGGTGGCCTCACTACTCCCTTCCCTGCCAGTTCCTCCCTGGTCCACTGCCTTTTCATGTGTGTTGTTTCTGGAGACAGAAGTCAAAAGGAAGAGCAATGAAAACTCTCACCCAGGATTGCTGCTCACAGCGAGGGAGTTGTGTGGGTGAGAGCACGCTGTGTGAGTGGTTCGTGGCTGTGCGTGTGACTGAGCGTGAGCCCTGTGTTTCTGTGCGTCGTTTGATTTTTTTTTTTTTTAACAATAAAGTATCTTTTTTACTGTTATTTTCTGTGTCACTTAGCCTGTTTCAGGTTGAGTCAGGAGAATGACAGGAGAGTCGACGGGCCCTCCTGAGCCCAGATGCATGGAATCTGGGAGCTGGAAGGTGGTCCCCAAACCTGGCACAACTGCTCCTGAGCTCTACCAAGACACACACAATCAGAGCCCAGGGCTGGGGTCCAGGAAATGCTCTGGGAAAAAAATTTGAGTGCCTCGGTTAAAAGGTGGGAAAACTAAGGTTCTGAGTGACAGGCCACTAACTGGCAGGTTAAACAAAGGTCCAAGACAAGACCTGGGACTCTGGCCCCTGCCACCACTCAGCAACTCTTCACACTGATTGGGGAGGGGGACTTAGCATCATAAGCCAGCTCTCCTGACACCCCAAGCAGCCAGCGGCTGCAACTCTACAACTCTGAGTAAGACTTCACTGAGCAAGCTCAGTAAGCCCAGTTGGGAACCCCATCCCTGCTGTGAACTGTTGGGCAGAGAGGGTGTATCTGGGGGAGACTCTGGGGTCAGACAGGTTTGGTTCCAAGCCTGATTCTGTCACACACTCATTATGTGGCCCTGATTAGCTATGTCTTGGCCAAGGAGACACCACTTTTTTAAAGACTATTTTTAAAGAGCAGTTTTAGGTTCATAGCAAAATTGAGCTGAAGACAGAAATTTCCAACCCCCCCCCCCAAAGTCCCTACACATGTATCAACAACCCTCACTAGGGTGTCAGTGAGCCTACGCTGACACTCCATCCCACAAAGCCCGTAGTTGACAGGGTTCGTTCTCGGTGTTTCACAGTCTATGGGTTTGGATAAATGTATACTGATGCATCCACCATCACAGCTTCATACAGAGTCATTTCACTGCCATGAAAATCCTGTGCACTCTTGGCCTATTTATTCCTAACCTCTGGCAACCACTGGTCTGTTCATAGTTTTGCCTTTTCCAGAAAGTCATACAGGCAGAACAACACAGAATTTATGTAGTCTTTTCAGGTTGGTTTCAGACAGACTTCTTTCACTCAGTGAAATTTATTTAAGTCTCCTCCTTGTTTTTGAATGGCTTAATAGCTCATTTCTTTTTAGCCTTGAATAGTCTGCTGTTTGGGTGTATCACAATTTATTTATCCATTCACCTACTGAAGGACATCTTGGTTGCTTCTAAGTTTCAGCAGTTGTGAGTAAAGCTACTCTAAACATCCACTTGCAGGTTCTTGTGTGGCAGCAGTCTTCCAGTCCTTTGGGTAAATACTAGGTAGTGCAATTGTGGGATGGGATGCTAAGGGTATGTTTAGGTTTATAAGAAACTGCCAAAGTATCTGTACCATGCTGCCTTTCTACCAACACCAGATTAGAGTTCCCATTGCCCCACATCCTCAACAGCATTTGTTATTGTCAGTGTTCTGGATTTGGGCCAAGAATTGGGCATATAAGTAGTGGCATCTCATTATTGTATCAATTCATATGTACCTGATAATATGATATGGGGACATCTTTTTTTCTTTCTTTTTTGCCACCTATACATCTTCTTTGGTGAGGTGGTGGTTAAGTCAGGTTTTTTTGTTTTTCTTATTATTGTGTCTTAATAGTTCTTTGTATATTTTGGTTAATAATCTTTTATCCAATAGATCTTCTATAGATATCTTTTCCCCAGCTTTTCTTCATTCATTTGACAGAAACTTTTCCAGAATAGAAAGTTTTAATCTTATGAAGTCCAGCTCATCAATTCTTTCTTTCATGAATGGTCCTTTGATGTTGATTCTAAAAGGTCATCACCAAACCCAAAATCCAGGTCATCTGGATTTTCTCCTGTTATTTTCTTTGCATTTTACATTTAGGATTGAGATTCATTTTGAGTTGACTTTTGTGAAGTATGGAAGGTCTGTGTCTAGATTCACCTTTTTACCTATGGATGCCCAGTTGTCTCAGTACCACTGGTAAAAAGACTTTCTCCACGCCGTTGTGTTGCATTTGTTTATTTGTCTAAGTTCAGTTGGGCCGCTTATTTTTTTTCAGTAAAACAATAAAATAATAGTAATAAGAATTACTTTATAATATTACTGTGAGGAATAACTGTAAATGATAAACTTACCCTATGCAGAAAATCACAAATAATCTAGTCCACCAAATTTGCCCAAATTTCTATTGTCTTAATTACGAGTTTTGCCCCGATAGAATACCATTTCTACTGTTATTTACTTTTTTCCTTAAATGGGTTTAGATTCATAAAAATATTTTCATTTATCTTAGAATGCTAATATCCATAAACGAGAGGATTTGAGTTACTCTTTTTTCTAACACATGATAATACATAACTATTCAGGTAAAAAATGACTGTCGGATGCCCTGAATCATCTTTGGGAAACAAGTCACCTCGCCTCTCCTCACTGCAAGGCCCATAGAGAGGACATGCTCACCCTGAACAGCGGTGAGGTACAAATGCAGGGTGAAGCGGTCTGCACAGCACTGCAGGCCTCTCACTCTCCTGGATCCAATGCTCCACCCAGCCAGCCTCTCCTGCCTTTGTCCTCCTGCACCTGCACTTTCTCAATTGGCCACCAGAGGGCGCTTTGAGACTAAGATCTGGCTTACTAAACCCGGGCGGCCCCAACATTTTCAGGGAAATCCTCTCCTCTCTAGTAACTGGTGCACTGTTCCAAGCATCCTGAGCCTGACAGCAGATAGGAGATTTTACAGTTCACCATAAAATCCCTCACTACCATCAGGCACCACCTCTACAGCCACCAGTTACTGCTGTAGGCCAGGAGCTATGCAAGCACTTGCTATGCCTTATCTCATTTAATTCTCACAAAACCCTCATGAGGAAGGTATTGTCAACTCCACTTACAGACCAGGGAACATAGGCCTGTGAAATTACATAGCTTGCATGATATTGGTAACTTAAATAAATGAGATTACTGAGTTCATGAGTGACAGGGCTGGGATCCCAATCCAGGTGTGCCTGACCACATTTATGCCTTACATGTGGGTTCACGAAGCAGATTACAAACACAGGACACCAGAGGATTGACACAAAACAGCAAGCAAGGCTCAGAGGGCTGAGTTTAAGACAAGTTAACAGCCCCATTCTAATTCTAGGTGTATTAATAGAGCCAGGCTGTCCAGATTTGGGGAGGTGGGATCTGCTCAGGCTTGGGCTCCACTCCAGGCCTCTCTTCAACCTTACATCCAGTTTGGGGGCCAGACACTAAGAGCAACCCAGCAGCCTCAGGCACTGCTAGAGGAGAGGATCTGGAAGGGAGGTGGCAGGGGCCAGGACTTGGAGCATGTCCCATGAAGAACCACTCCAGGGTGCAGGCAGCGGGCAGTGTCACCAGGACAAGCAGCACAAGCACTGATGGATATATGTGAACTGACTCGCTCAGGGGTCAGAGCAGCTCGGGTTGGCTTGTGCAGTGACTGTTTTCCAAGCCTTTCTAGAAAAGGCAAGTGTGTGGTCCAGAAATGGGAGGGAGATCCATGGGGTCTTGGAGGGAGGTCTGATGTCACAACTAGAACCCTTAAGGAATGATTCTCTTTTGAGTTAGAGATAACTTTACAAACTGAACCTTCTTTCCCCCAGCTCTTTTAGAATCTCTGTAAAGTTTTAGGTGTGCAGCGACTTGCCCGGGGCCTGCAGCCAGCTGGGTGCAACTCCTTACTGGTCCAGGACAACAGTCACCACCAGAGGAGACCACACTGATGTTAGTAACAAATGAATTCCAAGTACAAGATTAGTGCCCACAGGCAGCCACCGGAAAAGTCCAATCTAACTCAACCAGTGACAGGATCCTGGGAGCAGCTCAGGATCTAGGGAATTGGCCAAATGGTGTCCCTTAGTATCTGCCAGAGATTGGTTCCAGGACCTCCCAAGGATGTCAAAATCTGTGGGTGCACAAGTCTCTATGGGAAAATGCTATGGTGTTTGGATATAATCTATGCACATCTTCCCTTGTGCTTGAAATAATTTCTATCCTACTTATAATACTGAAGATAACAGGACCTTGAGGAAGTCATTTCTTATTCCTTAGTTTGCAAAATGGGGATGTGGCCAGCACTTTTCCTTGATGGATTTGAGTATTAAATGAGATACTATAGATAAAGTGCTTAGCAGAGGTAGCATAGCAAAGGCTTAACAGATATTAGATATTTTCCAATTATTACTGAAAAGGCAAATATTTGTGTAATATCCACATTTATATACCTACCTTTGCTCCACAGTCAGGGGGAAAAAGAACATCCCTGCAGGCTTAAGGTAGGTAGAGGCTAAATGGACTAAGGACATTAGTTCTCAGCATGGGAGGGGGGTGATATTTGGCAAGATCCGAAGACATTTTTGGCTGCCACAACTTGCAAGATGCAATTGGCATTTAGTGGGTAGAGGCCAAAGATGCCACTAAAAAAAAATGTCCACAGGAAAGCCACACAACTAAGAATTATCCAGCCCAGAACACAGTAATAGTGCAGCAAGAAATCCTGCCCTGAGGAAAACATGGTCTTTATGTAGCTGCTCAAGAGCTGGGAATCTGGCCGGGGGCAAAAGTACATTTAGGCCCCAAGTAGTAACTGTGGCACATGGTTTTGTTCACTTATATAAAGGCACCATTCTTGCCAGGCACGGTGGTGCACACCTATAACTCCAGGGGCTCGGAAAGCTGAGACAGGAGGATCACGAGTTCAAAGCCAGCCTCAGCAACAGCGAGGCATTAAGCAACTCAGTGAGACCCTGTCTCTAAATAAATACAAAAGAGGGATGGGGATGGGGCTCAGTGGGTGAGAGCCCCTGAGTTCAATCCCCAGTATCCCCTCCCTCCCCAAAAAAGCATCATTCTCGATTCTACATCTGTTGAGTAAATATCAGGGTGAGTTAAAAAAAAAAGTTAATCTAGCCAGGTATTTAATATAACATGACTATATAATATAACATGAATAAGTAGGATTTATTTCAGGCAAGCAAGCTAGTTCAATATTTGAAAACCAATCATTGTAATCCACCATAACAACAGGTAATAAAAGAAAAAACTATATGATCACATCAACTGATGCAACAAAGAACTTGACAAAATTCAGTATTCATTTAAAATAATTTTAAAAACCTCTGTACAGGAATCGGGGGGAATGTCTGTAAAGATCTCAAGGCTTACAACACGCTTCAAGCAAAAGACTTCTTTCCCTATAAGACCAAGGATGAGACTGGGGTAATTATTCACATACTGGGAAGGAAGGGAGGGACAGACACACAGATTGGAAAAGAAATACCAGTACTTCTATTTTTTTCTTTTTTACAGTTTTTATTAGAGCATTATATTCATCCATAGTATCTGGATTCCTTTTGATTATACATGGAAGGAATTTGATTTCAACTCCCACCCACCTCCCTTTTCCTACTGATCTTCCTTTCACTCTTTTATTTATTTTTCATTGGTATTTTTACATATTCACACAGGAGATGTTCCTTTTGGTACATTTATATGTGTATGTAACATGATTCTGTTAGCTTCATTCTGTATTTTTTCCCTTTCATTTCCATCTCCTTCTATTCCACAGATCTTCCCTGTGTCTTTATGATATCCAATTTCCCTCCCCACACTGCCTTCTTTCCCTTATTTTGCTTTAGCTTTCACATATTAGATAAAACATCTGACCCTTGACTTTCAGAGTCTGGCTTATGTCACTTAGTGTGATGTTCTCCAGGTACATCCATTTACCGTCAAATGCCATCATTTCATTCTTCTTTAAGGCTGAGTAAAAACTACATTGTGTATATATACTACATTTTCTTGATCCATCCATCTATTGATGTGCATCTGATTCCATAATTTGGCCATTGTGAATTGTGCTGCTATAAGCACTGTAGTGGCTGTATCGCTTCAATATGTTAGTTCTTTTGGATAAATACCAAGAAGCGGGGCAGCTGGGGCATATGGTGGTTCCATTCCTAGTTCTCTAAGGAATCTCCTCATTGCTTTCCGAAGTGGTTGTACTAATTTGCAGTCCCACCAATAATGTATGAGTGTACCTTCCCCCCAACATCCTCACCAACATTTATTATTTGTATTCTTGATAATTACCATTCTAACTGGAGATAAAATCTTAATGTAGTTTTGATTTGCATTTCCCTGATTGCTAAAGATGTTGAACTTTTTTTCCATATATTTATTGGTTATTTGTGGTTCTTTGAGAAATTTCTGTTTAGTTCTCTTGCCCACTTATCGATTAGATTATTTGTCTTTTAGCATTGAGGGTTTTTTTTTTTTCGGTTATTTATAAATTTTGGATATTAACTCCTTGTCAGAGGAGTTGCTGAAAATTTAAAAAGCCACTATTTTTATTTGCAGACAGCATGATTGAAAAACAAACAAACCAAAAAAAAAAAAAAAAAACCCAAAAGACCTCAAAACCCTCTAGAAATCTAATAAAAAACTCAAGAGATTATTGAGTACAAAAGGTCACAATGGGATACAAGATTAACATGTAAAAGTCAACTGCATGTGTATACATTACCAATGAACACACAGAAACTGGAAAAAAAAAACACATTACCACTCACAATCACTCCAAGGAAATTAAAACCATAAATCTAACAAAACATATATAGAATCTTAGGATCTGATAAACAGCTAAATAAAAAACAGTGACAGCACCAAGGGCTGGCATGAATGCAGAGAAAATGGACTGTGGTGTAAGTGTAAGGTGGTATAGCCCCTTTAGAAAATGGTTTGGAAGTTCCTTTTAAAACTAGGCTGACCATACAACCCAGCATTACATTCTTGGGCACATATCCCAGAGCAATGAAAACTTATTTACAGGCAGAAACATTTGCACAAATATTCACAGTAGCTTTATTTATAAGAGCCAAATTTAGAAACCATGCAAATATCCTTCAATGGATGAATGGTTACAAATGAATACTATGGAATACCATTTAGCAGTAAAAAGGAACAAACTATCGATACATGTATCAACTTGGATGATTACCAAGAAAATCATACTGAATGAAGGAAACCAGTCTCAAAGGATACAAACAGAAAATCTATGTAACATAACATATTCCTAGAGATGAAGAACAGATTAGTGGCTGCCAGGGGCTAGCCATGTGGAGGAGCAAAGACATTGGAGCAACATAAAGCAGTCTTGTGGTGATAGTTAGCCACCCAGATTGTGGGGTGGAAAAGAGGAAGCCACACAGGTAGTAAAATGGCAGCGAGCTGTGTGCACAAACACAAAAACATATGCCTGCACACACAAATGTGTATTTTACTGGAGAATCTGCATGGACTTCACAGGATGTGCCAACATCATTTTCCTGGTTTGATTATGTACTATAGTTGTACAAGATGCTAACACGGGGTAAGACAGGGTGAAGGAGATGCTGGGCCTCTCTGTACACTTCTCTGCATCTTCCTGTGGATCTATAATTATTTTGAAATTGAAAGCTTAAGTTAAAAATACGAATAACTATACTTTAAAAGAAGCAAAATATTTAAATAGATATTCCATTAAAGATAGCCTAATGACCCCCAAGCCCTAGAAAAACAATGCAGAACATTGTTCATCATCTGAGAAGAGCAAACTCATACTACAATAAAATATCACTTCACACTAATTATGTGTACAAAGACCTGTTCATGAACAGTTATAGCAGCTTTATTCATAATAGCTAAAAACTGAAAGCAAGCCAAACATCTGTCAACTGGTCAACCCATAAACAAATGATGGTTCGTCTGTACAATGGAAGGTAATATGGAAGTAAAAATAAAACTCAGATACATGAAACAACACGAGTGAATGTGAAAACCATTCTTTTAAGTGAAAACTGCCAGGCAAAAAGGCCAACACTTAATGACTTGATTCATGCGGCATTCTAAAAAAGACAAAATGAGAGAGGGAAAAACTTATCAATGGTTGCCAAGGACTGGGCTGTTTGGGGGTGGGATTGACCACAAAAGGGTCTAAGGGAACTTTGGGGCTAAAGGAAATAGTCTATATTTTGATTGAAATGGTGGTCACATGACTGCATGCATTTGTCAGACCTCATCAAACTGTACACTTGGAAAAACAGATGAATGCTATTATCTGAAAACTACACCCCAATCTTTAAAACTAAGAGGGGGGACTAATGGCCAGGGTCGAGTGAAGCATACTCATTAATCATGGGCTGAGCATGAGGAAACCAGAGACCTGGCGAAGAGCCCCAGGGTTAGGGTCTGCATTCAGTCCACTGTCATTCAAGTTTATGCTTCTAGTTTCTAGTGGACTTGCCTTAAGGAGCCTGGATATCTGGAAGGAGGGATTGCAGCCATTAAATTAAGAATGTGAGCAGAAATAGTAACTTGAAGAGGTTGACCATGTGAAAAGGGTTGAGTTCTCTGCACAGGAGAGGAGAGGCAAGATCATAAGGAACAGTGCGTAGTCAACAAACAGAACACCTCAGGGCCTTGATTTTCTTTGTCAGCTATTTCAGAAAACGTTTCACCACCCCATCATGCTTATGAAATATGGTGCTTTTATAACATTCTCTCTGACCCTCACGGCCACCCCTAAAGACTGGCTTCCCTCCCGAGGCCGCAACAGACAGGCAGGCAGCCGGGCCCTTGGGAAGTACTTGGGTTCTGGAATCAAAAGGCTTGAGCATCCCAGTTCTGCCACTTACTAGTTGGTGGCTTGGAACAGCTGGCTTTGAGTCTCTGAGATGACTCAATATGTGTACACACACAAGTCATTGTCACATAACCGTGTTTCAGAGGATGTCAATGATGGACTGTACATACAACAGTGACGTCATGATATTTTACTGTCTTGTGAATGGTAGCCATTTTTGTGTAAGTACACTGTGGGTGTGTGGGACAGAGAAAATAAAACAGACAGGTTTTGAGGAACTGGCTTACATGACTGTGGGACCAGCAAGTCTGAGATTCACAGGGCAGGCTGGCAGCTGGACACTCACCGGCCCAAGCTGATGTTGTTGTCTGGAGACAGAATTTCATCTTGCTCAGGGAAACTTCAGGTTAAGACCTTTTAACTGAATGAACAAAGCTTACCCACATTATTAAAAAAAAAAAAAAAAAAAAAAAAAATATATATATATATATAT
The DNA here is from genome assembly GCF_047511675.1 of Marmota flaviventris. NCBI lineage: Eukaryota > Metazoa > Chordata > Mammalia > Rodentia > Sciuridae > Marmota > Marmota flaviventris. Next base: position 28,659,584 of record NC_092502.1, read on the forward strand.
ATATATATATATATATATATATATATATATATTTAACTTGGGCCAGGATGATTTTATTTATTTTTTATATTTGTTCTTTTTAGATATACATGACAGTAGAGTGAATTTTTACATATTATACGTACATGGAATATAACTTCCCATTCTTGTGATTGTACATGATGTGGAGATACACTGGCTGTGTACTCATATATGAGCAAAGGAGAGTCCTGTCTGATTCATTCTACTATCTTTCCTATTTTCATCCCCACTCCTTTCCCTTCATTCCCCTTTGTCCAATCCAGTGAATTTCTATTCTTTCTCTCCCTATCCTCCCTTGTTATGGATTAGCATCCAGATATCAGAGAGAAAATTTGGCCTTTGTTTTTTTGGGGGATTGGTTTATTTCGCTTAGCATCATAAGTATCCATCTTCTGTCCATTTACCTGTAAATGCCATAATTTCATTCTTCTTTATCGCTGAGTATTTCATTTGTGTATATATACCACATTTTCTTTATCCATTCATATTAAGAATGATTTTTATTTAAAGACAACTAATCATGATGGTAAATACATATACAAAACACCTGCAGAGCAACACCTAGATTAGTGTTGTGTTGAATAACCAAGCTGACACACAGATCTGTCATGCCTGGTTATGTGGGATCATCTGACATGGCTCAGAGAGGTCTAAAATGTCTTAACTCAAGATTTGAAGAGAAACAGGGGGAAACTGGGGAGGGCAGGATTGTGTGACAGAAAAAAAAAATAAATTTCATGGTCTCTTTTGTGGCAACCTCTCAGTTCCATGGATGGTTCTGCTGTTGGTACTATTTTGCCATGGGAACTCTGGGAATAACTAGAGACATTTAAACTAAAATCCAGTGAAGAGAACTGAGTGACATTAAAAAAAAAAAAAAAAAAAGCATAAGGACAAAAACACAGACTGCAACCTCTCAAAAATAAAAAATACAATTCGTTTATTGAAAAGAAAAAGTTCAACACATAATCTATGTGTGCAATCCAAAACAAGATCTTCTACACATTCTGGCAAAATTCACATCTCTACACATACCACGGCGGAAAGACATCTCTGTAGGCACAGATGCAGTTCTGTCTGTCATCCAGACGTTGTGTGTGGTAGTTCTCTTATTCCTCGTGTTCATACGTCCATCAGCTTAGTTTACAACAGTCACCTGATTTCATTGTTCATCAAAAGAAAATTGCTTTCCCGGCATCACCTTGATTTACACCACAGAACACACCTAACAGCAGGTACCTTCCACTGTTTTGCACCTCCTGTCGTCTGATAACTCAGTATCATCACCATTTATGTCCTCTGGCCAGGAATGACTCAGTGGTTTGAAGGAAAAGGAAGTACCCTCAGAGGTGGAGGCTGAGGCTGCCCGAGCAGACAGCCAGCCGGACTAATTGTCTTTGAAGTATTGACCATGATTCTCAAAGCAACCCACATTGCATTATTTTCCTCTAATGGTCTCAGAGATTTGTAATGTACTTTGGAAAATTAAATTCTAAGGCTGACTTGAAGCCGCCCTCGTGATCACCACATCCTGCCATCTCATACTGTCGGTCTCCTGTTGGACAAAGCAGCGCTGATTCCCGCCGGGGGAGACACTGAGGTCTGCCATGCAAGAAAACCACAGGTACAGAGCCCTTGCCAGGCACACAGACTAGAGACCACTGAAACAGACAAAAGGGAGACGCTTCACTTCCGAGAAAGGTGAGGATGTGTAGTGTGAGACATTGATGATACTGGAGGAGAGACAAGTTTGAGAAGCAGAAAGTAAGAGGAGAATAGGGAGAGGAAATGATTTTTCTAATGATTGTTACTACTTGTCACACTGACATTATTACCTTTCCCAGGGGTAGAGAGAGTGAGCAGCAGGCACCTGCCAACGGGTTTGGCTGGAGAGGTGAGACAGGAGAGGGCGGGTCTAAGCTAAGTCATGCGTCCAAGTCACACATCTGGCCAGGGCTTGTGCAGGGGAAGGGCTCCTAGCAGCTGGATAGCAGCATGACGTAAATAATGCCACTTGTGAATGGTGATAACGCCTGGGCGGAGTGAACAGCCAATGCCAGGTTACACTGCTCCCACCAAGTGCCTGCATTTATGGGGGAGGACACTGCCCACCGGGAGCTGTAATCCTGTGCCCAACAGCAGCATTTTAGAGGATTCTGAGAAAGCTACCTGTAGGCTCCTGGAAATCTGGGGATGAACCAAAGAGACGGCAGTAGGAACAGAAACCCCACGGTTTGCTTTTGGTATGTCCAGCATGCACCCTCACACTCGGGAAAACCACGGCTGTGTGATCAGTTTTCTACTTAACTGGGTGCACTCCTGAGGGGCACAGAGCACAGTGAACAGCTGGGAAGCCGGCTCATAGCCAGCATGGGAAGACACAGAAAGGGCTCTGACTCGGCAAGCACTGTGGGCAGCAGAGGAGCTTCTCAGCTGGTCCAGGGCTCCTTGCAGCACAGGAGGAAGGGCTTCCCCCAACCCACCACCTGGCTTTCCTCCTTGCCCATAAGCTGAGCAACTGCACATCGAGGAAGGCCCTGACTGGGTCACCTTGCCTGGGTTTTCTGAAATAGCCATGCAGTCAGGTTGTCAAAGCAACAGGAGCACAAGAAAGAGATGAAGCAGGCACAGGCCATGCCAAATGAGCTCCCATATCCCTACACACTAAGGCCAGCTCTCCTGCTCGCCACACTCTCTAGGCCAGGGGCCTTGAATCAACAGCTCACATGTTGCTACGAGCTGGAGCTGGAGGACCTCAGTACCCTCGGTCCTGCTCTCAGGTCCCAGCATCACAGTCCCAACTGCAGCAATGTCCTGGGCAGGGTTGCTTCTAGCAGCTCTGAGCATACAGAGGCCTCCAATGAGGAAGTTATGGGCAGGACACAAAGTCTGGCCCCTTCACTGGCGTGTACCTGTCCACTGAAAGCAACGCTCAGGACAGCTACAGGAAGATGGGGGGTGGGGGGGGACTGACAGTTGGGCTGCCAGAGCCCAAGTTCGGGAACAGGAAGTGACAGTTTCTGAGCCCACTTTGGTAACTTCTAGAGACCTGAGACATTAGAGGGCAGTGCCTCTGCTAATCCCGTCTGGGACCTTGGTCACATAAGCACCTGTTAGAGACGACCAAAGAGCAGCAAGGGTGGGTTAAAAAGTGTCATTCTCCTAAGGGAGAATAAGTAAACAAAGGTGACATCTTCCTAAGTCATCAGAAGGTAGGCTGGGACATGAGAGGGTCCACTCTTCCCATCGCCCTACCAAGAAGGTCAGGCCTTATCAGCTCGGTTGGCTTTGGAACAGAAGAGAAAGAAAAAGCTGGGCTGGGGGGCGGGGGGGTCGCAGCTCTGACGGGCTTTGGTGAAACACAAAAGCAAATCCCTGATAAATTCTTGCTGTTTTCCCTTAACCAACTTTCAAGCCAAATCATCTCTAGGTAAGCAAGGGCCTGGCAACAGGAATGCAGGAGACACAGAAGCTACTGTGTATACACACACACACAGTGGAAGAGCTGGGTAGTTAACAAATGCCCATCTGAAATACTTCACACACCAATAGGAAGGAAGTGGCAGCTCAGAGTGGGGTAACCCATCTCTCTCTGCCCTCCCAAGTTGCTCCCTAATCTGCAGGCTGACTTTGAGGCTGCTCAGGATGCCTGGGAAAGGACAGGGGCAACAGTTAGTGTTCATTGGTTCCTTTCAAGGTCCAGGGCACGGAGGCTGCTGGGGTGAGGCACTGCTTCTGCCCTCCCCCCGTGATTATAAAAAAACCAAGCACCATGCATAGTGTCAGATCATCTGCCTAAATTCTACGAACTTCACAGCTGACTTTGTGCACACTGACCGCAGCCTCCCACCCATGGCGACAGAGTGGGTGTCTTCGCCAGAGGATGGCAAGTGAGCACTGCCATCTCTTTGTCTTGTCAGGGGATGAGATTAAAAGGGGGGCCAAGATGCACTAAGCAACCACAGATAAGCCTCCCTTGACCAAACCCTCCTCCACTTGGCCACGCATGCCTTGGGCCCAGAGCACGCCTGAGTCTTTCCCTAACACTCTTGTGTTCAGCCCGAGACCAAGCTGACCAATGGGAGGAAAACCCGTGCCTCCCCACGGAGGCACACGTGCAGGCGATCCTGCTTTAAACTCCTCGGGGTGCTCCGCCAAGGGTGTGCTGAGCACCTCAACAGACATTTCCCAGAGCAAGTTTCTTTTCAGCAGGAGGAGCTGACTCAAGAAACAATTGAAGAAGAAACAATTCCTCCTAATAACCCCAGATCCGGAGTCAGATCTTAAAAACCCTCATCTTAAATAAAATATAGATACTGTCCATTTCTACAGCACTGCGTATCTTTTAAGAGTGAAAGCAATGAAGAATATAGTGTTGTGACCTGTGTGGAAGAACTCAGAGAAGGTGTGGCCCCAGGGTCCCAGCAAGCCAGAGAGGGAAAAGATTAAAAACCCTCCAGTGTGGGGTCTGGCTTAGAAGCACTAGGTAGATCCAGATACCCCCTGGAGACTTAAATAGGTAGAATACTGAGGTATGATTTTAGGAAAGAGATTAGAAAGAGGCCTGGCTTTATAAAGAGGGGAGGCTCCCACTTACTGAATCTGGGTCTGGCCTGGGACAGGAGGAAACAGCAGGTACGGGGTACTAAAATTGTTAAAGTGAGCTGTGCAACGGGGAGAATCTGGGCGAGGTTCTAAGAGCGAGGGCATGAGGAGGGGAAGAACTGAAAGTTCCGGGTTAAAATAGGTACAAATGAGCTGTCATAGAGCTGTCACTAGTGCACCTCCCAGGTGTCTCCCTGCCCCGCCCCCACCCCCAGTCTTACCCAGGCCAGGGCACCCAGATGCCACGTAGAAGGGTACCCAGACAGAGCCTGCATTTCCCAGAGGCTGACCACATCAAGGCTCTGGGGACAGTTACTGGGGGCACACACAGGGGTGGGGGGGTAGGCAGGTGCAGAGAAGGCACCCAGATCACTATACAGAGGCACTGGTGGAGTTGATGGAGATGGGAGCACTGCTTGGCTGGATCAGCTCACTAAGGGCCTGGTAAGTCCCCGCCACAAAGCCCACAAAGCCCAGGATGCTGATGAGGGCATCCTTGGCGATGGTGAGGGGGTTCATGCCCTCTGAGTAGTAGGTGGTGATCTCCAGCAACGGGGGGATGATGAGGGCCAGGGCGCTGCTGCTCACGGAGCCCACCAGGGAGATGACCAGGTCCAGGCGGGGGACGAGGATGGCCAAGATGCCTGTAGGGAGAGAGCACATGCCTGTTCACAACTGCTCAGGGCGGGGAGAGAGGCTTTCACTGATCAACCATGTCGCCAGCATCTGTCCATGTTCTGGAATGGAGAGCGCTAAGAAAGCTTAGACACCACCCGATTCAAATCTCTCGTTCCAGAGATAAGCAAGCGAAAGCCCACAGGTGTGGAACCCCCAGCGTCTCCTGGCTCAGCATACTTGCCTTCTCTGGGGTCTGGTTCTCCGTGTGCGTAGTGACAACATCATGGTGATGGCTCCACTTGACCCAATGGGATAGAAACAACACCAGAGCAGCAGTCAGGGGAACCGAGCCCACGGAGTGGGTGGTAGGCGAACGTGGTTTGGAGCGCAGGCTCTGGACTCAGAATGCTCCCAGCCCAGCCCCCGCACTAGATAGCTCATTACTTCCTCTTTTCCCAACAGCTAAATCGGGACGTTAGAATGCGATCCCTGGTGTAAAAAAACTCAGAGCACTAAAAGTGCATAATCAATGCTTATGTGTTTGCTAACTTCACCACCAGGCCCTGCTTATAATAAGCCATATGGTTTGAGCCTCAATTTGTTTACAGATGAAATAAGGTGACTATTTATCCTGGATGACAGCGAAAGTCTCACCTGACTCAGAAGTTTTAAGAGGCCGTACGTTCTAGTTTGGGCTCCTTGGAGTATTCTGGGATGCTTCCCCAGCACTCTGACAGCCGGGAAGCCCCGTGTGCAGCCCAAGAGGGCACAGTGCAGCAGCAGCATTCCCTTCCCATGGCTGTGCCACAAAGAGCAGCTCCCAGCCCACTGGTTTTAATCCCAACAGAAGGTGTGTGAGTGATTGCTCAAGTGCCAGCCACGTGAGTGTTTCCACTGACACACAAGCCCCTGAGAGGATGGAGAACTCTGTCATCAGGAGAAAGAGCTCCTGGCAGGAGACAAGTGGAGACCTGCCCCCAAATCGGAGGAACCGACAGTCTCGCCCTGTAACCTGGGTGGACGTCTGAACTTATGGTGGAGGAGGTAAGTGCAGCCAGACATACGCTGCACTTGGTGAAAACACTTAGAGGAAACAGGAACGGAAGCTTGTAGGGTCACAATCAGTTCTCAGTTGAACAGAGATCTATCTTCCTTCCACTTCATCATATGTCATAAGCAATCTCAGAACTGGTTCTTGCCTTCACTACAAAGTCACTATGCAAGACAAGCATTCATAATATTATCAATAGAGATTTTAAAGAGGGCACACATTTCTCCTAAAGTTAGGGCTGCAGAGGGGAAGTCCTACTTCCTGTCTCAGCTGGACCACATGCCTCCTCCAGACCTCAATAAAGCCCAACACTGGAGAAGATAAGGAGGTAGGGAGGTTGAAGAGTGAGCTTCTCAATAACAGGAAAAAGGAAGAGAAGCAATACTCAGCCCTGGGTTCCAGAGCAGGCATGTGTTTTGCTACCAAGCAAAATGGCTTTCATCCCAGGATAGCAACCAACCACTTAGGGAAGATATGGGGCAACTGAGACCCCTCCAGGCACTAAATATCTTCATTCTGTGAGTTAAACCTTCCTAGAAAGAGGAAATCAGGAGAGATCTCAGGAAGCAGCGGCCTGGGAACACCCCGCCTCCCCACTCTTCCCTAAACTCCCCCAAACCTCCTCCCAAACAAAGAGGGAGAAAGTGTTTTCCCTACCCCGGCTACATGGCTCTTGGCAGCAGCCTAGCTGTGGCCTCCACGGAAAGAGGCACTGAGGAGAACCTAAAACTAGACCACATGGTGAGTCAAGAGACTGCGCTATTACACAACTGTGGCTTCAGATGCTAACAATGTGATCCTGCAACCACCGAAGCTCCATGAGGCAAACGGCCAGGCTCAGAAAAGGAGCTGACTGGAGCCTGTGGCTTTGGACCACATTAGAAAGGGCTGATTCATACCCAAGGGAAGAGCAAAGCACTTCAAAGGACAAACTCGGAACTATAGAACGACTGGGACTCTCCCGGCTCCCGCGGCAGGAAGCTCTTGCAGCTGCTCTTAAGATCAATGTTTGGGTATGATTGCACAAAGGGTGTGACTCTACATCATGCACAACCAGAGAAATGAAAAGTCGTGCTCCTTTTGTGTACAAAAATTAAATAAAATGAAAAAAAAATCAATGTTTGGTGAAATCCACCAGATTAATTTTTACTACTTTTTAAATTTAATTAAGTCATTATTTTATTAAGGTCAAGGGATTTGTCATCATTCTACAATCATGGATATACTGATTTTTCCCCCATATTTTTTATTGGTACATTATAATTATATATAAAGTGGGATTTGTTGTTATACATTTGTACATGCACATGGCATTACAATATAATTTGGTCAGTATTGTTACCCATTGTTCTTTTAAATGTCTAGAAATATGCCTTCAAAAAAGCAATAATCTTGAGCAGATATAAAATTTCATTTAGTACATAAAAGCAAGAGAAACAGCTGGGTGCGGTGGTGCACGCCTATAATCCCAGTGACTTGGGAGGCTGAGGCAGGAGGAGTGTGAGTTCAAAGCTAGCCTCAGCAAAAGTGAGGCTCTAAGCAACTCAGTGAAACCCTGTCTATACATAAAAATACAAAATAAGGCGGGGGATGTGGCTTAGTGGCCAAGTGCCCCTGAATTCAATCCCTGGTACACTCCTCCCCCCCAAAAAAGGCAAGAGAAACTACCTATATGTCTAATACTAAAGTAATAGTTTAAATAGAATCTACCAAAAGAATGGAAAATTGAATCCCTTTCTCTTGCCATGTACAAAAGTTAACTCAAAATGGATCAAGGAGCTAGATATCAAACCAGAAACTCTGCGTCTGATAGAAGAAAAAGTTGGCTCTAATCTCCATCTCGTGGGGTCGGGCTCCAAATTCCTTAATAGGACACCTATAGCACAAGAGTTAAAATCAAGAATCAATAAATGGGACTAAACTAAAAAGTTTTTTTCTCAGCAAGAGAAACAATAAGAGAGGTAAATAGGGAGCCTACATCCTGGGAACAAATTTTTATTCCTCACACTTCAGATAGAGCCCTAATATCCAGAGTATACAAAGAAATCAAAAAAATTAAACAATAAGAAAACAAATAACCCAATCAACAAATGGGCCAAGGACCTGAACAGACACTTCTCAGAGAGGGATATACAATTAATCAACAAATACACGAAAAAATGCTCACCATCTCTAGCAATCAGAGAAATGCAAATTAAAACCACTCTAAGATACCATCTCACTCCAGTAAGAATGGCAGCCATTATGAAGTCAGACAACAACAAGTGCTGGCGAGGATGTGGGGAAAAGGGTACACTTGTACATTGCTGGTGGGACTGCAAATTGGTGCAGCCAATCTGGAAAGCAGTATGGAGATTCCTGGGAAAGCTGGGACTGGAACCACCATTCGACCCAGCTATTTCCCTTCTCGGACTATTCCCCAAAGACCTAAAAAGAGCATACTATAGGGATACAGCTACATCAATGTTCATAGCAGCACAATTCACAATAGCTAGACTGTGGAACCAACCCAGATGCCCTTCAATAGATGAATGGATAAAAAAAAAGTGGCATTTATACACAATGGAATATTACTCAGCACTAAAAAAAAAATCATGGCATTTGCAGGGAAATGGATGGCATTAGAGCAGATTATGCTAAGTGAAGCTAGCTAATCCCTAAAAAACAAATGCCGAATGTCTTCTTTGATATAAGGAGGGCAACTCAAAACAGAGCAGGGAGGAAGAGCATGAGAAGATTACCATTAAACAGGGACGAGAGGTGGGAGGGAATGGGGGAGAAAAGGGAAATTGCATGGAAATGGAAGGAGAACCTCATTGTTATACAAAATTACACATAAGAGGATGTGAGGGGAAAGGGAAAAAAAAAAGAGAGAAATGAATTATAGTAGATGGGGTAGAGAGAGGTGATGGGAGGGGAAGGGAGAGGAGGCGGGGATAGGAAGGGGATAGGAAGGGGATAGGAAAGGCAGCAGAATACAGCAGACACTAGTATGGCAGTATGTATAAATGTGGATGATAATCAATGTGATCCTGCAATCTGTACACGGGGTAAAAATGGGAGTTCATAACCCACTTGATTCAAATGTATGAAATATGTCAAGAGCATTGTAATGTTTTGAGCAACCAATAAAAAAATAAAAAAAAAGAATGGAATATATAGTAAAGTCATGAAAATATAAAGAGCATGCATATTCATGATATAATATTAAACAAAATGGGAAAAACCGTTATGTGTGCACTACGATTACAACTATTTTTACCATGTACCTGTGAGGGTTAAGACAAACGAGATAAAAGTGCAAAATAAAAATCATTTTTGTTAAGCCAGTGGTATATTGAGAACTTTTTTCCCTTCAAATGGCTTTATATTAACTTTCATTTTTTTAGAGCAATGTTTTTGTGGAAATTTAATCAAGTCAAGCATAAACTACTATAGAGAATCACAGAACTTGGAGTTGAGAGAGACCTCAGAGATCAGACCTCTTCCTATCTCACAGTTGAGGAATCTGAGGCCTCCGTGAGGGGCCCTGGGAGGTTCCCCATAGCTGCACAGCTCATTCAGGATGCCCTTCTTCACTGTAGCTGCAAGACGGTGAAGTGTGAAAGGCCAAAGACCTCAAGAAGCCACTCTGCACCTAGACACTATGTGCTCTGGAAGGTTTCCCTGCCCAGGATGTTTTGTGTCTGTGGGTCTCAGGCTGAGCAGGCCTCATAACTGATATCGTTTTATGTTATTACATCTTCTATGGTAGGTTTCTGAAAATCTCATCCCTAACTGAAGTAATATCTTTCACATGGCAAACGCCACCGAGATTTCAGACCAAGCAAAGAAGGAGGGGTTAGTGCTTGAGGGATCCAAAGGAAGAATTTCTCCTTCACCTCCAGATTCTCAGGTGCTCCGGACATAAGGTGACCTGCTGAGTCTGCATTTCTGACTTTGGAGTTCAACTTTCTCATCACATCCCCTACCCCACAAGGATGAACAGTCATGACTACTTTTAACACTTAAAGTTGGACCAAAGTCCCCTCTGCCCAGGACCCCTGGGAAATAGAGGATGAGGTAAAGGAGGAAAAGTTGAGAAAATTCTGGGAAACACCACAGATGGCAAGAAAATAAGTTGCCACTTAAAGGTCTGGTTATAATTGAAAACAATCAGTTACATCAAAGACCTAAAATCCTCTACCAGTCAGCCTGTGCCAGAAGATCTGAAAGAACTGAGAAGCAAGAACAAAAGGAGCTCTCATCAACACGAAAGGCCTCTACCAATTCCCACAATTACTTCAAAGTCTCCAGGGAAGGTAAGAGAAGCCGGAGTGCTGTGGGCTCTGCTGGGCTGCCTGCTTTAAAAGGATGGCAGTGCCCTGCTAATCACAGCAGATCACAGGAGAAGGGCAAAGAGGGCAGGCACTCCAAGATCAAATGCAGCCTGTGGCCTTTGAGCATTGTTCTGTAAAGGGGAGGGGAGCCACACAGAGCAGGGACAAGTAGAGCAAAAACCCAGGAGTCATCTAAGGACTGCAGGAGGCCTATGAATCAGGACTCCTGCCTCCTGCAGGGTGTGGTGGAAACAAACCTGGTGGGGAGCCAGACACAGGCTTCAGGGGAGGCCAAGCCAGGCTTGAGAAGAAAGTGGGACAGTGGGGGGGGGGGGGGATCTGGGCCAGTGTCACCACCTGGCCCTCCAGGGCAGGGGGAAGGAGCTGCGTGGTCAGTTATAGCACATTTTACATAGACAGACCTACTTCTTCTACAGGAACCACTTTGAAAAAAGGCAAGTGATTTAAACTATTCCCATCTTTTTTTCCCAATGCCCTTTATATTTAAGAATCAGGCCTTCAGAGCTGATATTAGAAGTTACTGCATACATGGAATGTGTCTCCTCAACACCTGAAGCTCATATCCATCCACGGAAAAAAACCCTATACATCTAAATCAAAGCACAAGAGCTGCTGGCAGAAGCCAGGATTGAAATCCACATGCAAGATGACTATCCTACCATCACCCGTTCGGGCAACAGCTGGAAAAGCAAGACACGTCAGTGGCTCTGTGCCCTGGAGTAGCTGTTCCCAGACACTGCTCTAGGAGATGTCCAGATAAGAGGCAGAGTAGAAGCCAGGTTCCTGGATGCTCCGTAGGACTGGTGAGTCCAAGTTGTCCAGCCTCTGCCCTGCTCCTACCTAGACCTACTCTGCAAGAAATCCTAAGGAGAGCTGCCCGTGATTAAATCAGAAGGTCAGGCATAGGCCTTTATCTTCTTAGTCCTAGACAGTTCTTTCCACACAGAGACTTAGGATGCTAGGCTTCCATCCTCTGTCTTTGAAGAACAACAATGGCGGGGTCTGCAGGTGGCCCAAAAAATTCATTATGGGACACATATAAGTCCAGTCCTCACATCTGCGTGGGTAGATGAACGGAATGGATAGCCTCTTGCTTGACTTTCCCTTGGTAATAGACCACCAATCAAGTCAAATGCTAGACAACATTCACGTCTTTCATCTTTAAAATATTCAACTATGGGTCACCTAAAACATCATACAGACCTATCCTTATTTCAAAGACAAAGAACCTGACTGAATAATTTAAGAAAATTCCCAGGAAAGTCCCAATATAATATACAAAAATGTTCTTGTCCCAATAAAACAAGAAAAAAAAGCCATATATAGCCAAAAAAGATAAAGTAATGCTTTAAGCATTTTAATTTAGAAAACAATGGCAAATCTCCTAGAAATTTAAGTTAGACATTATGAATCAATTTGTTCAGGGGTTCCATAGCCTATCAATTCACAGAAGTTCCAAAAAAAATTTTATTATTTTAAATTTACTCAGTTTTCAACTAACAGCAAATAAGGGGATATCATCTTAAATCATACCCCTTGTCACAGGGGAAGGGGAATAAAACAACTAGATTAATGGATACACATTGTCTAAGAAACTTATTAGACTGACATTCAAAAATGCCCAGAATTGTATAATCCCAGATCAGAATGAAAAACTATGAGAAAAAATAAGCATGCACCTTCTGTGTAGGTGACCTGACCTCATCATGGATGTAGGCCAAGTGGCTCTCTCTAGGATAATTTACCTTAGTTTATGTGGAAGAGTGATGACATGTCTTTACTGAGTTACTACCATCCCTGCAGCATTTCATTCCACATCTATAAACAACTGTCCTCATTCCAGAGTCCTTGAGAGCACACACTAAGCCCACCCCCTTCACCATCTGGATGTGCCCTGACTCCGAGTGAGGTGTGTCCCGGGTATTCTGCCCACGGTACAGGTGGCCTCACGACAATACACACACCCTCTTCCCCCATGTAAGCCCTCTGGGAAAAACAAGCAGTTATCTTTCCTTCTACTCACACGTCAGGCAGACCATCACCGTGCGCACGAACAGGTCCACCACCAACTCGCAGTGCTCAGGCGCTCGGGACACAAAGAAGGGGATGATGATCTCAGCTGGGACGTAGAACTGGAGCGCGTAGGTGAAGAAGATGCCAATGGAGTAGAGCAGCTTAACAGACTGGTACAACCTGCAGAGGGAGCGGGGTACCTTCAGAAGCCTGCTCAGCACGCCTAGACATCATCAGAGGGAAGGCAAAAGAGTCCTACGGCAACCTGGGGACACCTGTTCAGGTCACACACACACATGTCCTTTAGGCCCAGCAATTTCACCCCTAGGAATTTATCTCACAAAGGCACTTATAACATGTGCACAAAGGGTGCATTCAAAATATGGCACAGCAATGTTATTTAAGAATGGAAAACTGAAAACGATTGAATGTTAATCATTGAAGAACTGGTTAAATAACTCAGCCCCATGAAGCTCTTAAAAAGTATAAGGCAGTGCTCCAGGTGCTGATGCAGAACTATCTCCATTGTGTGCTACAGCTTGATGCAGTCCAGTGTCTACCAAGCGCTATAATTTGTTTCAGAAAAAAAAAAAAAAAAAGGAGAACCCCACCAACAGCCACACCCTGGGACATTCTCATGTACACTAAACACCTGGAAGAAAACACAAGAGGGTGGATGGAGTATGGCTGCCGCTGAAATTATAGCACTGTCTTCTAGGGATGGGGGTGGTAAAACTTAATATTCTTTATATACATTTTGCACATTTGTAACCTTCACCATGCACAGACAGATATATATATCCTTCCAAAATTGAAAATGACTTAAAATATAATAAGCCTATTTATATCCTTCCCACCGAGTTCAGTGCTCCCTAGAATCAGATAGTGGCCATATAGGGATCTACAGGCAGGTGCAGAATCGTTTCCACCCCACCCTGGCTACCTTTCTACCATGTCTTTACAAGTAGCTGCCTGCGGAGGCCATTAACTCACCCTAGGATATCCCCCAACTTACCACCCCAGGGTCCTCTCATGCAGGGTAGAACAAAGTGCTTATGGCTCTGATTCAATCATTCAAGGGAAGGGCACTCTGCCCTGAGCAAAGCTCCACTTTCAACAATACTGTCAGGTGTTAAGCAGGGATAGGCATTTGGCCTCCCCTGTTGGGGATCTAGCTAAATGTGCTCATAAATTATGTGTTGGACTGAACACCTAGATGACATTCTACGCTATGAGTGGGAGAACCCCTGGGGAGAGACTGAATTTAGAAAAAGTCTCACTTGCTCCAGGGTAATACAATTTCTTGGAAAAACCAGCTGGTGGCTCTATAGCTAAACTCAAAGCAGCACCAAAGCCCCCAGAGATGCAAAGTCTGGAGTCAGGAGAGTCCCATGCAGAGAAAGCTACATGCATCAACCCAGGGTGGGTGGAGAGATGACAGCAGCTGGGTTTGGGTGTCAAAGGGAAAATGAACACTGACAGGTGTTCCCCGAGGTTTCAGGTGATCTGGCTGCTTCTGCTGATCCTGATCTTCTTGTCTCCCAGGGAAAGGTGACATGGTTACGCCAAGCTACCACCTGACTCTTCTCTATTGAAAGCACAGGCACATTGGAAATTTAAAAGAGGAATAGAAGAAGAAAGACTTTCTGAAAACAATGGTCCGTTGCCCAGCTACTATTCGGCTGGCTGTGCAACATACTTAATCCTCAGACTTCTGATCAGGGCATCCTGTATTACATGCTAATGCTACTGAGTATATATTTTCCTCAATTTTCTCCATCTGTTCTTGTCCAAAGACTCACCAATCAGAGTTGCAATATGCACACACAGGCAGGCAGATCAGGCAGGCTGGACTGAAAGGTTAGTTTTATTCCTTGGGGCCCTAACAAGCTTCTCAGAGTCTACAAGCCGCTGTTCTCCATAATGAGATTTTCATCTTCCAAACAGAATTACTGCTCAGCACACACGCTGTGACATCTAAGCATTTCAATATGTCTCAGTGTTTTTCTACAATACATCCACTAATGAAAGATGAAAAGTCTCCAGGAAACCGGGATCCAAAGCAAGATGCTCCCACATGGAGGCATGGCAGAAGCCAGTAGTGAAACAGACTGGCCCTCCTCTTTTGCTTAAGGTGAACAGGATGGACGCTTGGTCCTTCTAGGTTCAGGATTTCCTAGGAGAAATGACTTGTCAATCAGCTGATCAACACATGGATTTGTATAAGTCTCCATAGGAATGACTCACCCAAATAATCATGCATTCAGCTCAGCCAAGGAGCGATGTATCCAACCAAGACCGATTTAAGAGATAAGAGGAAGAACACACCTTCTGATCCACTAATTTTATAAAACATCTTGTGCTTCCAGGTTTCCATCCCCCGCCACATACCAGCAGTTGGGCAGGTTGAGGGTGATGCTGCCTTGGATATCAGCTCCAAATTGCAGGTACCCGAGGCATCCCAGGGTGATGTAGAGGCCAGTGACGATGCCCATCCCCAAGTATAGGATGAGTGGAAATTTCTGAGGATCCTTCATTTTGTTTTCAAGGGGCAGCACCTATGAGACAACAGTAAGAGAAGAGAGAAAGCACAGGAAAAAGTAAAATTAACATCCAACAAAAATATTATCATCAGAAAAAAGGAAGTTCTTTATCCCTAGAATTCCCTAAAAGCCCAACTATCCTTTACTAGACAGACAACTCAACCAAAGTGATTTCTTCGTAAGTTACACTCTTGGGACTACAAGAGGCTCCATCATCTCCATAGAAGTCCTGAGAGGTAAGGGTGGGTAGGAAAAGAACCAGGCCAGCTCTGTCGTCCTGCAGCAGGACCCCTCAGGCAGGGAGGACCATTCCCCTGAGTGCAGGTGTGGTCCCCAGCAGCCCCCCCTTACCTGACTGACATCACAGCTTCTTGCTAACCTGTCTCAAAAGGTGAATCACAGGTCAAAGAAAATGGCCAGGGTAGTTCTCAGCAACAAATTCCCTACCTCAACAGGGGCAGGGACAGTGGTGACAACTTAAGCCTCCAAGTTAAAGGAGCTGAGATGCTGGACACAGTTTGACCAACAGAGGATCTTGAGACTCGGGTGCTTAACTGGGCCCAGTTTCCAGGTTCCTGTTTCAAACCACTGACGCTCGCTGCCTCCTTAGTCCTGTCAGGGCATGTTCTTTAACACCGGGGGAAGCAAAGGCTCCTTAGAAGGGAGACCTCATTTAGGAACTGAGGGGATGGAGGGTAGCAGGTATGATGTGACATCTTCACAACCTGCTACCAACTAGGTCTGGCGCCATGATGGGGAAAATCAGTGTGGGCAATGACCAACTGCCCCACCAACTACCTCTGACCTTGTCATGATGCTCATTTTCCTGCAGTGCCCGTGGCCATGAGGCATAATAGGTCTGTGCTGTCTACACCTGACACCACTGCTCAGGCCCCATGCTGCAGCTCTGCACCCTTCTGGGCCTTGGCATCCCCATGGCCAGCTGCAGCATCTCAAGCCCCAGCTAATCCACATCCAATTTGAAACAGCTTCCCAACTTGTGTGTTGTTTTCCTTCGTGCCAGAGTACCAAGAGCCTCTGGGCAGGGAACCATCAGGCCTGGGTCAGTCATGAAAGCATACTGAACACACAGGTGCTTTACCTGCCACCCTGAGCAACCCTTCAATCCAGATAAAGAGCCCAGATAGCAGTGTTAGCTCTCTAACAATGGAAAATACAAAGTAAACTTGAAGTGTGGGATAATGATGTCTCCAGAGTGACTCTGTATCCAAGCTGTGGCTAATGATATAAAGCAAAGAACCGTCTCTACACTGTGCTGCTAGGAGAACTGATTAAAATTTGGTAGCACATTCCTTAAGAACCACTGACCCTGGGCATCTTTCCATACGCTCTCAAACTCTCCTTTCAAGTCCTGAGTTCTTGGGGCCACTTTTACACTGATAAAATATGGGCCCACTTGGGGCTCTGACCAGCAGCTGGAAAGCACTTATGTTCCTGAATCAAGGTGAGAAAGTCCTCCCGGGCCCCAGGAAAGAGCCCAGGGGAAGGTTTAAAACCTCAGGACAATTGTGTTTTACACACAGTCACTCACAGTCTCCCCCTGGGTCAGATCCTTAAATACATTCCATCAAAATCGCTGGGGCGAGTCCTCAGTATTTTGACTAAAAAAAAAATTGGTTTCTAGTTTTTTAAAAAGTGAATAAGTGGTAGGGATTTCAAATTGGGAGAGAAAGGAATGCTAGGAAAGGGAAGTGTCTTCTCATTTTCAATGCTCTGGTCAGTAGAGCTCATTAGTTACTTCAGAGAGGAATCCTGGGCCTTTATTATGAAAAATACAAATAAATTAGGTACAGCTGAGTGGCAGATCCACTTTAGGTAAAGAAATCTGGTAAAACCATAGCAATGACAGGAGGAGCCTGGGCCATGAGTGAAGACTACTTACTCATTTGCACATAAAAAATATACTGCATCAATGTGCCCGGGCAGATGACTTATTCATAGATTTATTGATTCAATAATATTGTTGGTAAAATAAAAATTTATTGAATGGTTATTATCATATATGTCAGGGACTATACAAAGCACTGAAAACATATCTCAATAAAACTTTTTAATTGGTGCATATTAATTATTTAGGGTCTCAACTGTGGCATATTTGGACATGCGTATGACATAATTTGACCAATTCCACTCCCCAGTACCTCCCCTGGTCCATCCCTCCTTCCTCATGATCCCTTTTCTCTTCCTAAGAGTTTCCCCTCTATCTTCATGAGACCCTTTATCCCCCTTTTTCTCTCTAGCTTTCCCATGACAGAAAACACACAACACTTGTATTTTTGAGTCTGGGTTATTCCACTTGAAATAATGCTATCAAGTTCCATTGATTTTCCTAAAAATGATATGATTTCACCCTTTATGGACGAATACAACTTCTTTATCCATCCATCTGATAATGAAAACCCTGGATGGTTCCACAACTTGGCTATTGTGAATTGTGCTGCTATAAACATGAGATGCCATGTGAACTCTAAAGTACTGTCTTTATCTTTCAGATAGATACTGAGGATCGGTAGAGCTGAATCATAAAGTTCTTTAGTTTTTTGAAAAACCCTGATACTGATTTCCATAGTGGCCACACTGATTTACATCCTCATGGACAGGGTATAAGTGTTCCCTTCTCCCTGCTTCCCTGTCAACATTTATTGTTATTTGTGTTTTTGATGGTTGCCATTCTTACTGGAGTAAAACAGAATCACAGTGCAGTTAGTTTTCCTTTCCACATTTTTTATCAGTGCATTATAGTTGTACATAATGATGAGATTTGTTGTTACATATTTGTATATGCACATAATATAACAATACATTTGGGCCAATATCACTCCCCAGCACTCCCCCGCCCCCAGTCCCTTCTACTGATCTTCCTTTGATTTTCATGAGATCATCACCCACCACCACCACGACTTTTCTTTTCCTTTTCCTTCCCTGGCTTCTACATGTGAAAAAAAGCATTTGGCACGTGACCTTCTGATTTTGGCTTATTTCACTTAACATATAGTCTTTACTTCCATTCATTTTCCTGCAAATGACATAATTTCATCTTTCTTTATGGCTGAATTGTGTACATATACCACACTTTCTTTATCCATTCATCCGTTGATGTACACCTTGCCTGATTCCATGGTTAAATTACTATGAATTGTGCTGCTATATAGATGGGTATACATGGATCATTGTAGTGTGATGACTTTAATCCTTCAGTATAAACACCAAGGAGTGGTATAACTGGGTCATATGGTGATTCCAAGCCTAGTCTTTTGAGGAACCTCCATACTGATTTCCATAGTGGTTGTACTAATTTACAATCTCACCAACAGAGTAAAAGTGTTCCTTTTTCTCGACATCCTCTCCAGCATTTATTATTTGTAGTCTTGATGACTGCCATTCTGATTGGTTCGAGATCAAATCTCAGTATAGTTTTGATTTGCATTTCTCTAACTACTAACAAAGTTGAACATTTTTAAAATATATTCGTTGACCATTTGCATTTCTTCTTTTGAGAAGTGTGTTTAGTTCATCTGTCCATTAATTGAGGGTTTTTTTTTTTTTTTTTTTGGTGTTAAGTCTATTGAATTCTTTATATTTTCTAGATAATAATCCTCTGTCAGAAGAGTAGGTAGCTTTGCAGCAGACAGTGAGGTCACCAAGCTCAACAGGGAACCCTCAGGCCCAACCACAGCACAACTCTTACCATTCCGATGCCTTCAAATGCAAAGATGGCCGTGCCAAAGAAGAGAGGGTAGGTTTTCCAGGATGCCACCAAGGGGAGGTTTCTGGGGTCAGGGATTTTCTGAAAGAGACAAACAAACAAAGCAAAAGGCTATATGACAGAGATTGAAGATTTGAACTACAAATCAGAGAAGTCAGGCCTTTTCTGAAATTCAGGATTCTCCAAAGGGAGAAAGCCTGATATCTGACAGACGATTTGGGGACATTTAGCCCAGTTGTATTTTTTTCTCTTCAAGCTGGGAAAACCCTAAATTGCTTTGGGGGATGACTTCAATGTACCATAAGACATTGAAATGCTGGGGCTTGCATAAAGAGAGTCACATTCTTTCACTGGGTAATCCTATCCCCAGAAATTTAATGCATGAAGAAAAGAAAATCAAAAGATGAAAACAGTTGAGCATAGCTATTTAGCAAAGTAACTGCCAACAACCACTTTAAAGAATCCCAATTGCTCAGTTAAGTAATGACCCATATACTAACTGTATCACAGATTATATACTATTTAAAAAGTAAAAATTGAGATGATTAGTAGTAAATAAAAACTATTTATGCAATAGAAACTTTTTTTATATTTGTATAATCACTATGATGGGCCTATATAAGCACCCCATATAGATAAATATGAAGGGAAGGGGGTCAATTTTTAGATTTGCCCCTTTCCTTTTTTCTCTTTTTTAAAAATTGTCAATGAAATGGAGCATTTTGAACATATGAGTAAGTATAATACAAGAGTGTTGAAAAACACAGGGGAACAGCAAAAAGAATATTAAAAATAAACAGGCAAGTTTTTTAAAAAAGCAATTATTAAGTATAGGCATAATGTTCCTAGCAGGGAGGGATGGTCCCAGAGTCCTATTTGGCTCACCCCTGACCAGCTACTGGTAATGGACTGTGTCAAAGAAATGGGGGATGGGTGGGGACTCAGAAGTTGCTGCCCTTTTAGAATTGGGCTTTTCAACCAAGTGCATACACTACTTAGGTTAAAAATTGCCTCTTATAATATGCTATGGTTTGAACATGGCTTGTCCCCTCTGAAGCTCAGCTGAAACTTGACTGCCATTGTGGCAATATTGAAAATAGGGCCTTTAAAAGGTTGTTAAGAAGGATCAATGCTTTTCTTGTGAAACTGTCCATAATGAAAGGAATAAATAAACTCTTGCTGTCAAAGGACTGAATCAGTTACAATGAAAGCAGGTTGCTATAAAGTGAGGCTGCCTCCTGTTTTCTGTCTCTTCCATACGTGGAGATTTGCCCTTCTGCCTTTCTGCCATACTAGGAAGTGACACAAGGCCCCCACCATTATTCAAACAGTCCAAGGTATCATTCCCTTGGACTTCCCAGACTTTAGAACCATGAGCTAAATAAACATTTATTCTTTGTAGAATATCTAGTTAGTATTCTGGGATAGCAACAGAAAACAATACTAATGATTTTTTAAAAACATTTATTTTTTAGTTGTAGTTGGACTCAATATCTTTATTTATTTATTTTTATGTGGTGCTGAGGATCGAACCCAGGGCCTCGCATGTGCTAGGCGAGCGCTCTACCTGTGAGCCACAACCTCAGCCAATGATATTTTTCAATCAATTTAACTATTGGGTTAGTCAGTTTTCTGTCACTGCGACAAAATACCCGAGGTAATCAACTTTTAAGGAGGAAAGGTTTCTTTTGGCTCATACTTTCAGAGAATTCATTCCATGGTCAGTTCACTCCTTTGCTTTTGGACCTGTGGTAAGGCAAAACATCATAGCAGGGAGTGCATGGTAAAGCAAAGCTGCTCATGTCACAGAGGCTCAGAAGGAGGGGGCAGAGGGGAGCCAAGGTAATACCCCTTCCTTCAATTCCATGCTTCATATGACCTAACTTTCCCACCAGGCCCCATCTCTTTAAGGTTCCATCACCTTCCAATTGTGCCACAGACTAGTGACCAAGCCTTTAACCTATGGGCCTTTGCAGGACAATTGTCCAAACCTTCTCAACTATATAGGTATTTAGATAAATACGGGGCATGCTCTAACAGTGCAACAGAATAGCAGCAAGTGAACCAAGGAAGGTCTATGAGCAATCTCTATGACAGGCTTCTCTCTAAAAGATTTCAAAACAACAATACCCCAGTCTCTGAGGGGAAACAACAGAAGAAAATGAAAGAAAGAAAAGAAAGAAAGGAAGGAAGGAAGGAAGACTATTTTCTGCTAAGAAGTCAGTCAGACTTCTATTAAGAAGTATTTTGGTACCTAGTATGAAGACAGACTAATAGGCATTTTTGCTCTATAATGAGGCAGGATAGTGGGATTTCCCTGTAATTACTCCTGTGGCACAAATGAAACTTAAGTTCCTTGAAACAGGTGCTACCTGTTGATTAGTGGATAAGTACTGCCCAGGTTCATACATCAGATCAGACTGAGGTATCAGAAAGGGAATTTCACAGGTCATGTCTGGGGATACGGTTCACATGTGACCATCTACATACTTCAAGATTGTTATTGACTTACATCTCACTCAACTAAATTGAACAAGTTTCATTTACCAAGAAACATGAAAATTAAAATCAGATCATTATTAACATGTCTCAATTCAATAATACTTATCAATTATAATTATGAAAGTTTTTTCAAGAAAGTGCTATAAAAGGTACAGACAGACTCAAAGATGTACTCCGATTTTGGAATCATTATAATCATGCAAGAATATATCACAGAATGAAGGATATGCAGTGATAACACACTCACTGGGAGGCCCCTCTGGGAAAGGCCTGGACTCAAAACTGTGCCACTCATCCTTCCTCATGAGAAGGAAGGGAAGCCTGCTCAGGTGGAGGACCTTGGCTGGCTTCCTATGGTGCACGTGCACAAAGAGCAAAAGCAGCACCCCCACACCCATATTTGGCATTAGGGGAAAAGTTCAGAAACATCTGAGAGTAGGGGAATCCACGCGGTAAACGGGGCAAAATGCCAAACAGCAGTTACAAACAGCAGCAGCAACATCAAAAATGATGCACAGGGAGCACCAGTAGCTGTGAGCCACCTGGAAATGGTGCTGTTACCACACTGTGGACAGCAGCTGTCCCTGGGAACTAGGGCAGAGAGCACTGCTTGATCAGAGACCCTGTGGGCTTAGCAGACAGACTGAGAACTGATCTCAAGAAACTGGCAGAGCTGCCTCACCTCAACATGCAAGTTGCACTAAATGTCCACACAGATCAGGGTGGACGCCAGCAGTAAAAAGGAACTAAGATGTTACAGGGACACAAATTCTCACCCAGTCCTCTGACCGTGGCAGCCACCAGTGTGTAACCACCTACAATGGTTCAGTGCAGCATGTGCCTGTCTGTGGAGGTGGCCTCGCTTTGCCTTTAGCCCTCACTGGAGTATCTTATGGACAATGGAGAGAGAGCTAATTACTAAGGGAAATTATGTGTTTATTTACATCTTGATCATGGAGATGGTCAATCACACATTCAACATAAAAAATAGGATTATAGATTTTTATGTTTGTTTTTTTTTTTAAAAACTGTTCTGCAGAGGAGACAACATTTACTACCCACCTGATTTACAATAAGAGAAAGCTAGTACACACTCACTGACAATCTAATTCATCCTGTCATTCCCTCAGTACAGGCAGTCCCTGCTTTTCAGGGTCTAGCGGTTTCCTAGAAACCACATCAGTAGGTGACTGGGTCACTGTGTGAAAAGTGAGGCAATGGTCACCTGTCGGACTGACCAAAACTAACAAGACTGACATATCCAGAGTTACCTAGGGGGGCAAAGCAGGCACTTGTATGCCATGGAAGCATGGAGGGGACTCTATGTGAAATCAGTCAACAACTTCTGGAAGAAGCAAGTTGGCAATATAAAAATTCAAAAGTGTATACTTCCTGGGCATAGTAGTGTACACTTGTAATCCCAGTGACTTGTGGGGATGTGAACTTGAATAGCAAATTAAAGGCCAGCCTGGGTAACTTAGCAAAGCCTTATTTCAAAATAAAAAGTGCTGGGATGTAGCTCAGTGGTATGGTACCTGAGTTTAATCCCCAGTACCACAAGAAAAAAAAAAAAAAAAAGTACATGTTCCGCAGTAGTTGCACCCCTAGGTAAGTAGTTTATAGAATCATTCATCATGTCCATAAAAAAATGAATATTCACTGTCTTAATACTGAAATGAAGCTGCTGGGCGCGGTAGTGCAGGCCTGTAATCCCAGTGGCTCAGGAGACTGAGGCAGGAGGATCACAACTTCAAAGCCAGCCTCAGCAATGGTGAGGTGCTAAGCAACTCAGTGAGACCCTGTCTCTAAACAAAATACAAAATAGGGCTGGGGATGTGGCTCAGTGTTTGAGTGCCCCTGAATTCAACCCCTGACACTCCCCTCCCCCCAAAAAAAGACTATAAGTGATAAATGACCCAATGGTCCACCCGTGGGGGACTGGTGAAGTAAACCGTGGCCCATCTGTTCTCTGTGATTCTGGGCAGCAGAGAGAAACAGTGAAGCAGAGCCAGCTGCTCCAGCCTGAGAGGGCTGGTAGATGAACACTACCAATAATTTTTAAAAATTTGTTTTAAAAAATGAAAACAAAACCTAATTTTTGTTAGTTATATTTCCTACATGCTTATATAGTGTTTAAAGCATTCACAGGATCCAGAACAAGACAGGCCACTGGCACAGACGGCATCCCTGAGAGGAGACTCAGGTGAGAGGTGGTACTCAGACGGTTGTTTGTGTTGTCCTCATTCCAATAAAAAAAAATGACGTGAGTTTATTTGGAAATTAAATTTAAATATCTTAAGTTATGCTTAATTTACCTACTTTTACTCTTTTCCTTTAATCGAATCTTGGCAAAATGCATTTTCTTTTCCACAAACTGCCATGGTGTTTAAAGACACGTTTTTCTACATGTGATCCTCTCCCCATCTGTGTTCCAGTGTTCTCTAAACCACCCCACAGATCCACCCACATGGGTAAGCAAGTGGCATGAACACTAGTGGCTTTATAATTTTGACAAATAAATGGTAGGGAATTACTTATACCCAAGTACAGATTAGAAAAATTGATTTTTATTTTGATCTTTCTATGTTTTTACTATTTTCCAATTGTGCATAATGATCATTAACAATCCAACTGAAAAAAGCCTAAAGCAGAGATTTCAATGGGGGGTGATTTTTGCCCCTCAGGGTGTTTGGCAATATGTAGAAACACTTTTGGTTGTCAAACTGGGGGAGTAGTAGCCACTAGCGTTTTTCAGGGCAGAGACCAGGGATACTGCTAAATATCCAACAACACAGGACAATAACAAAATTTACCTGGCCCAAAATGTCCATAATGCTGAATTTAAAAACTTCTAAACATACTTCACATAAGTGACATGGAACTACGTAGGTTCTGCTGACTGCTTTTGTTCACCCCTCTAAGAGGATGGGGGAGGCCTGGGCTCACACCTGAACAATGTACTGGTAGATCATGATCAGGCTGACCAGCATGCTGATGTTGGCCAACAGGGAGAAGATGGACAGGACACGGAGGTTCCTGATGAAGACCAGCAGCACCAGGAAGGGCAGGAAGGTGAGCATGTAGAGTCTGGAGTCCATGGTGGGCGTCAGAATCACCGTCTCATTGTCATGGCAGTTGGTGGTGGTCCCGTTGGCTGCTTCTATCACCTAGAAGAGGGGAAAAAGGAGAAAGGTCAAGGCCTCCAATCACAAAGCTGACGACTGTCCTGCTGGAAGAGGCTTCTCACTAGGAGCTCAGAGTGTGAACCAGGCCTGAGAGGCATCTGTGGCCTGTAAGCTCTCCATGGAGTCTTCATGCTACTGTTGCTAGCAACCCAAGTGTCTGAACTGGGTGTGATCACATCTTACCTAAGACAGAAGGGTTAACAAGACATCTTGAGGTTTCTCTACATCCCAGGTCTTCACATGAGCATCAAAAAAAAAAAAAAAAAAAAAAAAAAGGCACTGTACATAAAGTGTTAAAACCTCAACTCTTTCGTTGACCAAAGCTGGCTTGGAAACAATCCTAAACAGAAATTCCACTCATCCCTTTTCATATGCTTTCTTTTTTACCAGAATCCTACCTGTTTAAAGTTCTCAGCAAGAAACACAAAATAGACACAGCAGAATCCCAGCTGAGTGACAATCAGGAAGAAGTCCACGATGTGCCTGGGGATGGGAAGGAGGGAATACAAAGGTCATTAAAATACAAATGGAAGACTCTCAGACAAATGCTTTCAATAGTGCTTTTTTCCTAAGTCATCACAGGCTCTTCCCAGCAGGTGACGAGGACAAGCATGTCAGTTAGAGCTTTGGAGAAGATTCTATCTGTGTGGTTCCTGAGATCCCCTTCCTGGCTTCTCTAGGATGCTGCATGAGGTAGGCAATCACCAGAGAACAGCAGGAAATGAGGGTCAGAACATTAAGATCTGGACACAACATTTTATTAGTGGTGCCACACCCCAGAGGGATAATTCCTAAAGTCTGAGCCTGGAGCATAGCAGGGCTTTTTACTTTTATACACCACCAAGTTTTGGATGCACCAAGGCAAGAGAATGGGTGCATTCTATGTACTTATTTGGGTACAAGCTTGTCAATAGCTTAGGGACTCTTAGCTCATACAGTTTAGGGACTTTTACTGCACTAAGCCTAAAGGCGGATTGTTCTGTACCTGCTACATTGTTTCCTGCTTCTGCTACCTGTTAGCAGCTGCAGGCTTCTATGGTTAAATGTCAGTAAGCTGACCTGCTGTGGGTCAGTGTGCAAAACCACAGCCTGTCGGCTCTTAAACTGCTGAAGTTCCCATTCTGTTCTACCACACAGGCACCATGACCCCTGCTTAGCTCCTCTTTGTACCCACCCCCAGCCTACTTCACATGGTGAGCCCTTGACAGAGAAGGCCAGGAAGTGGACCCCTTTACAGTGTCTCCCTATAATTTGGACCCAAGAGCTAACCTAATTTCATATAAATAAGCAGAAATAAATGGACCCAAACAGATTGCTGGTTGAAGCACCGTTGGACAACAGGTGGTTACCATCCAAAGGGCTATCAAAAAGGAAACTGATCGTGTTATTGACTATTCTTAAATAAGACACTGCTTTGCAGCTAGAATGTGTTAAAATCTATATGTGCTGACACTGAAAAAGTGAAAAATATCTAGGTGATTTAAGGGGGAGAAATCAAGTTTCCAAACAGTATATACTGTTTGGTCCATTTGTACAAAAAAAATGTTTTAAAAACGTTTGTTTATACACAGAAAAATCTAAAAGGATTTTAGATGCACCTCTGACCTGGGTTTATTTCTGCTTTTCACTTTATGTCCTCCTGTCTTGTTTTAAAAATGCTTTTCCTATGAGCACACATTTTATTAGAAGAAAGGAGGGTGTGAGGAATGAGGGAGGGAAGATGGGAGGAAGGGAGGGAAGGAGGAAGGCAGGAAGAACTGATAACCAGCCAAGCACCCATGCACGGTGTGCTCACTTAACAACCGGCTTCTCCCAGGCAACAGAAAACGATTTTGCCAAAAGAACGACACAGTCTGTATCACAGGATGAAGCTGACTGTGAATCAAAGTTCCTTCTATGACCCCCAAAGGAACTTTTCTAGAGAACATAGGTTTAATGTGGTTCAAGTAAGAAAAACAAACAAATAAACAAAAACAACAACAAAATAGGATTCAGTCCTTGATGGTATCAATTCCCATAGATCCAGGAAACAAAAAGTAGAATATTACCCTGCAGGCACCTGAACAGTCACCTAAGGGGAGATTTCCAGACACTCCCCACCTCCTCACAAACCTGTCTCCCACCTTGTTCCTTCTCTCACTAATTGTGGGTGTCTCTCTTCTGGCCCAGCCAGACAAGGGAACCTTCCACCTGAGCGCAGGCTGTCTCTCACCTCATTATGTTCTCTTCCTCTCAGTTTACACCATTACTGGTCTCTTGTCTTGTTCTTGGGTTCTTTCTCCCTGTACAGACCACAAGCCCCTGGAGGGTGGAGACCATATAATTTACCCCAGGGAATCTCCCCTCCCAATCAAGAACTGTTTTGTGCCACTGAGAGTTCTTCAAATGTATTTATTGAAAAGTGAGTGAATGGAGTATCATCACCAGATGGACATCAGGACATTCCACACTGTCAGAGCCAGAATGGCCTCCAGAGATCTTTCAGGCCAGGCCTCATGTATTACAGATGAGGAAGTGGAGGCCTGAAGAAGTGAGGGAGGGCTCTCACTGTCCCAGGACACAGAGTACAACAACTGCAGAGCCAACCCAAGCAACATTCTCCATTCCTGACGCTTTCCCCACACGGTACTTCCCTATCTGAAGGCCTCCACACTGGGGGGGGGGAGCACAGCTGAAACCAGTTACCTTCCCCAGTGAGCGTGGTTCCGGAGCCAGGAGCTGGGGCTGGATTCTAGACCATACATCACAGTGTCCCCATAGTCCACAAAGGGTTTGTTCAGCCTGGGAGAGGGGAGAGGCAAAGGAAGGGCAGAGCCTAGGGTTAGTCAATGACAGTGATGGCACAACTGGAGCTGCTGAGACCTGAGCCTACTCCCCACCAACCACCCTAAATTAGGCACCACTACAAGTCCTGCGTTTAATGCTTCTAACAATCAGAAGTGTGAAGTCTAGGGGACAGTTACTTAATTCACGGCCACTGGCAGGACCATTTCAATGCAATAAACATTACAAAGCAGATATAATTAGGATGTGGCCTCTGTCCACAGGTAAACCTAACAGATGACAGGGCAAAAAAATAATTACAAAAATAACCAGGGAACGTGATCCTGCTGGGATAATAGCCTTCACACTCGGCCAGTGTGAAGATGCGGGCGTTGTCTGCACAAGCGCCTACTTTCAAGATACAAGAACCAAAAATGATTTATGGCTCAGAGGGCTCTCACCTGCGGCAGAAGTGATGAGCACATTTCACCAGGATACCCATGCAGTGTACGGCCACAATGCCTATCACCAGCAGGCTGAGGGGACCCATCTGGGGGCAGGGGTTGCAGGCAAAAGAAGAGAGAAAAGCAGTGAGAATTAGGATTTGCCAATGATGAAAATGCAGCTAAGGCACCTGCCAGGCATAGACCTTCTGGCCCACGTATAAGAAATGTGATCGTGGAGACCAGCTCTGGGAGATGGGCAACCCTGAGTACGTCTTCCAGAGAGCTAACCTCCTGGACAAGAATGACTCAAGATAAGCCTGTTCCAAGACTGTTGCAAACCAGCAGAACAAAGGTTCCTGTGACTCCCTGGGAAGAAGAGCTGGGCAAAGGGATGTGAGGGAGGGGAAGCTATCGTTAGCACAACGCCACCTCCAAACAGACAGCACTTAGCTGAACATCTCTGAAACCAGGATGGCTTTGGGTGGACAGTCTAAAGGAGGTGAATCATAAAAAGAAGATGTACGATTCTCTGCAAAAGCCACTTAGTGATGGGGTGGGCTGGGGAACTGTACAGAAAATGGACAGATATCTGTCACTAGCTCATTAGTGCATATTATTGATAGAAACAATCTGAATCATTTTAAGTACATCTTCATCACCACAAAGCAAGCCCGGATTAATTCACTGATAACAGTCTAAGAGCCAAGAACAGTGCCTGGCACACAGAAGGCCTTCAATAGATGAATGAATGTCTGAATATTGATTTTTCTCAGCTGAATTTAAAACAACAACAACAAAACCTATTTCCTACTTCCTTGCACGGGTGCAGACCCTTACCAAGAGGCCTGCATTTTTCACTGCCAAAGGCAGCCCCAGGAGTCCTGTGCCAATGTTGCCTTTTAACAGGTGGATCAAGGTCTGGAACCATCTGAAGAGGGAAGAAGGTAGACAAGGGAATGTTAACCGTGACGACAGCTGATGCACAACAGATACTGAGCACTGCACTACCTGCCTGCATGCATGATCTCTGACTTCTACAACAATCCTGAAGTTTTATTTTATGGATGAGGAAGCAACTTGCTCAAGGTCACGGACCTAGTAAAGAGTGAGCTGGAATTTCAGCCCAGGCACTCTGACCTCCGAGTACACTCTCTTACAGTTGCTGTAAGCCTCCCCTGACCCTGGCCCTTCAGAACCTCTTCTCTCTCAGGCCATCGGGATGATGGGCTCTCTCTAGGCATGGGTATTGGGGTCTTGTCCTAACCACTGAACTGACCACTGTGAGGACTCCCAATAGGGCAACAGAGCATGACAAAACATAATGATGACAGACAGACACAGGTACAAAAGAATAGAGGAAATAAAAATTGAAACCCAAACCTTGTAACAGAAAGCTTTATGAGACATGACAGAGTTAAAGTTATATATACCACAGCAGGCTGGAAATCCCCAGCGTACTTTGTATAAAAAGGTTAAAAAAGAAAAAAGGTCAATTGCCATAGTGTCCTAGGATTGGAGGAGCCCTCTTCCGAGAGTCACCTAGTTACCTTTATGCCTTGATGGCAGATTTCCCCTCCCACGTGTACAGACTGTGCCCCCCTCTCCAGACTGTGATTGAAAAGCCTCCTGTATTTCCTCAGTCATTTTCCACTCAACAAATACCATCTACCATGTATAAAACACTGTATTAACTCAAGTGGTGGAAATAGGTGTCAATCAGGTATGGATCTTAGGCTCCATAATTAGTAATGTCTCAAAGGAAACAGGGGACACATTCATAACCACCTGAGGTGGAAAGATTCTCAAGGAAAGGCCAGAGAGAGAATCCACAGAGAAGGCAGGGAAGGCTTGGTGGGGCCGAATGCCCTGAACCAAACCCCGCAGACAGGCAGCAGGTGTTCGTGGTCACTGCAGAAGAAGATGCTATGGGTGAAGGGCCTGGAAACAAGACCCTAGAGAGAAATGTGGACCGTGTACATGGAACAGTTCACCTTAGGAGTCGCTCGGGTCCAGGTGTGGGCAGGAGTGGGCACGGAGTTCCCCCTTTTTACTACAGGGAATGGGGGACCCATTAGGGACAGACAGAAGAGTTGTCTGGTCTTGGTATTTTAATCCTTTGCTACCTTTAGGAAATAGGATAGAAAACAGTTCAAATGAAGTATATTTCTTTGCTCTAAATCACTAGGATTTGACCCCTGGAACCGCTGGGAAATTCTTCTGCACAAATAACTAAATCATTCAAAACTGATGCTTAACATGCAATGTTTCAAATCTTCAATTCTGAAAGCAAATAGCACTTGTTACTCATAAAGGCTATTTATAAGACCCATCTACACCCTTTGGAAAGCAATTCTACTTTAACCTTTCTCCTTTGACATCCGGGA
The DNA here is from genome assembly GCF_047511675.1 of Marmota flaviventris. Taxonomy (NCBI): domain Eukaryota; kingdom Metazoa; phylum Chordata; class Mammalia; order Rodentia; family Sciuridae; genus Marmota; species Marmota flaviventris. The sequence goes on from NC_092502.1 coordinate 28,689,782, forward strand.
AGAAACTTCTTGATCTTCCAACTCTCCTTAATATTTTTGGGAAGAATCAAGGAAACTGTCTGAGCAGAGGTGAAGTGCTCTCCTGGCCTCACTGAAGCAACAACCTAAGGGCCTCAAGGGTCCAGCTGCATTATCAGCAGCCAGTCACCAGGAGATGATGGGTCTATTAAATTTCTTTTTTGGCAATGTTTAATCCACTAAAGTGCAAAGGTAAATGTTGTACCAAACCTATCTGCCTACCACAGGCCTCCCCAAAATGCCTTTGAGCTGGGAGACCAAGGCCCTCTGGTCCTAGCTCTACTGTCACCTCCACCTGGCAATTCGCTTCCTTTCCCTGGGCTGTTGTTTGAGGAAACTGAACTAGGAAAGATGGTCTCAATGGTTCCCTCAGCTGGGATTTCAGGCCAGAGGTCAAAATTACTTCGTTCAATAGGTGACCGCAAGCAGAGATTACCCAGTACCATAGGAATAGCACAAGATCATCACCAGGGGCGACAGGTCTTAGCTACAGGGTGGATTATGTGGGAGAAGGAAGAAGGCTAGGAAATCTCTTGAGGTTCCATTTATGCCCCATCAGTAGTTCTTAACACTTTTTGGTCTCAGGACTTCTTTATTCTCTTCTATATTAAGGACCTTAAATAGCTTTTGCATTATATCTGTTAAGACATATCATATGGGGGCTGGGGTTGTGGCTCAGTGGTAGAGTGCTTGCCTAGCATGTGTGAGGCACTGGGTTCAATTCTCAGCACCACATATAAACAAATAAATAAATAAAGGTCCATCAATAACTAATAAAAATTTTAAAAAATACATATTAAAGTTGAAACAAAAATGTTAAAAATTTTAATTAAAATAAGTTCATTAAATGTGAATAATACATTTTTAAATGAAAAATTAGCTCCAAATGAAAAAGAAGAAAAATGTGAGAAGAATAATATTTTTTTTCTTTTAAAAAATTTCATTAATGTCATTTAACTGAAGATAGCTGGATTTACCTATTTCTACATTCGATCTATTATGATACATTATTTTGGTTGATGTATATAAAGAAAATTTGTTCTGTCTAGATATGTAGTAGGAAAAGAGTATTTTAATAGGCCCTTTAATTAATCTTTCTTTTCACCCTACTCCAAAATGAAACACCTGATAGTTTCTAAGACATTAACTGCAATGTAGAATGTGAACTTTTCATGATCTTTTGCATTCAAATCCATTGGTGATCTTGCTCTTGATGGATCTTATACCCATGTACAATTTGCTAACATCATATTTTCAGCTATTTGGAAGTTATTGGTTTCCTGAGTTATGCAGATCTTCCAAACATTAGCACATTTCTTTATATAACATTGAGAAATCACATTAATAGATTTAACATGACCATTGACTAATATCACTGCTGATAAGGTAAGTTGTCAAGTTCATAGTGTTGGACACAAGGGTTTGTTTCCCTAATTTTGCTTGAAAGCTCAAATTTTATTGTAAGCAAAAAATATTGTTGATTGTTTTGGGGGAGTTGATGAATTCATTTCTTTCATTGTCAAGAAAATGCCAAATACTCAAATCCAAATAACCTATAGTTAGTTGTTCTTTCTAATAAAAATGACGTTCTATGGTGGGGAGAGGGGGAGAACAGCTAGTTCAATTGACAACTCCAACCCTTACTCAAAGGCTTTGCCCTAAGGCAAGTGTCATACTTAGAATGAAGAAGTGGTCCCCCGTGAGCTTTCCATTTTGTCATATAGAGATCCGTGCTGAAGGGTTATAATTTAATGAAATTGGTGATTTGATTGTTTCATCAATGACATTCTTAAGTAAGTGAAACTACAATAACAATTAGTAAGGATTGGCGCCATTGCGTCAACCTGTGCTGAAGCACCTGTGATTTCACCCACCACTGACTAATGATAATCTCCCCTGATGAGATCAGCGGTGATATTAGTCAACGGTCATGTTAAATCATGTTCAAAAGTCAACACAGTGAAGAAGAGGCAAACTGCACCTCAGGCTTATTATGAAGAGGGTTCTGTCCCCTTAGACTTCTTGAAATGGTCTTGAAAATCCCAAAAGGTCTGCAGACCACACCTGTCAAATGGCTGCTCCAGACATCTAGAAAAAAGCCACTTTGAGTGAGCTGGGTTCTCAGTCTGCTAGACTAGGGAAGAAGCACAGAGGTGTGATCAATAGCTGTTAACACTGCTCAATAGGGCAACAAGAAGAAAAATGTGCCCAAGAATGTCAATTGAGGCTTCTGTCAAAAGTCAACAGCTGAAAATACCAAATAATAGGAAACAGTCTCACCAAACACTTCATCATGAAAATGTCTGGGGGTTTTCACTTACACCTACCAATTAGGGAGTTTTAATGAGCTATTAACTTCTAAAAGAGTCAGGTGTGTGCATGAATATATCTGTAGGCTAAGAAGTACATCCATGTACTTTGTTCCTTAGCAAACCAGATAACAGGGTAGGGCAAGGCACAAACAGAAGTGGAATCTAGCTCAAAAATTTGTCCCTAACACTTCCTAAGTACTGGACATTTGGTTGTGTTAACAAGATTCCCCAAATCAACCTAGAAAATATATCTGCCATGTTTCCTACATAAATGTTTGTGTGGATCCTGTGCCCCAGACTGGAAATAAATCAATCTTTCAAGTCCCAGGGGAACACCTTTCCCTGGACCGACTGCAGTGGGACAGTGAAACCTGCCATTACCTACAGATGGGCCTTCCTGATCACCTACCTTGTATCACAATATCAGGGCAGGATGGGAACCTCAGAATCAAGTACATCCCGGAAAATGTCTGGATACAAGCCCGAGGAAGGCATCTTCGGATTTTTTCAATTTCCAAAAAAACAAGGGAGAGTAATTTTGGATTCACTACTAATTATAACCCAATGTGAAATAAAAGAGAGATTCAGCATCTCTAGCAGGCATGCATCAACCTCTGTGTATTTAAGACATATGAGCTCCAATTCTAGGGTTGCTGGCTGGTTAGTTTTGAGTTTCAGAGCCTTCTCTATAAAAGTGAGAAACAAGACCCTACAGGGTAAGTACTGCATAGACAAGTTGAAGCCTGAGAACAAGGAGGAGCAAAAACTGGGAGGGAAGGTACAGAAGAGAAGCTTGGAAGAGGTATTTCACAATAACGAGCGTGACCCACTGGCTGCATGTGGAGTTCCTTCTGCCGGGCAACGCCAGTGGGGGACAAGGTTAAAGGAAAAGAGGAAGGGTGGTCCTTGCTGCTGCCGCCTGTGCTTTAAGCAATCTTTCAATCAGCTAAAACCACAAGCACATGAGAATCTACACAAGCATGTTGGCTGAGAAATAAGCTACCGAACCGAGCACAAATCCTTGTGAGCAGAAACCAGCCAGTGGTGGCGAGGGGCAGGTCACATGGACAGACCATATCCCCTAGATCCTGGCCAGTTCACAAGAGAATATGCCCTGCCCAGGACAGGGTGCAGGCAGAGGGAGCCACCCTAGTGAGGGGTTCCAAGACATGTTTCCACAGTCCCCTTGGGCAGTCATGAGGGACAGCATGACCCACTGCAGGACACAGAGGATCCCTCACAGTCTCACTCAACCCACCAGGGAACACCGGAAGGCTGACAGCTCAGCCTGAAGATAAATGGAAGGTGCAGAGCATGAGGTTCAGGGACCCTGAGAAAGGTCACAGGTCCACTGAGGCTGGGGGTAGCTGGGAAACCTTCGGGAGCCTAAAAGTCTCCTCTGAATTTTTCAACTGAGGTGGTGGTGCCACCCAGCCAGTTTAGCTTCAGAGTGACTTCCTCCATGTTTCCTTACATCTAGGGAAACTGAGGCCCAAAGATGGCCAAACTCAGCCCAGATGAGCCCTGAGTTTCAGTGGGGAATTGGCTAAAAGGGCGAGAAGAAATGACTCCAAAGGAGACTTAGGAATATGACTCCCGCCCAGGAGGGAAGAGGGTAACAGGGACTTACGTTGTGCTGCTGCTTTCCCCAAAACGCTGGTAGGAGCCAGGGGAGAAGTTGCTCAGGCCTTCCGACGGGCTCTCCTCAGGGCTCACATCCGTGGAGCTGTAGTCGTGGTAGTCTTCGTTCCGAAGCCTCTGGGTGGACATGGTAGCTGCAGGGACAGGGTCAGCATTAGGACCTCCAGCAGTTGGGGATGAAAGCTGCAGGTCTGGGGCAGAAGTAGTCATGGCCACAGCTGCTTACAGGGCCAGCTGCACTATAGATCAAGTACAAGGAGAGTGCCCTGTACCAAGGAAAATGCAAAGGTACAAAGTGCATGGGGCCAGGCTGAGGTCACTCAGCTACTGCTCTGCACCTCCCCAGCAGGTGCTGTGCTCATGAACTTCTAAATTCATCCCAGTGCACTTGCACCCAGCAGAGGTGAGGCAATGCTTGGGAGGAGTGGGAGATGACGCTGGCAAGCCCCTCCGGGAAGCCTGCCCTGTTCCTTTGCTCTGGATTAACTGCTCCTTCCTCTGAGGACTTCAAAAATGCTTAGATTTATGTGTCTTTCCCAAGAGCAAGCCCTCAGAGGACGGGCATATGAACAGCTCTCATTGTATCCTCTTTTTCCTTCTCCTGCATTGGAGAATCCTGGAGCATTCAAGAAAACCCCTCAGGATCATCCAGTTCTGCTTAAACTCCCCAACAGGTCAAGAGCCCCCGAAGTTCATCTCCTTCTTTCCATCATGACCTCAGGCCTGTTCTGTACACTGCAGGCTACTCAGTAAGTCTCATCCCTTCAGTAGGTCTCTTCTTGCCACCAGTGTGAGTACTGAGCAATGGCAGCTGAAGGCAGCTCAGAGGAAGACCAAGAGTGTGAGGGAGCAGGAGACCTTGATCTTACTTTCAACATCTCCCATCTGCAATCCTTTACTGGGGCTCAGAAAATAATACCTCAAAGCCTGGTGCTTTTGTGTCTGAGCACCTGAAGACAGACTGGAAGCCCTCAGTCAGAAAGTCTCTGACTTACTCCTACCTTCCTGTCTCCCACCCTGCCTGCTCTCCTGAAGCAAGTCACAGAAGCAGAATTCCTCTGCCCCAAGCTGAGTCCTAAATTCCTGGACCCTTCTCCTGCAAAGTGATGACAAAATCCAGAAAGGACACACTGTCCCTTCTCCCTTCTCCTTTGAGGATTTTCAATCCAGAGGATCCATCCATGGATGGAAGGAATTCTACGCAGAGAGGTCAAGAAGAATCTGAGCAGACTGGCCTTGCTGGGTTTCCCCTCATCTGTTTCCATGACCTCCGCCCCTTTTGGGTAATCCCATCTCTCCACAGTTGTCTGTGCTCATCAAACTTAAGCATCAAAATGGGCGGATTCCCCTAGGTCCTTGAGCCTTCATTTCTGAAGACTTGTGTGTTACATAAAACTTGGATTAAATAAATGTTATGATTTTCTTGTTAAACTGTCTTATTACAGGAGTGTTGGCCATGACTTTTATGATGGGGAGGGAAAGTATCACGCCTTCTCCACTCCTACTACACCTTCTTCATTTTCGAATTGCTCATGTTTAAAAGACTGTGAAGAAGAAATATTTCCTGTGTGTGCTGATGAAGGACAGTGAGGGTGGACTCTGCTGGGGGCAGGGAGGACTCTCCATAACTTCTCCAGAAAGGAGAAGAGCAAGAGTTTCTCTGCGATTCACAACAGGGAGGCCATCTGGGAGTTGAGGAAGTCCCCAGAATCCTAGTAACTGTCACTAAAAAAAGCCTAGACAGGTCACCCCAACCCATCATCTGACAGAAGAAGAATCAGCACCTTGAAGATGAGGGGGGGCTACAGCTAGGAAATAGCAGAGCAGAAAACATCTCCTGATACCCTGCCTGAATCTGGAAATGTCTACTGAATACGGTGCCCACTGCTGTGAGGGAGTATACAAAGAAAAAGAGCCAACTTCCTGCCCTTCAAGAATCTGCAAGTGGTGCACACCTATAATCCCAGTGGTTCCAGAGGCTGAGGCAGGAGTATTGCGAGTTCCAAGCCAGCCTCAGCAAAAGCGAAGCGCTAAGCAACTCAGTGAGACTCTGTCTCTAAATCAAATACAAAACAGGGCTGGGGATGTGGCTCAGTGGTCGAGTGCCCCTGAGTTCAATCCCTAGTACCAAATAAATAAATAAAAGAATCTGCAATCAAATATGGAAAAAAGGTACACTATCATGAAAAATTTCAAGTAAAAATCCTTTACCAGTTGGCAGACTACATACCATGCTGAGCCTGACATGTTATCTCAGAAACCTGGTGACGAGGCAGAATCTCCAGTGGCTATCACAACACTCCATCCATCCCAACATCCAACCCCACCTGCCAGAGGACAGCTCTCTGCAGGCGACAACAGGTCCAGTACCTGAGGACTCTTGAAAACTGGCCCTGAGCATAAGAGTGATCCAGGGGAGATCTCATTTTCTTCCACGAACCCTAATGTGGAAAAGACCCCATGTAATCTTACCAGGAAAATGCTTAACAGAAAACTGGAAAGGGGCTGTTGTTGTCCATTTTCTACTGCTGTAACAAAAATATCGGAGTCTGGATAATTTATAGATAAAAGAGTTTGCAGTTCTTAAAGTCCAAGAGCATCTGCTCAGCTTCAGGTGAGGACCTCTGGTTGCTTTATGCATGGTGAAAAAATGAACCACCAGTGTGTGCATGAGGTAGAGAGGTCACAAGAGAAAGACCAAGGAGAGGTGCCAAGCTTGCTTCTTAACAACCCATCGTCACAGTAACTAACCCACTCCTGTGAAAACTACATTACTCCCTCCATGAAGGTGAAGCCCCAGGACCTAAGTACCTTTTAAAGACTCCATCTCTCAACCATTCCCCAACATGAGTTTTGGTGGGGAAAACCATACTTAAGCCACAGCAGGGCCTGTAAATCCCAGGGAAGATCCTGTCCAGTTCCATTGTCAGAGTCTCAGCTAAGGAAGGGGATGAATCTATAAAGAATCTTTAACACAAGTAATTGAAAACCTCTGGTTATGCAGGCAAAAGCTAGTAAGTTAGCTCATATGTCAAGAGACCTGGGTTCTAAGCCTGCCTCTCTCACCTGTTTGCTCTGCAATTTTTAACAATTTTCTTTCTCTAGAATCTTAGTTTCCAAATGCAAAAGCAGGGTGGAAGTGTAAGCTGAAATCTCTCTTAGCTCCTCCCTATTTCTAATATTCCAGATACCAATGATTGCATTTATGAAAACAACGGCTAATTTCTAGTCTCTTCCAACACACCAAAAGCATCTAAGGAACAGAACCTTTCAAGTAAATCCTGTACAATACTGAGGGCAAAGGGACAGACCTCAGGGAGTGCTAAGTTCCCCAATCCCTTCTAACCAACCAAGAAACCACTCTGTTGCATACTTACTTAGTACAGATGCTTGAATTATTTCAAACATTGTAAAGAGTCTTCTTTATGTCATATACAAAAAACAGAAGCTAGCTGGGCATGATGGTGCATGCCTGTAATTCCAGTGGCTTGGGAGGCTAAGGCAGGAGGATGACGGGTTCGAAGCTAGCCTCAGAAAACTTAGCAAGGCCCTAAGCAAAACAAGACCCTGTCTAAAAAAAAAATTAAAAAGGGCTGGGATAAGGCTCAGTAGTCAAGTGCCCCTGAGTTCAATCACTGGTACCAAAAAAGGAAAACAAAACAAAACCCTGAAGCTACCTATATCAGAATGTTGCTTAGAAAGCTCAAGAAGAAGCTGAAACCTAAAGAACTAAAGTCCAATAAACAATTGCAGGATGTGGGAAATGTGGCTTAGTTTCTGCATACATACTGAGAAAAGAAAAAATGCTATTTATAGACTTTGGTTAATGATAAGCTCAAAAGAGGTCAAATAATATAATAACAGACGTCAAATAAGCAAATACAATTCTAGGTTACATTAGGAAGGGAGAGAACCAAGTAGATGAACCAGTTAGCTTTGCATGCACCACATCCTGATGCAGGCTACAGACTATGAAGGGGATAATGACAAACTATGGTTCATCCAAGGGTCAGGGCCTAGGTCAAGAGGGGGCTGGAAACCAACTGGTAAAGGAAAAGTTAGAAGCACCAAGAAGATTCAACCTGGCAAGTTAGGAGGCACAAACATGTCTTTAAAGACTGTTAAACAGATTTTATTTTATTTATTTATTTTTTTTGGTACCGGGTATTGAACCCAGAGGTGCTCAATGGTTGTTTAACTGAGCCACATCCCAGGCCCTTTTTATTTTATTTTATTTTTATTATTTTGAGACAGGGTCTTGCTAAGTTGTTCAGGGCCTCACTAAGTTGCTGAAGCTGGCTTTGAACTTGTGATCTTCCTGTCTCAGCCTCCCAAGCTGCTGGGATTATAGGCCTATGCTACCATGCCTGGCTTGATTGATTCTTTGAAGCCTCAAAGATCAGAGCTAGATTCAACAGGTGAAAAATTAAGGATGGTAGATCTTTGGCTAGATGTAAGGAAAAACCTTCTATTAAAGATAGTGGTCCAAATGAACAGCTGGAGGGAAAGCAATTTCCCATCTCTGGAATAAGTGAAGTAGAGAAGACATTTCTCAGAGCTGTTACATAGGAGCCAAGCATCAGAGAGAGTGGTGGTATCCACCCCTTCAATGGCTCCTTCTGGCAACCAAGGCCTCCTCCTCCTGCCCTCTTGCTGTGCCCACTGAGCACCATCTCCATGGCCACCCTGCCCCTGGGCTCCCCTTGATGATGGCTGGTATGCAAGTCTATTGCCCTCTGGAAGACTTTAATAGGACCTTGTTACCTGTCCAAATGAGGCTTGTAATATGTGAAAGTTGAAGAAGAGCCTGTCTTTCAGGTTCTTGAGTAAAATGAACAGTTTATATATTATGTGTGGTCCATCAACACGAAATCAAAATCTCCATAAGATATCTAGACCCCAAGAAGAAAACTTTTCAGAAAAGTACATTCAACCCAAATTGCATTGAAATAGCAACTATTTGTATAACCTTGATAGATTTCCTTCTTTTTCCCTATACAAACTCTTTTAATTGATTCGGTAAATAATGCCTTTAGTCTACAAAATATGCTGTCTTTAATGTTATACCACACATAAATTATGAGCAGTTGGAATCACTTTGTACAATGGATGAAGTATGGAGAATGTGTTTGCAAATAGATTTTTTGTTAAAAAAAAAAAAAGCACTGAATTTCTAGTAGAGGGTGATTTTTAAGAAGAATTTTGTAGTGATTTTTTTTTTCTTATTTTGGTACCAGGAATTGAACCCAGTCGCACTAGACCACTGAGCACATCTTCAGCCTTTTTGAAAATATTTTACTTAGAGACAGAGTTTCTCTGAGTTGCCTCACTAAGGAAGTTGCTGAGGGCCTCACTAAGATGCTGAAGCTGGCTTTGAACTTGTGATCCTCCTGCCTTGGCCTCCCAAGCTGCTGGGATTATAGGCATATAGCACCATACCCAGCTTGTAGTGATTTTTAATGTAAAAACAAAAGTCTCTAACTGTGTCAGGATTCAGGAGAATATAACCTGGCCAGCAAAGTGTCCTGTACTATCCAATTTAGTAGGCACTAGTCACAAGTGGCTACCAAGCACTTGAAATACAGTTGGTCAAAATTGAAATGCACAGACAAGGGATTTTAAAAATTTGGTATAAAAATTATGATATATTTCATGAATTCATAATTTTATACTGATTATATGACATAATAATATGTTGGGATAGAAGGAGTTAAACATGTTTAAAAAAAGAAAAAGAAAAAAAAAAGAAAGAAAAAAATGCAAAAGAAAAAAACCCCATAGATTTCTGGGCCGCACCTGAATCCACCTGAGCATTTTATTTTTAACCAACTTCCCAGGTGATCCTGGTTACAGGAAGATTTAAATAAAGCACTAAAAAAATATGATCTTCTTATGATGGGTACACCTCACCTCCTACTAGAGTTCACACATTGATGATATCTGCAAACTAAAAAGTGCTTTCCATTATTTTGAATTGAGGACAAGTCTCACGCTAGGGCAGCCACAGGGCAGTTGCTGACCTCGGAATGCACTGCTGAGCAGGCAAACATGCCCACTTTTTATCTATAATTACAAAGATCACTAAGTATTAGAACCATGCGTGACTTCAAAAAAGACTCTAGTCCAGCTTTCCAGTTAAGAGGTGAGAAAACCAAGGCCCAGAGAGGTTATTCCACAGAGGCCCCAGCTGGCCAAAGATATGGGATTTAAATCCAGCAAACCAGAGTCCCAGGGCCAATGTTCTTTCCATCATACCACACATTATTTACCCTTTCTAAAATCTCCAGAACAAAACTGCCCCTGGAAGCTGGGGCAGGGTTAAGTCTGCCAGGGCCATTCTGCATGTTTTTAAAAAAGCACTGTTTGGAGTCTGAGAGACTCCAAGCCAAATCACTCAAATCATCTATTGCCTTGACTCCCTCATATGAAAGATATTGCTAATATCATCTACGTCATGAATTTGTTATGAAGATACATAGATGTTAGGTAAGTTATCTGGCACATAAGAGACCCTTATAATGATAGCATTTGACATTAGATAAATATAGAGTCATATATTGAGAGTCATAATATAGAGTCATGGATGTGAAATAAGAAAATTCACTATAGAAACTCTCTGGTATTTTCTTCATTTAATGCCCTAGAGAGCTGAGGCAGGCCCCTCTCTTGGTAATAGAGATCCAAGTGTCATGTGGACCTTAGATTTCCGACTTCAAAGAAATGGGAAACACAGAGAAGTCTTTGATGCACTGGCCCTGGGTGTCCAGGCTTCCAAGAGAAATGTATTGGGGCTAGAAGAGGGGACAGCATTAAACACAGCCTCATGTGGTATCTATTCTGGCAAACTCTGAATGCCCCATCTACTAACATCCATACCTATTGAACAGTGGATCACTTTTTTGTGTGTGTGCTTAATCCAGCAAGCTCTGGCCAAAGGAGGGAGGTGCAGGACCACTCCAGGCCTGTGTTGAGGTAAATGGATTCAATGGTTCTCCTCTGTGAGAAAAAGAAGAGCTGCTCCAGATATTAGTGGTATTAATCAGTAATAACCTTCTGGAATGGGTTATTAGCACCAACCCAGCAAATGCAGAAACAGAAGACCATTCATTCAGCAAGATTGGGGGAAAGAAGAAATGTATAGTAACCAGCAATAATTCCTTAGCTTCTGATCCTTAAGGAGATGTGAAGCATTTAAAGAATTGGAACCTTCATTGGAGTTGGTTTCGAGAAAACTTCAAAGTACATCCAGGTCAATCCTCCACGCAACACGGTAATTTCATACACAACAAAGCCCTGGGTAATTGCCAGTGGGAATTACCTTCAGTGACAGGGAAATCCATACTCTGTGTTTCAATGAAGGAACTAATTCTTTGAAAGTTTTCATGCTCACCCCAAAACTACTTCTTTGGGCACTTCCATCAACTGGTCCTAACTGTAGATTCTGGAATATCACAAAACAAATAGAATGCCTCTTCCTTACACAGCCTTGGGAACAGACACAGCTCAGAGCATCTGAAGCTGCCATGGAGATGAGGCTACCTGGCTTAAAGAGAAAATAAGGACTCAAGAGCAGCCAATTATAAAGAACAAAAAAGGGGAGTGGGGAGGGCAGCAATTGACTACTGTCACCAGAGCAGTCTCTGCTGCCTACAGCCTCCACCCCTAGACAAACAACCTCAAACCCCCAATGCAGGAAGGAGCCTCTTGTTGACCTCCAGAAAACCCGTAAAGAAAACTGTTCTTGTACATACAAGTTAATTACTGTAAATAAGGCTCTAGACAAGAGTCAAGAGAGGGCTCTGATCAGGAGCAAGACAGTTAAAATCATTTTTCAGCCATCATCATTTAGCCTAGACAATACAGAGACAGGAAAATAGAGGAGAATTTCATGGTAATGTAGAAATAAGTACAGGAAACTGTTGCCTGGACAACTGGACTAAGTCTTGTTGAAAGGTGATGCTTGAAGCATAGAGGGAGGGAAAAATATCTCTGAGTAAAAAACAAACAGACCTAGATGCAACGAATGTTAGAGCAGAAGAGACCCTTAGGGATTAAACCCGATCATCACACAGACTGAGAAACCTAAACCCAGGAGAGATGGTTGTCACCTAAGGTGGCAGAGTTTAAGTGGCAGAGCTAAAACAAAATTTCCTGATTCTCCTATCTCAGTTCTTTTCAGTACATGATTCTGCTATCATACTTCAACAAGCCACAAATAACAGCAAACATCCATTCAGATAGCGTCTTCCCCAAATCTGACAAGTTACAGAAAAATAAAGCAGAGGTCGTTCCATTCTTCAAATTAATACCAGGAATCTCCTCTGCCTCACTGAGCCACGTATTCTCCCTGGGGGCATACTCCGATTCTTATTTTGATATGACTTACATGAAATTTGCAGGACGGTTGGAAACCAAGCCTACACAGTGATGAGTTTGCAGAAAAACCGTGAACAAACGGAACCACGCCCAGAGCCAATCCAACCCTAGCGATGGAGAATGCAGAGCTAGACAAGCAGAGGACTAAAGGAGAAAGAAAGTGGAAAGAGTGTCTTTTCTCACACCGTTTCCCGCAGGAGGCGGTGTAGTCGAAGTCCACAGCTGCTGGAGCTCAGGGACACTTGGAGTCTAGTGGCAGGTCTGGGACTAACTCACTGGGTGACCTTAAGCAAGCCCCTACTCCTTTCTGGGGCTCGGTTTTCCTACGGTCCGAGGAGGGGGTTGCACTAGATGACTTCCCTGGGTCTTGCAGGTCTGGTACTGTGTGACCCAAAGCCCCATTATCAGCAAGTCCGGGACACAGCGAGGGAGACTCGCCCCAGATAGCACACCGCTTTGGGAAGCGTGGACAAAGCCAACAGCCCGAAGCCCGAGACGGTCGTTTGAGTAACCTTTTCCGTCTCCGGACTTCGGTTCCACCTGTCATACAGGGCGGAGACCCCCAGCCCCGCGAGGTCCAGGGAGAGAGCACGAGGAACAAGGGGTGGCCACTCCGCCTCATGCGGGAGGGCTACCCGCGTCACACCGCCGCGGGGGGCCAAGAGCCTCGGACCCACAGCCCGGGCGGTTCCAGCCCCTGACCTAGAGCATCTGCTAAGCCGGACCGCAGGAAGGCAAGAAGGGCCCTGCGGAAAGCAGTGACAGCAGCCAGAAAGAGCAGGTCAGCGCAGGCACTCACCGCTTGGAATCCGGCTCCGGCCCTAGCTCCAGCTCGGGCTCCGGCTCGGGCTCCAGCTTCGGCACAGCCCACCCTTCTTTGCCTCAGCGTAGAGCCCTAGCCATCCTTTTCTGCAGCCCCGGCAGCTGCTTCCGGGCCCTGTCACGTGATGTAGGTGCCAGAGCCCCAGGCTCAGGTCACGTGACACTGGGCTCGGCCCCTGTTCTCCAGAGTCTGCTCAGCAGCACCACCTGACGACCAATTTCTGCAACTGCAAGAACAACCGCATTCCTTGAGCTTGGAGGGGTGGGACTAGGAGTGGACCTAAGAGGGACATTGATCTAGAGGGGAGCGGAAGAGCACTGTTGTGGACTTGTGCAATAATTCCAGTTTTAGACTTTCTATCTTGTCTGTAACACATCTCAATGAACATGTATTGCTTTTATAGTAAGGAATACACATCTTTAAAAAAAAACCCATCTCATCCTGTTACAAGAAACAAACCCTCATCTGTGATTGCTACTGAAATGAGACTGTGGGGTAGGCCAACACTATCTTTCAATATATTTTAAAATGTTTAATTTAAAAATCGGTTGGCCTGCGCGATGGCACACAGCTCCAGGGGCTGAGGCAAGAGGATCACGAGTTCCAAGCCAGCCTCAGCAATTTAGCAAGGTGCCAAGCAACTCAGTGAGATCCTTTCTCTAAATAAAATACATATTAGAACTGGGAATGTGGCTCGGTGGTCAAGTGCCCCTGAATTCAATCCCTCTTATGTATGTATGTATGAATAAATAAATAAAATGCAACATTTCAGTGTGCTTAAGATGTATGGATTATATAGGCTTCTCCTCTTTCCTCTTTGCACATTTTTCCTTTACAATTTTTGTCACAATAGGCTGTAGTTGTGGTTCAGTGGTAGAGCGCTTGCCTAGTGTGTATGAGACACTGGGTTGGATCCTCAGCACCATATAAAAATAAAGAAATAGAATAAAGGTATTGGTCCATCTACAACTAAAAAAACCTTTTTTTTTTTAATTATGTCACCAACAGTCTTTAATTCACAAGACACAAAATTATTATTTCATTATAAAGTGAACAATTCATCAAGAAGTCATTACAATTATATATTATACACGTACGTAATGCATGTATAACAATTATATATGTGTGTCATATGTCTCTCTCTCTCTCTCTCTCTCTCTCTCTCTATATATATATATATATATATATATATATATATATATATATATATATATATACGAGGAACAAGGGGTGGCCACTCCGCCTCATGCGGGAGGGCTACCCGCATCACACCGCCGCGGGGGGCCAAGAGCAAATATCCATGGACACAAAGGGATAAATTGTCTGCATTATAATTATCGTAGAGGACTCCAATACCCAACTTTTATCAATGAATAGAACCATCAAACAGAAAATTAATAAGAAAATACTGGACTAGTGCTTCAGACCAAATGAAGAGAACAGTGATATAACTTTTTTATAAAACTGAGGGGATATATTTTATTGTTTGTATAGACATAAATTCTGGAAAAATATACAAGAAAAAAATGCAAAATCAATTATCTGGTCTCACCCAATGCTACTTCTCACCTGTATCTCCTTCACTTTCATTAACAAGATGACTAACTGGAGACTTTAATAGGTACTCTTAGAAGCCTTGATGCATGTTAAAAACAATCTCCTGCTATAGCTATGCTGTTGGAAGCTGCCTTACGGTACACCTGCTGTGGTAAAGAGTCATCTCAGAGTTGGGCTCCAGAACAACAGAATCAGCATCACCTGGGCATTTTAGAAATACAAATTCCAGAGCCACATTCCATACCTACCACATCAGAACCCCCAGGAGTGCAGCTTGCAATCTGCATTAACCAGGAGATTCTGATTGCTCTGGATTCTGATAGCCCCCGCCCTAAGGGCTCCTACTTCAGCCATGGACCCACAGGCTATGTATTAGTCCAGTACCTGAGGGTGTGTGGTAGAGGGTAACTAGAAGGCCTTTCTCCATCACTTCCTGGCTGGGTGGCCTGGACAAGCCTTTTGATTTCCTTTCAGTTTCCTCTCCTGGAAAGTGAGGTTGAAAACCCTACTTGATCCTGCTTCCCTCTCTGGTTCGTTGACAAATTTAACATTTGGCACCTAAATGTTAAATGCATATCCCCAAGGATATGCTAGAGAGATATACAGATAATTAATCTTTTTGTGCCTAACAGTGAGGGATTTAGTCTCTGTTCTTACCACCCCACCCATCCAACCCTCAAGGGTAGTGGGTCCTCAGATGTCATATGAACCCTGCTCAGTGTCTCTTCTCCCTCTTTTTTAAAGACCCCTTGGGTCCTTACCCCATCTTCCAGTACATTCTGTGACTGATGGCACCCCTGTTCCATCCCACCCTGCTGGGAGCACTGCCCTCTAAAGCTGCTTCCTGCTCTGAAGTTCTAAGGTTTTGTGTCTTACAAGGTTTTAGGATCCACACCAAGTCTTCTTGGTTATTAACTGATTTGTCATGCCAGCCCTATGAGCTATGTAGCAGATATGGTTGGTGGCCCTTCCTGTACTCCCTTTACCAAAGCAGGGTCCTCCCAGACAGGAGGCCACGAATGAATATTGCCTGCTGTATTGTAAACAGTGCTACTCTGCTAGTGACATAAAGCAGCCACTTTGGGACACAGAAAGACCCATACCCTTCTGTCAGTATCTGGAGAGCAAATGCTATTGTTCATACTCATGGAATTTCTGTGGGTGGTTTGGGTAATTATTTGCTATAGTGTAAACATTCATCATTGTTATAATTTAAAATAGTTTATAAGTTATAGAGACATAATTTAAGAAATCATTAAGCAGTCCACATGATGAAAAGTGAATTTGAAAAAATCTTAGTGGAAATAAGAAAAGATTAAATTGCTATGTTACAAAGAAGACCAGACACAACCAGGAAATTACATACTAGTGATGTAGGAGAGAGTATCTTGTAAAGCAAATGAGCAAAGGAGTTGAAGACTGAAAAGCAGCTCTGCAAGCACGAAGCCACCAAGGCAACCAACATCAAAACAGCTGGAGTCGGGTCAGCGTGGCTGTGAGGTACCTCTGCCTCTAAAACATTATTTTGACTCTTATGGTGATTTGTTTTGATGATTTGAAATGAGGTAAGATAATAAAAAATATTTTACCAATAGTATGTTTGTGGCAAACAAGATATAAAGAAAAAAATGTTACAAAGGCCATAGACATAGGTACTCTTGAGGTCCCAGGAGAAAATGTTGCAAGCTACTTAAGATTCCGTCCATTCAATGGTTAAATGGGACTCCTCTGCCACCAATGCCAATGCTTTGATGCCTGAGAGAGGGCAGAAGAATGGCAGATTCCCCAGGGACACAGACCTGGAGGGATAATGTAAAGATGATGCCAAAGAGAACACTCATTTGATAACCCGCAGGCAGGGTCACAAGGACAAGAACATCAAAGTACAAACGTGACAGCCAGGTTCAAGCCTCTCCTTGGAACCATGTACGGCTCACCCATGATAAAGAACAGAATTTAAACACATCTTATTGTGTTAACATAAAAATGATTTCTCCAGTGATGCATGATAGCCAATGGGGTACCAGGATGGGTCAGGAGGCCACTGATATGGATACCCTGGCCCCTTGGGGTAGCCAAGAGGATCTAAGGTGGCTGGGGCCCCTGAGACTATTATTGCTTGTCATGAGCTCCTTAAGTGGTCTTTTTTCCCAAGGACCTTCAAACTGTTATCATTTTCTACACATTATGATGTGGAAAAGATTGGGAAACAGGGGATAGGTAGTGTACTCATACAATTTTTTATTCAAATAGAGACACTTTTGAGAATGAAAGGGGCTGTATTATGATTTTTACAGGAACAACAGAAATATAGTGGAAGTGTCCCAGGTAAACTGGGTTGTAAGGTGTAGAAAGAAGACTAATGGCCCCCGAAGATGTTCACTAATCCCCTGATGGCCTAATCCCAGAACCTTTGAATACCCTATCTCCAGTGGAAAAAGGGACTTTGCATTTGTGATTCAATGAAGGAACTTGAGGTGAGATTATCCTGGATTGCATGGGTGGGCTTATTATGTTCATAAGGTTTTTTATAGGAGGGGGGCAGGGCAGGAAGTTCAGAAAGGAGAGAAGATGCTATCCCATGGCTTTAAACACAGAGGAAGGAGCCATGAGTCAAAAGAAAGCAGGAGGCCTCTGGAGGCCAGGGGAGCAAGGAAACAGATTCTCCCCTGGAGCTTCCAGAAAGAGCGAGGCCTGGCCAATACCTTGATTTTAGGACTTCTGACCTCCAGAACTGTAAGGAAATAAATTCATATTGTTTTATTCCACTACATTTGGGGTCATTTGTTATAATGGGAATAGGAAACTAACACAAATACTAATAATTTCTATGAAATTTGGCCTTATGTTTATATAATTTTTAAAGTTACAGAAGCAATCAATAAAGCACCAAAGCAATGAAATATTTATATTGAGAGGTGGAGTAGGGTGTACATTTTCATCTTGCGTAATGTTGATAAATTAATAAGCGTAACTATAAGGTTATTGTGCAGAGAGATGAAGGACTGAATAGCTAAAATGAACCACTGATTTAAGAAAAAAAAAAAAAAAAAGATGACTAGCCCCAGAAAGAGAAATTTTGGGTAGAGAAGTGCTTCTTATTATAAATCCTTTAGTTAAAACCATTCCTTCTTTAACCATGGGCATGCATGTTTAAGTGGGAACATGAATTTTAAAGTCAGATGGTGTTGGGAGACACTCCCAAGAGCTTATGAGCTCAGGGTCTCTCAAGTTCTAGCCCCACTAATCCTCAAGCATGATTCCAGCTTCTGCCCTCCCAGGACCCTCCCCTCACCTCTGACTCAGCCAACAGCTTCCTTAATCTCAGTCTTGGCACAAGCCAACTGATAGGTCCTCCTAAAAGAAGGCAGAAGAAGGCACCAGTGGAGGAAGAATATGCTCAGGATGGGGGCCAGGCAGTTTAAGAGATCAGGGCCAAGCCCCAAGCCCCAGGAATAAGGAGGGCAGGCTGCCATTTACCTCACAATGGTAACAGAGGCCTGTGTGCTCAGGGGAGAGCAGGCCTCCGGCTGCCAGTGCGAAATCACTGACAGGAGCCAAAAGGACAAGGCTGAGTCCAGCTCTGCCACCAACCAGCAAGAGCCTTCCTGACTGGGCTTCAGTCCCTCACTGTGAGATGAGCAGAATTCATCTCTCAACCTCCAGCCCTGTCGGTCTTCCTTTTCCAACTTCAGCAGCATTCCTCCTGCCTAAGAGGATAGGCTGGGCCCCAGGTCAGCCCCAGAATCATTCCGTATCATACTCGAGAGCTTCTCGTTCATTTTATGTAAGTGAAACAGCCTCAGAGAGACTCAAACATTTACTCATGGCCCTGCTTGGTAGTGAGTGTGAGAATCTATGGGTTCATCTATGACCCCTCACTTAAACTGTAGGGTTCCTTGGTCACAATTTGTCAGATGATTGGGAGAGAGGCTGGGACCCCTCACTTAGTCATAGAAGTCCTTGGTTTCAATTTGCCATATGAACGTACAGAATGGTAGACATGGTGGGGAGGCCCTCAACCCTATTCCAACCTCTCTCCAAACCTGCCTTTCAAATTGTAGAAGATGGAAAGAGTAGAGTATGTCCTGTGCTATCTCATGCATACAACGTTCATGAACAGGCAAAACTAAGGCGATAGGAAGCTAAGTGGTGGATGTTGGCTGTGTGTGTTGGGAGGTATTGATGGAAAGAAGCATAAGGGCATGTTCTGGGTGGTTCACACAAGTGTACTCATTAGTCAAACTGTACATGCAACTGTCCATGTAAAATCTGCATCCAAAGTAAAGATTTTCAAATGCCTATCTTAGAAGGAGGCTGTTAAGATTGAGATATTGCCTCACACAGAGCGGGTGCTCAATAAACAATAACGAGGGCAATAGCAATAATTTTTTTTTATTAAAGTGGTCATATTACATTTCTGTGGGTAGGTTTCTGGTAAATATTTTTCTATCCTTTTCACTTTCAACCTTTCTGCATTTTTATGTTTTAGATGTCTTTTATAGACATTATTTTGGTGATATTTTAAAAATTATTTTATTTATACATATTACAATTACATACATGGTTGCAGTCATATCTACCTTCTTATTTTGTTCAATACGTTCTACCTATTACATTAATTTTTCTCTCCTTTTTTTGGCCTTCTTTTGGACCAGTTGAATTTTTCCCCCTTATTCTATTTTGCTTTAACCTCTACTAATTTGGAAGTTAAACACTTTATTCTCTCTTAAGTATGCTTAAATTAATAGAGTGGTAATGAAAAGTTAAGCAGTATCTTTCCCTAACTCCAGAAAAGATGAGTACTTTCACTACCCACTCAATTATACACTATTGGTGTTATATTTTAGGTCTCCTTTCCTTAGGAGATATACTTTTTTATTAGTCTCAGATTGCCCACGTATTTATCCCTTCTCGTTCTTCACTTCCTATTGCATCTCAGCCCTTCTATCTGAATCTGTGCCTTAAAATTTACTTTAATAAGGTTCTTTTCAATTTTATTTGAAAATATCTTTATTTTGTAGTTTTTTCTTAAAAGGTATTTTATCTTTTCTCAGCACACTGAGATTATCATTTCCAATCATTATCTCACCATTTCCGTGGTTGCTGTTAAGAAAACAGTTAATAGCCTAAATGCAACTTTTTATTTTACTGTTGATATGTTCTTTGTACTACAAGTCTTTCTTTTTTGGACTGGGGATTGAACTCAACAGTGCTTAACCAATAAGACACATCCCCAGCCCTTTCTTTATATTTCAGAGACAGAGTCTTGCTAAGTTGATTAGGGCTTCATTAAGTTGCTGAGGGCTGGCTTTGAACTTGCAAACCTCCTGCCTCCAACTCCCCAGCTTCTGGGATTACACAAGGATCTGGTCCTAATCATTCTTTACAGTACCTTGCATACTGTACATATTTTCAAGCTCATTTTTATGGTTGCTAAACATTTAAAATAAAATACTTTGTAGTCTGTATCATAATTCCTATTTTCAATTTTCTTTTATGTTCTATTTGCTTATTTATTTTTTATGGTGCTGGGGAATTGAACCCAGGGCCTCATGCACATCCCCTTGTTCTATTTAAATTTTCCCTTGCTTTGCTGTTCCTTGGAACTTGTGTGAATTCTTGGAGGTCTGAGATGAAATGTGTGTTCCTCTTGAAATAATATGTATTTGCCTATGCCATCAGTTGGTGACTACCAATCTAAGAATGTGAATTAAATTCTGCACTTTCCAGGTGTTTGGGACTACCCAAATAGATGAATTTTGGCTGCAGAGCTGAGTGATGGTTAGATTCTCAGGCTACATTGCAGACACAATTTTACTCCATCTGGTGAGGTTCAAGGCAGTACTTTTCTTTAAAGGCCCCGGATGGAGTCTGGGTAGGCATGAAGGGTCAGGAGAGGAGAGATCTAGTTTTATTCCTAATTCACTGTGTGAAGAGGTTCCAACCCATCTGGGAAGGTGGGGAGCTATCTTGTTGGAATCACCTGCTGTTTCACCATACTTATGTCCCATAAGGTCAGTGTCACAGAGTTCCACAAATAAGTCAGAATTGGAGAACTGGGTACCAAGTTGTGCTACACATTTTTCCTTTTTCACTGTGCAGTTTTAACAAAATTTAATCAAACAGGTGGTTTCATATTTCTTATTTTTAAATACAGAGAATTTGGCCAAACTAAGCCCATAGGACCTGCTTACAATTCTGGTTCAAGTTCAAAGAGTCATATTTGGTGAATGGATTGACTTTTTCAAGAGGATAGAACTCTAGTCACCTCTTCAAGTTCCTGCATCCTAATATCTCCTAATCCCTCATGGGAATTGCAGCATGGGTCTGGGAGGGGACAAACCATATTAAGACCATAGAGTCACCCCACAGCAAACACCAGCTAGAGCTAAGTAGCTGATCCTCAGTTTGTCACAATTGCCTCTGTTCCCTATTATACACTCATTTCAAAGACAGAAAATAATTATTTCCTATTGATCACTGGGCTTGCAATGTTGTTTTCTTTATAGTGAAAGGAAAGGAAAATATCTCAGTTGCCTACAGCTCTAGAAAATAGGCCAACAAAATCTCAGAGCAAGACAGCTGCATCTTTCAAGAAAAGTTTTAAATTTACTCATAATTCTGAATATATATTGAACCAGGTGCTTTAGGTCCTGGGAATAGAGCCGTGAAGATGTAAAAACAAGACAAGCAGGTTTTTTTTTTATGGAAGTGAAAATTATTTCTACCTATTTAAAAGGCACATAAATTATGTCTGAGTTTTTAAAAAATACAACTTAAGAAGGCACTTACGCAACAGACATAAAAACGAATGACCACATTAAAAAAGATGAGTGGTTGTATTGGTTATCCATTGTTGTGTAATAAGTTACCACAAAAGTAATGGCTTAACAACTCACATTTTACTGTCTCACAGTTCTGGAGCCTGGCATGGTTTACACGGGTTCTCTACTCAGGGTCTTTCAAGACTAAAATCAGAGTGCTGACTGAGCTGTTATCTGGAGGCACAACTGATAAAGAGTCCCCCAAGCTTGCTCAACTGTTGGTTGAATTCATTTCCGGTTGTAGAACTGAGGACTTGTTGCTGTCAGCTTGAGGCCGTCCTCAGCTTTTTGCCACGTGGGCCTCACAACATGACCACTTATTTCTATAAAATCCAGCTAAGTTTTAAAGGCCCTGCACAGAGTCTGCTACTAAGATGAAATTTTATATAACATGGTGTAGTCACAAAAGTGAAATGATATCACCTTTGCCATCTTCAATTGGTTAAAAATCAGAGGCCTCACCACACTCCAGGGAGTATATACACAAGAATGTGGATACTGCCAGGCATGTTGGAGGACACCTGTAATCCTAGCAGCTCAGGAGGCTGAAGCATGGGGATTGCAAGTTCAAAACCAGCCTCAGCAACTTAGTGAGGCTCTAAGCAACTTAGCAAACCTGTCTCAAAAGAAGAGGGATGAGGGTGGGAATGTGGCCCAGTGGTTAAGAGCCCCTGGGTTCAATCCCTGGCATACACACACACACACACACACACACACACACAAAGACGAAGAAGAAAGGAAGAATGAACAAACATGGATACCACATCTGTGCACCATCGTGGTAAAAATCATAGGTGTAAGAAGTTTCTAAATTTCTACTCTTGGTAGGACAAGCAGCAAAAAGAGGACTAGGATTAGCCACTGCATTTGGCAGCAGGAGCTGTCGCTGGTCTTGGCAAAAGCAGTTTCAATAAGACAAAGTCCACTGGAGTGGATTCAAGAGATTTGAATGGAAAGTGAGAAACTGGATAGAGTGAATGGAGACAACTTTTTAAATGAGTTTTTCTATAAAAGGGAGCAGAGAGATGAGAGATTAAAGATACGGGTACATTCATATGTTCATGGAAATGATACAGCAGAAAGGGACATTTTGATGATGCATGAGAGAGGAAAGAATAAGTATAGAAGAGGTGGTTTCTTGAGCATGGGGATGAAATCCAATGCAGGAGATAAAGGGACCTAAGGTCAAGGACAGCTCAGCTACTGTAACAAGAGGAAAAGGCCAAGTTCATGCTTTCAGACACAGGTCCATGGATAGATTTAGTGGCTGTTGTAAAAGAATATTCTCTTCTTGTTGATTCTGTTTTCTCAATGAATTAAGAACAAGGTCATCAGCTGAGACTAAGAAGAGGCAAGCTATAGAGTTTTGAACCAAGTAGAAAATAGTCCTCCTGAAGGATGAAAGAGGGATATAAATGAAAAAAGTAGTAGATTTTGACCAACAGTGCTAACATCCACTTGAGATTCCTGTTCATAAATTTAAAATACAACCAGCTGACAAATCATGTTTTCCGTAGCCATATTTAACTGTTTGAGCACAGGCACAAGGTACATGGAAAGGTGGTTTAATTACTTAGGTAGATTTGCAGGTGAAGACAATGCAAGGTGAGGATGAGAATGTGCGACAAAAATGATTGCAGTGATTGACAGATAAGGGGGTAAAGAGAGGAGAGAGAAAGAAGGGACAGATAGATAGCAGTGTAGCCTCAATAGACTGAGGCCCTGATGAGCTCATAAGATTGTGGAGGGGTCAGACTATGGATTTGAGCTAGAACAATAGAGTTGGTAAAGTCTCCCAGAGAAGGAGATGCTTAAAATACAAATGTGGAAGGTGGTGCTGTTTTGGGTAACAAGGACTGGGGTGTAATGGCGGGACTGGGTGTCTCAGCTGGGGGTGGAGGAGAACCACCTAAGGTGGTCAAGAACATAAAAGGTTGGTGTACAGATGACTTGTTTGTGGTTGTTGAAGTCATCAAGAATGGCCACAGTAAAATAGAGAGGGAGCTGGGGCAGGAGAGAGAAGGAAAAGTTAAAATATCAGTGGAAGAGGGAACCTAGCCCTGAGGCTTGCACACCTGCAGTACAGAGAGGAACATGTTTCAAAGGAGCCAGCATTCTTTTAGAGAGGGAGGAATAATGAATGATTTGAAAGCAATAATTAGAACAAGGGTCCTGGCCCTGTGGAATGAGGAGATGAGGGAATGAACAGTCCTCTATTCGAAGCCTGCAGGGACAGCAGTGACCTCATGGGGAGCCACACTTTAGTGGGAGCAAGAAGGTGGGCGACATGGCAATGCAAGGGATATTTTCTCTTCTTCAAGGAAACCTTTGCTGACTTCCTATACAAGAGTAACTGCTTTCATCGCCATCTAAGCCTCTGCATTTTCCTTCGGAGTACTGACCATAGTTGAATTGTTCTTTTATTTTTTTTTACTAATTTATGGGAAATTATGATTCATTTTCATGATTTCCAGCTGAGCTCATTGAGGGCAGGGACTACACCACTTGGAACCACTGGGTTCACAGCACCAAGCCAAGTACCTAACACATAGGTACCCAATTGGTAGAAGGGAAAAAATTAAACTGTTAGAGCAGTAGTCTCTGTGTGGGTAAAGGAGAAGCCTCATTGTCCAGTCATTCATGCTTTTGGCCCCTCACTTTTCCTAAGAGACAGGGTCTATGTCACTTCAGGCAAGAGGGTGAATCTGTATTTAAGTTCCTGAATTTACCAAGGCTCGAGAGCTGAGTTTTGCAGCTTCTGTAGGCCCAAACCCTTCTTGCTCTGACTCTGATAGAGCCATGGTGACTCCAAGCCCCTCACTCATCCAGTGCTTAGAGCTGAAAAATGCAGTGTCCACCTGCCTGGGACTGGGGGCACTTCTACCAGCTACCAATCCCTGGATAGAAGGGTCAAAAGAATACCTATCAGGCTCCAGGGAGGGTCCAGCAACTCCTCCACCCCAGGCACTGCTTCCAGGAGGCCATTGGGATATAATAGTGTCCTTCCCTCCCCAACAGGAGCTTCTGGGCCTGAGAGCTCGTACCTGGAAACTTTTATGTTTATTTCTCTTCCTTCTTCTTTCCAGTAACCCAAAGAGATAAATTTGACTTTTTTTCCATTCCTGACAAGCAAAGAGAGATGTAGATAAGTTGTATTAGTGGCAAAAATAATGTCCCTTGAACACCAGGCTTTGAATCCTAAGCATCACTCTTTACCGCTTCACTCATTCATTACACGTCACTGAACAACTGGGAATGGTGGGTCTTTGGCAATGAATGCAACATATCATTTGTGTCCCTGAAGCTAAGAATCTCACAGCCGAGGGAGGAAGATATGTATACACATAACTGAAAATCCCAAGTGAAATCAGGGTTCCACCAGGATTCAGAAAAGGAAAGTGTTATTTCCGAATGGTGAAAACAGGGACTACAAAGTGGCAAAGTCCAAGTTAGACCTTGAAGGAATGGTACTACCAGTGATGTCATCCATGAAGCATTATCTGCTTCCATTGAAGAAGACAGATCACACTGTAGCCAGAATGATAATAAGGTCCTGAGGTATCAGAGAGCATCAGGTGGCAAGAGGGGGATCTGCAAGAGACTGAGCTTTTATACTGACCTCTCCCTGAAGAATATACATTAAGCCATTCATGTACAAATAGATTAATCCATTCATGGAGAGTGGAGCCCTCATGACCCAATCACCTCTGTAAGGTCCTACCTAGTGCCATTTCTTTTTTGGGGGCGGGTGGGGGTGGGAGTGCCAGGGATTGAACTCAGGGGCACTCGACCAGTGTGCCACATCCCCAGTCCTATTTTGTATTTTATTTACAAACAAGGTCTCACTGAGTTGCTTAGTGCCTCAATGTTGCTGAGGCTGGCTTTGAACTCCCATTATCTCACAATCGGGACTAAATCTCAACACAAATCTTAGTAGGTTGGTTCAAACCATAGTAAACGTCCACTGCTTAGAGTTAAGAGATTAAATGGGGCCATGGGTATAAGCATTGTGCAGGTAGCACAAAGACCTGGGACTTCTTCCTGGGGTCCTGTGTGGGGCAGGGTCTAGTCTGGTACTGGCATTCTAGGGATTTTGTTCCTGTGCCAGCGGGGTCACAACCTTATCCATTTCTCGAGGTGCTTTCTTATCAAGAGCTTGCAATACGCAGAGGAAGGCAATGCCCTGTACTGCTTGTCCCTAGAATGCCCACAAGTTAGGGTTAGGCCATCTGTCCTGGAACCCTGGATGCAGTCAGACTCACAGTACTGGTGCCACTGGAGCAAGAAAGAGCCATAGATCTAAGAGAGCCATTGTGATGCCCATCTGCTTGGTCAGCCAGGTCTGGAGACATAGCCGGGGGAGCATGGGGGAGTTACTTCTCCAGGACGGCCTCACCTCCCTTGATAAAGGAATGCTGCTTTTGGGGAATACTGCTTTTTCTTCTATGGAACAATATCACACGGCCATGAACACTGACAGTAGGATGATCCTTGGGGGCCGTCTTGTCCTGTACACCCCTCCTCCTATCAGTTTGGGTTTAGGGAAGAAACAGTATCTTGGACAGAAAAATGCACATGGCCAACATGCTTTGGGTGATGTCATGTTGCTGGTCCAAAGCCGACACTTTGAGTCGCAAAGCTCCCAAGCACTTCATGTGTGAAATGCTGGGTTTCCAAGCCCTCCACAGTGCTAGTGGACCAGAATGCCTCTGGAGTTCCAGAGAGCTCAGCCTAATAGCTGCCACTGTTTCTTTTTAACAGCAAAAAAGCAAGGTAAGGAAAAAAAATATGGATATAAATTCTCTACCTCCTGAGTACCTTCCTCTCTAAGCAACAAGGAACTCCCAACCTCCTACCCCTAAGACTAGGTCATCCGCTCACCACTACCCTGATTGCAAGGGTCTCCCCATGTCCAACAGAATAGAGAAAATACGGAGGCTCCTAGGATCCACTTGCTCTAAATATTGTGGAGGTCACGTGTACCATGGCTGCTGTCTCTTTAGGAGCACAGCTCCCAGCTGTCAGGCCTCACCAGGATTCTCAGATCTTACAGAATCAGAAATAGGATTGGACAGGAAGTCGTATGACTCAGTGTTTCCATGCCCCTGGTGGTGCATGTAATGAATTTAGGGGCAGGTGGGTAATGTTTATTTTCTTAATTAGAAACTTGTATCAATATGCTCTCTTGCATCCATGGCAACTTAGAATTGCATTATAATTAATGTCTCTTTTTCAAATCAATTTAATTTTAAAACACTGATACCACGAGAAAAATAGTGTAGGCAGAACACAGATACACGCTCAGTGAGGAAAACTGCAGACAGCCTGCCTGAGTTCATCCTCCAAGCTTCAGGAGGACCTGAAGCAGGAGTGAACCTGAGCCCCAATTTCCTTATCCTCGAAATGGTGAGAATTAGATAAAATGGTGCATTTGAAGCACTTAGCACAGTGCCTGGCCCATCGCAAGGCCTGAGACCTGTGAGGTGCTTAAATATGTTGGATGAGAGAGGAAACTATGCTGGGATCACTGTTAGTCCCTCTGGGAGGCAGGGCCCTCCATGGGTAAGATGAAGGCATTTAATCAGGGGGTTTCTGAGGATCCTTCCTCTGCTTTTCTGAGCACTGAGGGCCATCCAGCAGTCTCCTCCTCTCAGTGATCCCAAGTGTCAGCTCTGAGAGTGGCAGAGGGCAGAAGGTCTCACTTCAATTCCTCATCATATATTGGGGGGTGGGGTGGGTAACAGGGATTGAACTCAGGGGCACTCGACCATTGAGCCACATCCCCAGCCCTATTTTGCATTTTATTAAGAGACAGGGTCTCACTGAGTTGCTTAGTGCCTCACTTTCGCTGAAGCTGGCTTTGAACTTGCCATCTTCCTGCCTCAGCCTACCTGAGCCTCTGGGATTACAGGTGTGTGGCCTGTGCTCAGCCTCCCCATCATATTTTACACATGGAGAAAGTAAGGTCCAGATGCTTGCATGATAATATCAGCTTAGAACTCAGCCCTACTCACTTTCAGTTCTTCTCTGGGGGTTTCCTGCCACCTCTCTTAAAAAACAAACAAACAAACAAGTTTGTTTGTCAAACAGTGAGGACAGTAGAAAGCTGAGCCTTTCAGGGATCACTGCTGGTTGTTTCTGTTTGCTGTCTGTTTTCTCAAGTCCAGTTTCATGGAAACCATTACCATTTTCCCCAGACCCCTCTCAGGGTGGCAAATTAGATCTATCTCCTGTTCTTCAAGACCCCCATCTTTGCCCCAAACATACTAAAATGAGAAGGAATGAGTGCATCCGCCCCCACCCATGCAGACTGAGGGAGCTGGAACCCAACAGATGTGGCTTGGCTAACTATTTTCTCCATCCTTTCAAGTTGTATGACCTTGGACAATCTATCTAAAAGTCTCTGAGCCTTGGTTTCCTCATCTGTAAAATGGAGATTCTAAGACTTTAAGGCAAGGATGCTATACAGAACCAATAAGGTAGGTTACATGGTCAGCACAATGCTGGGTACAAAGTAAGTTATTAACATTATTATTTTGTATCCCCAGCCCTCACCAAGTGTATTGAAGAAAATTCCAATGTACTAGAGAAAGATATCTGATAGAAAACTGTAGAATATTGAGCAAATCTTTTGGGTGGGCCTCAGTTTGTCCATCAGTAAAATGGGAGAGCCCAAAAGCTCGTATGACAATCCCTGCTGAAATCTCAGCGTACATCAGCACTATGGTTTTCATATGAAAAAATCAATTCTAAAAATTGGAATACCCTTAACCTGCATGTTTTGGTGCTACATTTTAAATCTAGCATGATAAAATTACTAAAAATTCAGCATCAAAAGGGAGTTTACATATGGTTTTCAATTTTTTTTAATTCATTTAACCCTTTGCATAGAATTACAAAAAGAACTCAGTCTTTAAAACAAATCAGAATTATTCTCACCCATACATGGCTTAGAAACACACACATATGGATATATATATATATATATATATATATATATATATATATATAATATACGCACAACACATACATGCACATACATTAAAAATAAATGTAAAGGGTATATGGAAATTTATCAGTATAAGGTGAACATGTTCTAAGAATATACTATTTTTGCAACTTTTCTTAAGTCTGAGATATTTCAAAATAAAAAGCTAAATAAAGAGAAAGATTATGATTTTATCCCCAGATTGGAGTGGCACCGCCATTGGTGCACAGATAACTGAAGCAAGGGCTAGAGGTGGTAAGGCCAGTCTAAGCCCATAAGGATGTGGAATTCCAAAGCCAGGGCTTAAACTCTCACCCTCTGGCTGGCAGATAGTGCATTTGCTGTCTCTGATTCTCCTGCTGATCTTCCTTTTTTTAAACAGTTTCCTTTTAGTTTTCCTTTGGCAACAGTGTGTGGTTTGGAGCTGATACTCCCAAATTAGTTCTGGGGAACATGGAATCACAGATTACAGGCAGCTGAGACTGGAATTAAGGACGAAAATATAGAGATTTTTCTAGACAACTAACTCACGTCACAAATAAAGAAACTGGGATTTCTTCAGTCCTGGTGCCAGAACAATGTCTACTGCTTTTGTATCCTTCAGTCAGGAGCTGTGGCATATTCTGGCATATAATATACTCTCCTCTCCACCCACAAGCAAAAGGAATCCAAAATTACACTGCAGCCCACGCACCAGCATGAGCATTGAAGGTCACCTTCCACCTAAAATCAGAATGGCGCTCCTCCTGGTGGAAAGAGTGCAGAAGTACAACTCCTGCAAAGGCGGCCTTCCAATTACAATTTTCTGTATAACAATAATAAAGACAATTATCATTAACCATAGGCTAAAAGGCTGTTCAGAGGTAAAACCTTTCCTAAGTGTGCCAGAAGATTTTCAGGTGTGGATGGTTAGGCTATTAGTAACCGATGTTATAATCCAATAGTTCCTTATGCTTACTGAATTTAAAGCTAGAATAATGTCTTGTAGGTTTTTTGGCGGGGATGGGGATGGGGAGGAGGGTCGTCTTTTTCTCTCTAGATTTTTGATATCTGAGACGTATGAATTTACAGTAGCAAACATTGGGTAAATTGATTCGTTACTAAAGAGAAGACACTGAAATTTTGCGCCCCCCCCCCCCCCCCCCGTTTTTTTTTGCAGGTTTTGATTTTGGAAAACAAGACATGGCCCTGTGCTCAGATTCCACTCATCCTGCAGAGGTTGTATTCATATCATCACCCTATGCATAAGCCTGGGGGCCCTGGACTATCTCTAGTTTGAGGCCACCACCCAGGTGAGCATTATTCTCAGCTTCTGTAACAGCTGGTGAGTGAGCCTGGGCCTCAGAGCCAAAAGTTCTTCAGTCACTGGGCTCTAGGATGATATTCAGGTAAGGCTGGTTCATCCCTTATCCGAGGAGAGTAGCAAGGCCACCCATGAGGATCAAGTCCTCAGCATGGAGGGGTAGGCCAGGACCACACCAAGGAAGGAAGTGTATTAGATAAATCAAGAGGCCTAGACTTTTACCCAATGTGGCCATTATTTGTCTTGTATTCTGGGCAAGATATTTCTCCTCTCTATATCTCAGTTTCCCTGCCTATCAAAAAAAAGAGATTCGACTGAATGATTTTTTTTTTGGTACTGGGAATTGAGCCCAGGTGTACTCAACCACTGAACCCCATCCCCAGCCTTTCAATTTTTTTTTTTTAATTTTGAGATGGGATCTCACTAAGTTGCTCAGGGCCTCGCTCTAGTTGCTCAGTCTAGCTTTAAACTTGCCATCCTCCTGCCTCGGCCCCCAAAGTCGCTGGGATGACAGGTGTGCGCCACCATGCCTGGCAGAATAAATGATTTTGAAATGTGTTTCCAATTTTGACTGATATATTGATTGGGTATCTTTCATGGACAAGTCACTCAACCAGTTAAAACTGGCCTAAGTTTTAAAATAAAAAGAAAAGGGAGATATATGTAGCTTTGATCATGGCTGTACCCTGCCATCATCAGGACTCAGTCCTTCTCCATCTCTTATCTTCTCTGTTTTTATTTATGTAGGCTCTTCCAGTTCATATAGTGGTAGAGTGACTTCTAGCACCTCCTAATTCATGGGCCTTTCTCTCATTCCACCAAGTGTAGAAAAATTCCCTTTTCCAAAAAAGTTTGTTAAAGCCCTTGGGATGAATGCTAAAACCCCCCAACTAGGGTCATGTGTTCGTTCCTCAATCTAACATATGGCTACTTGATGAAATATGTGTCCTGTGCCTTACTGAGATGCGGGGGTTCCCTGAGCCTGATATACTGAGGTGAGTTCCCCGTGGCTCCTGTTAGCTGAGGGAGCATGATCTCTGGGTGAGTTAATTCAGCCAATAACCATTTGAGCATGTGATAATTACAGTCAAATTTGGGAACCACAGATCATCATTTAAGAGGCATCCTGGCCTCTTCTCTAAGACAGGTGTGTTAGTCCGATTAGTGTGGCTGTGAGCAAAATACATGACCAGAACAATTTAGAGAAGGAAAAGTTCATTTTGAGATTGTGTTTGCAGAGGTTCAGTCCAGGGTCAGCGGTCTCCATTTCTCTGAGCCCAACAGGAGGCAGAGCATCATGGTGGAAGGGTGTGGCAGAGGAAAAAGGCTCAGTTCTTGGCAGCTAGCAATCAAGAGTGACAGGGGAAGGGGCCACAGAGAAGATAAACCCCTCCAGGGCATGTCCCTAGTGATCTACCTCCTCTGACCACACCCCACCTGACTACAGTTAGCACCCAGAAAGAAGAGTAGTTCTTTCAAACCTAGAAAATGGATTAATCCACAGATAAGGCTGTGGCTCTCATCACTGAATTATTTGATTTCTGAACATTCCTGTATTAACACAGGAGCTTTCGGGGGACACCTCATATTCAAATCAGATAACTGTTAGGAAGGTGCTTATAAACTCTATTAATGTGATTGGCTGGTAACTCATTTCACCTGGCCCACAAGGACGTCCATGTGGACTCAAACTGCTCTACAAGGTGCTTAGGGTCCAAGAAATACTCCTGCTTCTTTCACATCATTCATGTCATTGACAGGGATGGTGTGGGTAACAGAGAGTGCCACTGAATGGAGGGGCGGTCTAGCTGAACCTTCACGAAATGTGTAAGAGTGTATGCGCATGATCT
Organism: Marmota flaviventris; assembly: GCF_047511675.1. Classification (NCBI taxonomy): domain Eukaryota; kingdom Metazoa; phylum Chordata; class Mammalia; order Rodentia; family Sciuridae; genus Marmota; species Marmota flaviventris. The sequence goes on from NC_092502.1 coordinate 28,721,477, forward strand.
TTGACCTTGGGAATGTTTCTTTTGCTTTTTTTTTTTTTGAGACGGGGCCTCACTAAGTTATCTATGCTGGCCTCAAACTTGTGATCATCAAGGCTCATTCCCCAGAGTGGCTGAGATTACAGGTGTGCACCACCACACCTGGCTTGACCTTGGGAATCTTTCTTTACCTATCAAAAGCTCAGAATTAGAATAATATTCTTTATAAGATTCACAGGGTTGAAGTTCAATGACTGATATAAATCCAATCAAGGAACCTAGCACAATGCCCTAGAAATAGCTCACTAAATTTTGATGAATTATCTTGCCCTGAAAATGCAATTCCATACAAATCATCCTTCTTTCTTAAAAAAATCCAAATCAATATACCTTTTCTTGTGCATGAGACCCACAGTTGATTTTTTAACTACTATAAATTAGTGACTAAAGACTATAAACCCATGTTCATGATCTAATGGATAAGCAATAACAGATTTTAGAAAGATACAATGTACTTGCATTTCATTTTCTGAGTGATTCACACCCATCATTAGTAAGAAGAAAGAAGAATAGCAAGTAGTCACTGAGTGTTTTCTCATGCAGGCATGACCTCATTTCTTCCTTATCACTATCCATCTATCAGGTAAGGACAATAGCTGGTGCGAGGAATCCTATTAGGATTTGGCTGCATTCCTAGGCTCACAGAAGGGCTGATGCACACCCAACCAACTCCTTCTGCACCTGAGAGGCTCTATTAACATGGGTGAGCACTAGGGCTGGCCCAGGGAACCGGGAGGCATCACAGAAGGCTCTGAGACCCAACCCATGATCGGGAATATGGCAGATAATAAGTGGAGGGAAAGGGCACTGCTGCCCGAGGGAAGAGTATGTGCAGAGGTGCTGACGGTGAAGATGTAGTACCTGCTCAGGAAACGGTTCTGATTGTCTGATTTGTTACAACATTGAAAAAAATGGAGGTGGAGACAGAGGAAAGGATAATGTATATGCTCAAAATTGAGACCAGACAATTAGAGATGAGAAAATTAGAGCTACAGGACCTGAAATATGATGGGCTTGGACCCCCAGGCTCCAGCTGGGAGCTCCTTCCTATAGGCAGTGAGATGCCATTAAAGGCCTTTTAAGCATTTAGAGCCACACAATCACTAATATTTCTTCTGCCTTATCTCCACTAAAAGGCAGGATTATTTTTTTTTTTCTATTCTTGAGGAAAAACTAGTCCTATGTGGTTAGTATTTCACAAACACAGAATTTCAGAGACCATCAGATGTAGCCCCTACCTTCCAGCAGATACAGAGCATACTCCCATTTTACAGATGAGGCCGATGAAATCCAGTAAAGCAAAGTGATCTACATATTTAAATGTAGAGGCTGAGTTCGGATTCTCCTGAAACTGGATCCAGTAATTTTTCCAACATGCACACCACACTCTCTGACCTCATGCAAATTCACTTACAAGAATGAGAGAGCTGTTTTTAAAGTACAGGTGGTTTTGCCCACTACCTCTTATTTAATAGACGTCCCTGGAGGAGTGGAGATGGAAACCACAAGACCATCTTTTTCCCGGTGGGTCTTGGTACCGTCATACCCTCCACAGAGTGACTCTTTGAGTGAGGCCCCATTGCCTAGAGATGTATAGATTTTTTTCTACTCTAGTCTCTTAATGCTTGCTGTATGTGATTAGGGGGTCATTTAAAGGAGTTTTGATGATTTTCAAATTTCTGCCTCAGGCTGTATCAGGAGAGCTCTTCCCGCTGTCTCTTGTGGGTACCTTGGAGGCTGTTGTATCTGATTTCCTGATCCTCTTCTCCTTTTGCAGGCTGTACCAGTCTGTCAAGCTCCCCTACTTGGGTGATATCTTTCTCACCCTTCCTACAGTTCTGTCTTCATATCATTAAAACCTTCACATGTCCCCAGGTGCCGAAGCACTGGACTGAGGTGCTTTTCTCCTTTCCCTCTACCTGGTCTGAGGAATGACCCCTCCACCACGATGTTCTGCCTACCTCGGTCCCAAAGCAAGGGAGCCCACTGACCATGGACTGAAACCTCTGTAACTATGAGCCAAAACAAATCTTTCCTCCTTTAAACCATTTATGTCAGGTACTTGGGTCCTAGCAACAAAAAGCTAACTAACAAATATAAATGTTTCTGGAATTAAGCCAAACCTAAGAGAAGCTCATCAGATAGGTTCTTTGATGGCAAGCAGTAGACCATAATTCTGAACCTAAACTAAAATAAAGGGATCTAGAGGTGTACCACAGAGTCAAAGGAAAAACCTAAAAAGGCAGACCTTGTAAAAGTTAGAATCAGGCAGAGCCTGAGATTGAGGTCAGAAGTTAAGTGACTCTGCCTCTGGAATAAATTTCTACCGTCTGTTACCTTTTTGGGGGCTCAATGCACAACTGCAAATTTTATGGAGAGGAAATCCAATCACATGCACTCATCCACGGGTAAGGAAAGTCAGAGCTATGACTGGCAGTGCCACCAAGACCCCCCTGCAGATAAAATAATGCCACCTGAAAGCAAAAATGGGGTTCTGCACCAGAAGAAGGTGGAACCGATGGGGAGAATGTTCAAAGCAACAGGTGTCCACACAGTGGACATCACCATCCAGATGACAGAAGTGACCAGGTAAGGGAGACTATGAGAAACAGGAAGGAATCCGATATGCCATCAGCCCCCTTAGAGAAATAGAGTTAGTTCCTTAAATTAGTAAAGATAGAGAAATTTCTAGATTGGAAGGAAACTCTGTTCAACACCCGGCCTTGTGTTCTTATAAGCTTGTTCTGGGAACCTGAGCCATGACTTCTGAATGTCCCAGAATTGCAGGCAAATGTGATATGTAAAGGCATTTGTTGTCTGATTGATTTGCTTTTCGTCTTATTTTGCTGCAAGAATTGCCAGTTCCCACCAACTTGTCAAAGAGATCTGTAAAAAGTGATGAACCTTTGTGAATGCAGAGATTCTAACATGATGCCATTTTCATCAATTAAGCTATACAGCAAAGCAACAATTCACACCTTTATAGTAACACAAGAGAGAATACACTAAACACATCAGAATTGTTGCCTATGGCAGGGAAAGGAGTGGTGTCAATCACCACAATTTGTTGATCTCAGCACTAGTGACATTTCAGGCTGTGTTTATATATATATATATATATATATATATATATATATATATATATATATATATATTTTTTTTTTTTTTTTTTTTTTTTTTACTGTGGAACTATGTCCTGGGCATTGTGGAATGTTTAGCAGCATCTGTTCCCTATACCCACTATATGCCATTAGAAGTTGTGACAAACATAAAAGTCCCCAGATGGTGCCAAATGTCCCCTGGAGAAAAAACATTCTCCCCAGTTGAAATCCACTGGTGCAAATAAATCAGGGCACAGGGAGGAATAAACAAGGAGGCAGGAGTCATACACGGACCCAGGACGATGGGTCTCCAAGAATATGATCAACTCAACCTTTAGAACTTGAGTTTCTGAAAGAATGATTGAAAAATGTTACTGCTACATTTTTCTCCAAAGTGGCCATACAAATTTATATTCCCTATTGCATATGAAAGGGCTGCTGTCCCATACCCTTCCAACACCTCATATTATTTTTTTTAAAGAGACAGAGAGAGAGAGAGAGAGAGAGAGAGAGAGAGAGAGAGAAAATTTTTTTAATATTTATTTTTTAGTTTTTTTGTGGGCACAACATCTTTATTTTATTTTATTATTATTATTTTTTTATGTGGTGCTGAGTATAGAACCCAGCACCCCATGCATGCCAGGAGAGTGCATTACCACTTCAGCCACACCCCCAGCCCCACCTCATATTATTAAACCTCTTCTATCTTTGACTTTTTAAAAATTTTACCAATCTGATTGGTTTTAAAAAATCATTTTGAGCTGGGCACAGTGGTGCACGCCTGTAATCGCAGTGGCTTGGGAGGCTAAGGCAGGAGGATTGCTAGTTCAAAACCAGCCTCAGCAACTTAGTGAGACCCTAAGCAATTTGGCAAGACCCTGTCTCAAAATAAATTAAAAAAAAATTTTAAGCCTGGGGATGTGCTCAGTGGTGTTAAGCACACCTGGGTTCAATTCTTGGTATCAAAAAATGAAATATAAAAAAAAATTTAAAAATCATGTCATTGTTTCTATAAAGTTGAGTATTTCCTTACACATTTATTGGCTATTTGTATTGCCTTTTCTTTACCTGACTTTTACTTCTACTTATCAGTTTACTCTTGTGACAGTGTTTGACATTTGAGGGAAGGAGGCAAAGCCTGCTGGGAGAAGATTTTTCATAAATGCTTCCTTCGTTTACACGGCAAATGCTCACGAAAGGCTAGGCACTGTGTTTTCCTACGTATTTGCTGCTTGAGCAGTTTGGATGGCCTGATGGCTGAGGACCTTCTAGTATTGCGGTTCTAGAAGCTGATGAAACTACTGGAAAGGAGAAGAGCTTGAATGGAGTGGGGGAAACAAGAGTGTGCAGAGTCAAAAAGCAGGTGGCTGGAAGCTCCACCCACAGGAGCCACTCCTCACAGCCCTGGCCTCCAGGCTCAGTCCCTCAACCCCTGTCCATTTCTGGTCTGACCCTGTTCTGGGTCCTGATCAGCCCCTGGAGAAGAGGTCTCTTCTCTGCAATGGCTTCATCTTTAGGCTTGAAGACTCTTCTTATCTCTTTCCCTCTGGGCACCACTTTACATCATTTTAGGGGCATTCATGATTCTCATCTCTCTTTCAAAGAAGGAGTTTCAGCCAAAGAGACAGAGGTTTATTAGAGGCCATAAAAAAAAAAAAAGGAGAAAGGAGACTGCTCAGAGCTGTCTTTAATCCCCAGGTTTGGGGGGAAAAGAAAAAAAAAACAACTCTTATTTTTGAAAACTTAAAAAAAAAAACTTTTCTTCCCAAACTACCTTACAGGGTGCATAAAGAACTTAGGAGCTTATTAAGATGAAAATTGGGTGACCTAGTGACAACTAAGAGTAAACAAAAATAAAGCATCGTAAAGATTATATTAGGCCACTGAACATAAACGCTAGAATTTTCCAATTCAGCCCAGACTTCCCTACTTCGTCGTCTTCATCTTCATCCCTGTACAGACAGACTTAGACATGCAGAGTAACTTGTTCCATAGTCACGAATAGCCAATGTTTTACTGTCACTTTGACTCGGAGGACATGAACACCATGCTTTTCTTTGCACGTGATAGTTAAAGAGACATTCATGTCCTTTTCTTCCTATGTAGGTCCCTCACTCCTACATAGTCCTCCATGGTTGGAGGGAGATAAAGCTCAAGAATAGGTTGAGGCATCTGATTCCCATTTACTTGGAAATTTTGAAAAATAAGACAAAGTTGATATGTTGCTTCCAGTTTTATCAAATCCCTGCTTCAGTACATAGAGCCACACTGAAGTTACCTGCCAATATATTCAGTCCCCATAGAGAGTGACGAACAGGGCAAGGAGATTCCCCCAGTGGTCCTGTGACATTATCTCAACGCTGTGCTATGCTGGGATTCTGTGATTGTGGGTGTGTACCCACTCCAGGGAAACTGGCAGCCAGAAACCTGGTGTGTTCTTACCTGCAGGTTACAGATGTGAGGTGCGTGTAGGTGAGTGAACACATTTTTAAAAGATAAGGTGTTCTATAATGTCATCATTGTTTGTTTGTTTTTTTTCCTCAGTGCTAGGGATGGAACCCAGGGCCTCCACATGCTAGGCAAGAGATGCACCATGGAGCCACATCCCCAGCCCAGGGACAGTGACTAGTATTGCTTATTGTTTCACTATTTTCTCTTAAGAGGGCCAGAAGAAGCATGAAGGCGACCTCCCTTTCTCCAAGCAAGGCTGAACCACCTCTCGTCCCCATGGCTCTGGACCCGAGGAAACACTGCTCTGTGATCCAGGAGACCTGGTTATGCTACCAGGATCAGACACCTCTGGGGGAGGCTCACCGTGGGGGGCAGACAGTGCATCTCCCACACGGCCACTAACTCATCCTCAGAACTCAGTAAGGCAGAGAGTACCTTCTTTATTTATAGGGGAGGACACTGAAGGTCCAAGAGGCTAGGGAACCAGTATTAAGTCATGTGTGAATGGCAGAGCCAGATTCACATGCTGACCTACTAGGTACTGAAGCCCAGGTTCATGACCAATAAACTCAGCTACCTGACAAGTGACTTCTCCTCTCTTGGGCTTTGTTTCCCTACCTGTAAATGAAGGGCATTGGCTAATGACCTTTGAGGACACTTTCCAAACTATCTCTGTTTTTCCCATCTCAGATGCTTCTTAGCAAGAGACCAACTTCCTCCTGGTTGGTGGGTCCAGTTGTGACTTTGCTCTAGCCTTCAGTCCCCAGAGCTGCTTGTTACCTGAACTCCCACCCCCAAAAAACTGGGCAGGAACATTGGCATGTCTGCAATGCTGGGCGCCCAAACCAGTTGGAGGTGCTGTGTGAGGATCATTCAAGTGACACAGCAGCATCCTGATTCAATGGGTACAGCACCAAGTACATTGATTTCTCCAGTTGTCCCCACCACACTTGAACACGTCATCACACCTCTGTAACTTTAAGACCCTCATCTGTAACATAGGGACTGTAATCCCCATCCTTCTTCCTTCCAGGTCAATTATCACCAGGATTCTGGATGAGCTAATTGCTTGGGGGATGTGCATATTCCTGTGCTGGTGGGAGCTCCCTGCTTGTATGAATGTTATCAGCTTAGTCATTTTTTCCCCTCCTTATTGATTTGCATCTTTTTTGGGGGGGTGGGGGTTACCTGGGATTGAACTCAGGGGCACTCAACCACTGAGACATATCCCCAGCTCTATTTTATATTTTATTTAGAGACAAGGTCTCACTGAGTAGCTTAGCGCCTTGCTTTTGCTGAGGCTGGCTTTGAACTCACGATCCTCCTGCCTCCGCCTCCGGAGCTGCTGGGGTTACAGGCATGCACCACCACACCTGGCTTGATTTATATCTTTGAACAAGGCATTATTGGCAGGTACAGGTAAAAAAGTGGGTCAAGTTAAATTTGAGGAAGAAAATTGTCCCTAGCTGGAAGCATATTCTTGACATTGATAACAAAGGACCAAGGCCAAGAAGAACTATGGGCACAGCCTAATTCCCAGCAGTAAACTTCATTGTGGGAGGATTTTGAAAAAACTGCTACCTTCTTTGTGTGCGTGGATGGGGGAGGGTCATGTCTGAAACTAGACTTGAGTGTTTGCAAAAGTTCAGAAGGAGAGAGCCAGTCATTGAGAGGAGGCTTTTAGGATGAAGACCAAGCACATCCAGGGCACCTACTGTGTGCCTAATACAGCACTCAGAATGGAAAGGAGTACAGAGATGATCAAAATGCAGCCCTTTCCTCCTAGAATTAATTTATTGGCTCCTCCTGGGAGGAGATAACAGTAACAGACATACTTCAAACCCCTCTCTTCTGTTTTAGTTGTCTTTTATCAGATTCTTCTATATTCTTAAGTGCCCTTTACATTTTAAAAAAATTTTTCAACAAAAATAGCATATATGCTGTTATGGTTTAAATAGGTGACCCACAAAAGCTCCAGTGTGAGAAATGCAAGAAAGTTTAGAGATGAAATGATTGAATTCTAAGACTTTTAAACTCATCAGTGCATCAGGGATTAACTGGGTGGCAACTGTAGGCAAGATAGGGTGTGGCTGGAGAAGGTGGGTCCCTGGGGGCATTCCTTCTGGTTTTACATTTCGTCCTTACTGAGCAGAGCTGTCTCTCTGCTTTTCTTCACCACACTCTTCCGCCATAATGTCCTGCCACACTTGGGCCCAGAGCAATGAAGCTGACCAGAGAACTCTGGTTGACTGAGAACTCTGAAACCAGGAGCCCCCATATAAACTTTTCCTCCTCTAAAGGTTCTTGTTGTGTCTTTTGGTTGCAGCAGTGAAAAAGCTGACTAAAACATATGCATTTAAAAATCAGAAGCATTGAATTTAAAATGAGGAATTCCAACCCCTGTCTCCACCCTTAGGTCTCCACTTTACTCTCCTACACTGTAGGTGGAACTTCTGTCAATTCTTTCAGACTTTTCTCAAGCATACAAAACACAGGCATAACTTGTGGGTGTCGGTGGTTATACGCATCGACAGTTTCTTTTTTTTTCTCTTAAAAAATGCACTTCATTTATTTTTAGAAAAATGCATCATTCAGTACTTAGTGTGGGTAACATTTCCTCTTTCACAAAGATGTATCCTGAACAGCCCTCCACATTATTTCACACAGATGTATTTGAGTCTTTTTAGCACCTGCAGCAACATTTCACTCAACAATTATAATCATCTATTTCTCCACTTTACCTTGGTGTACATACAAGTTGTCTCTTTTCCTTACTATTATTGTTGTAGGGACAGACGAGACAAGGCACTGAAGACAGCAGGAAACAGTTTTATTTGGCTGCATCCAGGCTCAGAGGGCACAGCTTTTGCTGTAATCAATTAATCCCCTGAACCCCTGGTTCAGGGAGTTTTAGAATTTTATACCCAGCATGTAAGAAGGAGCTCAGAAGTTCACATAAAAGCAGCTTTTTCTTTTACTGTTCTGGGCAAGTTAACCCTTCAAGGATAACACCTGAGAAGGGGAGAGCTTCTTCTCCCCTTTCTTTCCTCCCCCTGCCTGCTATTACCATGGAGCCCAATTGGTGACTTCTCTTATCTTAGAAATGTAGACACCTTTGTGAAGCCCCAGCTCAAGGCCAGAGGCCTTGTTAAAGGATTTTTTTTTAAATCACATTTTGCATTTGCAAACACACTTCTACAAACTATTATACTGGATATATGTTTGTGAAAAACAAGTAAAGGGGCGTTCAGTAGTGCTGATTTCTTCCCGGCCAGCAGCCAAATAAAATAGAGCAATAGGAAAATAGGAAGTTTAACTACATTGAACTTTTCTGTAGAGACTCTTTTGCTGATAGTCCTAAAATCAATTATGGTGAAGATTTTTGGAGAAGCTTAGTTAAGATTTTTTTGGGGGTGGTGCCAGTACACTGTTACAGATAATGCTTTGCCCACACCCCAGTGATGTAGATCCCTAGAAATGGAATTGCCAAATTGAAGGGAATGTGCTTTTAAAATTTTCAATAGATATTACAGAATTCCCTTTCTGTTGGATGTCATCACGTTGTGGTATGTCCTTGTCTTCTAATGCGCTTTTCTTCAGTTGGTGGAGAGGCCTACAGCTGCTAACGCTCAAGTTTTATTTTCCCCTGTGTTGTAACATCTCCTCTGCTTCCTTTTGGTAATTGTTCATTTTCATTTTTCTTCGGGAAACCACTTCTGCCACCCTCAATCTGGTCCAGAGAGGCTGACTCTGCTCCTTTTTCAGTTATGAGCAGATGACTCTGTTCGTATAAGACCGTTGGAGTTCAGATGATTGGCTCAGGCGCATACATATGTGTTTCATTCTGGCTAATGGCAGTTGAAACTAAGACTGTTTCTAGAGCTGCTGGGAAAAGAGAGAGGAGGCATGAAAGCACCTGTCCTTTCTGTTTGCCCACAAAAACAGAGTCCAGTCCAAATGATACCCAACTGTAACCGACAGTCGGGGGCCCAGGGCAAAATGGACAAATTTCTCTCTGCCTTACTTTTCCCATATATAAAATAAAGAGATTGGACTCTTTGACCTCTAAGGTCACATCAACTCATTTGGTTTTGCATGTTTGAAACAAGAAGCCCAGGAACTGGTCTAAAGTACAAATATCTTGGTAGGAGCACATTTCCTTGGGAGTGGTTGTTCTGCAAGCCTGGATGACATCACTATTTACCCCAATGAGTTGTAAACTTAGGTCAACACAAAGCATTCACAAAGGGGAGGCAGAGCAAGATGGCAGCAGATTAAGACTCTCCAGCTCTGCCTCCCAAAGAACAGGCGCGCACACACAAAACTACCTTCACAAGAACTAAGGAAACCAGATGAGAGATCACAGTACCTGGTCTTCGCATAATATTAAGAAAAGTTGCACTAAAGAAGATGGCAAGTCCAGTATCATACCTGCCCCTCAACTCCAAACAGTGAGAGAGACACCTCATGCTTGGGGGAGGGAGAGGGAATAAAGTACAGGCCTTAGACTTGCAACCCAGCACCAGATACAGTGAGACCCAGTACTAGGCAGAGCCTCACAGCCCCTGTCCCCAGAGCTTCTGAACCTGCATTAGCATTGGCAATCAAGGGATGCCTCCACCACCTCTTCCCCAAGCTCAGGCAGCACGGCTTGGAGGCAGACTCCATCTTTTGATGTGTAGGACAGGGAAATAGGTACAAAGCTTTGCCATGGAACTCAGAGCAGGGACTGCCATGGTAAAACCCATACTTGCCACAATCCTATGGTTGCTGCACCCAGGCCAGTTCACAGAGACTCTGGACCAACCCAGCACCAGGAAGAGACCTGTGCCTCCGTGGGACAGACTCATGTTTTGTCCTGCATCACCACCAGTAATGGGTGGGCCTGGGGTATGCCCCACACTGTGCAGCTCTCTAGCTATGACCATCAGGTGTGGCCCAGCTTCAGTCCTGGCAATCAAGGTACTCCTCACCATCCCTCCCTCCAACCTTGGGCAGCACACATGGAAGAAGACTGAATCTGCTGGCAGGTAAGAAAAGAAGTAATTGAAAGACTTAGCATTGGAACTCACTGCCAGGCTTACCATGGTGAAACCTAACATCAGACAGAACTTACTGGCCCCACCTCAAGGCCACAGATTCCATTGCCAAGCAGAGATCTGTGACCTTGGTGAGGCAGACATATTATGGCATTATTTCTGACCAGCTACAGTAGGCTTATGCTATAAATACACCACATAGGCCACAGAAATACAAGCTTGGTCCTTTCCCTGTGCTATGCTGGTCTTGGCAGGAGGTGGGCTCTAAATGTGACTTACTATTGAGGCAGACACAGTGGCCAGGGAATTGACTACCCTACCCCTCCACTGCCTCTGAGCAGAACAACACTGAGAAAAAGTCATTGTCCTCTTGCAATAAGAAGGGAGAAGTAGGTGCAAGTTATTGCTTGGGAGTCTAGGGCCAGACCTTCAATGGAGAAGCCCAGTGCCAGGCAAAAATCCCATGGCACATGACCACAAGTTAGTGACCATGCATGAGGCAACTGGGCCTGCTTCAGGACCAGAATCTAAACTGCCTTTTTTAGACACTCCCCATGCTTATCCTGAACAATAAACCAACTGAAGACTTACAACAAAATTTGGCTTGGGGCACCCTCTAGTGCTGAAAAAGCAACAACACACCAATTGTGGATTTGTAGCAAGTTTATAACATCTTCTGGTTCTGAAATAGCAGAACTGACCACAAGCACAGAGAAATTTCTGGAAAGATGGGACAAAGCAAGCCAGATTATGAAGAGTAGCATAAATACCTAATCCTTCAGTGCACAGTCATCATCATGTGCCAACAGGCATTAAGAACTTTTAGAGAATTATGACCTCGTTTAAAAGACAAAATAAAGCATCATTAATCAACCATAAATGAATTGATATGTGTGAACTCTCAGAACTCAAAATAGCTGTTTTAAGGAAACACAATAAACTTCAAGAAAACACAAACAATTCACTGCTTTATCAGGATAACTTAACAGAGATCAAATGAAAAACAAATCCTGCAACTGAAAAGCACACAAAACAAAATGATAAAACAGCAGAATCAATCAATCAGAAAAAGAGATCTCATGAGCTTAAAGACAAGCTATTTGAAAATACATATTTGTTTAGAGGAGAAAAAAATGAAGAGGAATGAATGAAGCTTATGGGAACTAGGAAACAGATTTAAAAGAACAAATGTTAAGGTTATTAAAGTTCAAGAATGATGAAGAAGACATTAATAAACGAGATAATAACAGAAAACTTCCCAAACCTAGGTAAAGATACAAATATCCGCAACAGGAAGGTCAAAAGGTGAGCAGTCAGATTCACCTCAATCAGTCTATCCCAAGACAGTTTATGATAAAATTGGACAAATTCAGAGTGCTCTGTCATATACATTAGTTGCAAATGGTTTATGTCTTTAAGGTCAAGACTAAAATCCAAAATAATTAAAAATAGTAATAGATTAACATGTAAGGAGATAGGCAATATAAAAAGATGTAAAATGGGACATAAAAAATTGAAAAGTAGAGCTGGGTGTGGTGGTGCATGCCTGTAATTCCAATGGCCAAGGGGACTGAGGCAGGAGGATTGCAAGCTTGAGATCAGCCTTGACAGTCTCAAAATAAAAAATAAAAAAGGACTGGGGATGTGGCTCAGTGTTACATGCTCTTGGGTTCAATCTCTGATACCAGCCCCACCAACAAAAGTTGAAATATAGGGAGGAATAGAGTGCACAGATAGTTTTTTATTAATGCTTTTGCTTTCATTTCTTTTCTATCTTTATAGTCAATGTCAAGTTCTTATTTAAAATAGCTTGTTATAATCCAAAGTTGTTTTTTTTAATTTTTAATATTTATTTATTTATTTATTTTTTAGTTTTTGGCGGACACAACATCTTTGTTTGTATGTGGTGCTGAGGATCGAACCCGGGCCGCACGCATGCCAGGCGAGTGTGCTACCGCTTGAACCACATCCCCAGCCCAAAAGTTGTTTATTTTTGGTAAGACTCATGGTAATCAGAAAGCAAAAACCTATTATAGACATAACAAAAATAATTAGCAAGGAATCAAAAGACACTACTAGGAAAAAAAAATCACTTAATGCTAAAGGGAAGACTGCAGGAGAAGGAGAAAGAAAATAAGCCAATTACATTAAAAAACTAGAAAACAAGTAACAAAATGGTGGAAGTAAAATCTTCCCTATAAATAATTACCTTAAATGTTAATAGCTTAAATGCTCCAATTAAAAGACAAAGACTAACTGAATAAAACAACTATATGGTGATTACAAGAAACTCACTTCACCTCTAAGGGACACACAGAGACAGAAAGTGAAGAGATGAGAAGATATTTTATGTACATGGAATCTAATCTAGTATTTTATACTAGATAAAACAGATTTTAAGTAAAATTTAAACCAAGAGCAGTAAAAAGAAACAATGAAGATCTTTTGTTATCTCCTCTCGCTGACGTGGGACACCTATAACTGATAGAAAGAATCACGTCAGCAAGAGGAACTAACAACTTGAATATTTATGCACCCAGTATTGGAGCACCTAAATATGTGAAGCAAATATTAATAGATCTAAAAAGAAAGACAGACTCCAATATGACAATAGTGGGCGACTTTAACACCCCATCTTTAACAGTGGGAAGATCATGCAGACAGAAAATCAACAAAGTAACATCAGAGTTAAACTCACCCTGGCCCACATGGCTCTTACAGACATCTACAGAACATCCTATTCAATAACTGAAGAATATAAATTTTTCTAAATAACACAAGGGACATTATCCAGGAAAGATCATATAGCAGGCCACAAAATAAGTCTCAATAATTTTTTTAAAGCTGAAAACAATTCTTTTTAAATCAAGTTTATTTTCTAAACCACAATGGAATAAAACCAGAAACCCAAGAAAAACTTTGGAAAGTCACACAAATGCATGGAAATTAAAGAGTGTACTCCTGAACAACCAATGGGTCAATGAGAAAATAAAGAAGGAAATTAAAAAATTTCTTGATATAAATGATTTCAGGAATACAAACATCTCAAAAACCTGTAAAATATAGAAAAATCAATACAGAGAGGGAAGTTTATAGCAAAACCTACATCAAATGAGCAGAAAAAGAGAAGGGTGTAGTTCAGTGGTAGCACATGCAAAGGGTGCAAGGCCCTGGGTTCAATCTCTGGAGACACACACACACACACACACACAGCAGAAAGATCTCAATCCAGCGTTGCACCTCAAGAAACTAGAAAAATAAGAACAAATTTTGTCAGAGAACAAAAAAGCAGATCAGTGAGTTTGGAAGAATAGAAGCCAGATCTTGTAGGACCTTGTGGGTTATGACGAAGACTCTTAATCCATTACGTCTCATCATCCTAGACGTAGGACACCTATAAAAACTTAAATTGAAAACACATATGCTAGTTATGTCAAGTATTGAAACAAATATTATGTTTTTAGAATTCTATTCTTTTGTGAAAAGTAATAGGTGAATGATTCAAGGATTTGAGAAATATGGCCATGTATTTGATAAATATATATGATAAATGTATAAGCTCTAGATTATGATTTCCAACTATTTTCGTGCATCTGTGCCAATTTTGTTGAAATAGTCGCACAATTGAAAGTTTGGGACTTAAAGGGCTAATCATGTCTTCAGGGCAATTTGGAGAAGGGAGGGGGTTTAGACAGGAATACAGTCTCATTGCTGGCGACTGTGAAGACACCGGTTTTAGGCTGCTACATTAGACTTTGAATGCAACTCAGTGGGGTCATAGAAGCAGAGCTCACACCTGCAATGAGTGGCAGCTGTCACTCATTATCTTTCACCAGAAGCTTCTTACTGAACCACTGGCCTTCCCGCCTCCATCCACCTGGTGCAGCAAGTTCAGAAACCTAGGAAAGTGTCAGACCCCATACCTATGCGTGTCAACATTCAATGACAACACTTAATGGATCTGAGGGATAACTTTAAATTTTACCAGTGTCATGGAGGGTCAGATAAACCTTTGGATATAATTTTGTTTGTTTGTTTGGTACTGGGGATAGAAACCCAGGGACACTCTACCACTGAGCTACACCCTCAGCCCTTTTTGTTTTTTATTTTGAGACAGGGTCTCCCTAAGTTGCCCAGGTGGACCTTGAAATTGTGATCCTCCTGCCTCAGCCTCCTGAGTGGCTGAGGTTATAGGTGTGGGCCACTGCATCCGGCTAGACCTTTGGAGATTAGCTCTAATATGGTACTCACATGAGAACTCCTCAAGATACCCTGTGTGCTTCCTCACCTCTCTCCTTCTCTCATCTGTGAGCACACACACACACACACACACGCCTCCGTTTTCACCAACACCTCAGCAGCCCAGGGCCCCCACCCTCACCCCTCACTTTCTTGAAAGCTCTCTCCTTCTCTCTCTCCAGGCCTTGGCTCAGATCTCACCTCTCAAAGTTCCTTCCTGACAAATTCATCTCTTCCCTCTGCCTCTTCCCTCCACCCCCATCATTGCCCATGACTGCACTGGGTTTATTTCCTTCCAGGCATGAGCCACAAGCCACTACTATTTGTTTCTTGTCCACTTCTCCCGTTAGGCTGTCTAGACCCTCCCTGCCTCCTGCTTAGGCTGTGATTCATCTGAGAGATTGTTATAAAATCAAGTTAGAACTTGACACAGAGGGAAGCCATGCTACAGGGCTCCAGCTCCCCCTTTTTACACCTGACCCCACCAAAATTCATGTGTTGAAGCCCTAACGTCCAATGTGGCTGTAGTTAGAGATGGGGTCGCTAACAAAGTAAAGTTATACGAAGATATAAAGATGAGGCCTTGATCTGACAGAATTAGTATCCTTAGGAGAAGAGATACCTCATAAGAGGTGTCCCACCCCACCGTGTGCACACACCCAGGAAAGGTCATAGAGGACGTCCAATGTCAGGAAGAGAAACCCTTGCCAGAAATCCACCCTGCCAGATCTTCATCTGGGACTTCCAACCTCTATAACTAGGAGAAAATAAATGTCTGCCATTTAAGCCAATGCCCTGTGGTATTTTGTTACGCAGCTCTAGCTGACTAAGTCACAGGTATTGTTCGGTGTGTTCATTGCATTCTTCCCATCTCCTGCTATAGCACTAGGACTGTGGCAGGGACTCTAAGCGACAATTTGGATGAATGAGCAGATATTCCCATTCCTAGTGCACTTCAAGGCAGCTGAGAACTGGTCAAAGCAACAGAGCTTGGAACTCAAGAGACCTGGGGTCACAGTTGTCAAATCAGTATCCACTCACTATGTCTTTTCCTCTCTCTGGGCCTCAGTTTCCCAAATCAGTAAGACAGGACAGATCAACCAGATGACCTATCAAGTTTCCTCTAGTGATAAAATCATAGTAAAAAGGGCTGCACTTTCTGGGACACTGACTGTGACCCAGGAACGGTACTTTTCCCCTTTCTCACTCCTGCCTACAGATACATTCATCATCATGTCACAACTGGAACCCCATGGTAGAGCAGTGGCCTCCAAAAGCAGAGGAGTACTGTCAATATTAAACGTATTCTCCTTCATCCCAAAATTATGTGTGTCCAGCTGTTGAAATACTCTTTAAAGAAATGATGATGTTGAAAATGTCCTTACAGAGAGAAATGAGGATTTGGCCATCTATTCAGCCCCTAAAATTTATTCAGCCAATTTGACTGATGCCTGAAATCCCAGTTTTGGACTGCATAAACTCTACACAGGGAAGGAATTTAATTGTTCAGGGTTGCTCTGCCTAGGTATGGTTGAAGAACATAAATAACCAAAGAGCAGCTTCAGTGGTACATTTCAAGAAGCTTGGACCCAAATCAAAGCTTTACCTCTAGTACTACTGGGTCACTTCAGGCAAGTGAAGTAACCCCTCTGGCCTCAGTCTCATTATCTGTAAAATGGGGGTAACGGTGCCGACCTCATGGGACAAACTTGGGGTAGACTTGATACACATGATTATTGTCATAATGATTATGTAGAAGGAGGAGCCACAGTAATCAGCCACAGACAGGAAAAAATACCTGAGGGAAAAGGGATGGCATGACAAATTCCCATCCTGCTCGGATTCACCAACTTCTAGTCCAAAGGAGTTCATTTCCACCAGCTGGTACAACCTCAGGCAAATAATTTCCTAGCTCTCTGCTTTGGTTCCACTAAAAAGCTATGAAATGTAGCAGCATTCACAATAGGTATATGAAATCAACCCAGGTGTCTATCAATGAATAAGTGGATGAAGAAAATGTGGTACATACATACGGAATACTATTTAGTCATAAAAAATGAAATCTTGTAATCTGTGGTAATATGGACATGATAAAGTTAACTGAAATAAGCCAGGCACAGAAACACAAATACTGCACAATATCATAAGGATGTGGAATCTAAAAAAAAACTGAGCTCATAGAAGCAGATAGTAGAATAGTGGTTACCAGAAGCTGGAGAGGGTAGGGGAGAAGGAGTGATGGACAGAGATTGGTTAACAGGTACCAAGCCACAGCCACAGAAGACAAATACATTCTGGTATTTTGCTACACAGAAGGGTAATTATAGTCAACAACATTGTATAATTCAAAATAGCTGGAAGAGAGGATTTTGAATTTCTCATCACAAAGCCATAAATATGGGAGATAATGAATAACAAATTAAATATCCTGAATTGGTCAACACATGATATATAAATGTCTCAACACATCACACTGCACCTCATAAAGATGTACCATTATTATGTGTCAATTAAAAAAAAAGGCAGGGAGCAATTACTCTTACCCAACAGAAGAGTGGAACACAAATTTCATCCCCTATCTTATTCCATGATGTATTGAGAAACATGTGAAGGCTTAGATTCTACGGCCTCTTCAAGTCTCAGTCTCTTTGTTCTTTATTATCTTCCCAGACAATCTGATACACACCAAATTTCAAAACTACCATGAAAGAATGAGAGAAACAAGACTCTGATAATTCAAGGAGTCATACAATTATTATCATTATTTAAATTCCACTTGTTCCCTCCTCTACGAAGCTGTCCAATGGAACTGTTATCCTTACAGAAATTGCACATATGCCTCACCCCAGGGAAGCTAGGCCTGCATCTCAACATGAAAGAGCACCCTGACCAAATCCCTCCAGTCCTTGGGCTCTTTGAAGTCATCTGCAGTTTAGTACCCACTTCACAAAGGGGAAAATGAGGCTCAAAGAGGGACAATGTTCCTCCAAGGCCATGATAACTTCATGATAAAGTCACAATGAAACCCAAGGTGTGGGTATCTGAGTCAATGCTAGAAGGGCTTAATGTGGATCTCCCACCCTGGGAGAAACCCTCTCACCTTTCACCTTTCACCTGACCTGTGGTTTGTTCAACAAGGTGAGGGGTCTACAGTCTCCTTGCCCTCCAACAAGTTTCCTTTGTTCTAATGATATGTGGAAAAGCCCCGTCCATAAGCTTCTTTCCAAAAGGTTTGAAGATTAACTTAAGGTTCTTCTCAACCTGGGGAAGAAAGCAAAATCTAACCCATGTTCAAACATCTCCAGCTCTGAGCGGTCTTATTTCCCTGATCCTGATGCTTGAGCAGGCACAGAGGTCCATCAGTGAGATGAGATCTAAGATTAGAACCAGATTGTGGAATCTCAATTGCAGGTCACAGAACACAGCCTGCTACCCCACAGACCAGGAATAGTGCTATATAATCGTTCCAGACAAGGGAATGGGGGATCTTCCACAAACCACAGCAAGGGTTTTAGTTGATTCAGGGCAAGGAACTTGAAGGGTGGGGTCAGAAGTGAAACCAAGGGGTCAGTGTGGTAGTCAAAGCTGCAGACTACAGACCCAGAAGGACCTTGTGGAGTTCAGACTCTGCCCTGTACTAGCTGTGACCCTTGGCACACTCTTCTTTGCCTCTCTGAGCCTCAGTTTCCACATCAATAAAAACAAAATAACAATGCTACCCAGAGAAATAGTCAGGTTTTGAGGAACCTGAGGCTTATATTATTGGGGCTGGGGAGAGGGGCAGGAAGGGGTGGGGAAAAATACAACTTCAAAATTGCATATGGGATCTTGAAAAGAGTCCCATGTAAGGGAGGGACCCTGAGAAATCTATGTTGGGTCTACCAGTTAGCAGTGAGATATTTAAATAAAGCTCTTGGCACATAGTAAGCCCTCAATAAATGTTGGTTTGGAGAATGAGATGATGGGGGGAGAGTGGTATGGCTTGAGTAAAATGCTATAATTTTGTGGGTTCATCTGCACTGAGCAGGGATAATGACAGAGAAGGGAATCCCAGAGAAACTCGCAAGACCCTCTTTAGCTGCAGAGTTCTGTCCTGAAGGTTATGTGTGACCTTGGGCAAATCACACCCTCTCCTGGGACCCAAGACTGACTGCTAAAAGGCCACTGGGAGTTGTATAATCTCTACCTTTTTTCCTCATTCCAAAAAATATCTGGCCCTCTCCGTGGAGCCTCTTAAAAGCAATGAAGCAGTTGGGTGAGCCAGCGAATGTTCCTTTTCTTTCCATTTTAAGAAGTGGGAGCTCCTAGATGGAATATCTTAGCAGCGGACTGAGGAGCCTAGGAGAAGGGGAGACCCTACCCTGAGATGCAGAGAAAGGGATGGGAGGTATTTTCTTGGAGGCAGAAATAGGCAATTGGCTAAAACCCTGACAAATTGGGCTCTGGTTCCCATTCTGTAACTTTCTGGCACGTGACCTCAGCCAGATTCCTTTACTTCAAGAAGCCTCAGTTATTCAATTTACAGGATCAAATGGGGAAAAAAATAGCTAAGGGTGTCTCTCCCTTGGTAAAGTGTTTAATACCTAGTTAAGCGCAGGTTTTGGAAATCACTGTAGTGCTTGTTCCCATTACAGTTATGGGGTAACACCAACAAGCGATCCTGACCCTACTCGCTTTCCAATCCCTACTTTCTTACTCCTCGGGGGCGTGGCTCCTCCTCCACCGGCTTCATCAGGCGGGAGGAGGAGGCACCGCTCTCTGGGGAAGGGGGGCGGGGCCTCGCTCCAGCTCAGCAGAGCGCGCCAAGGCACAGCCACTGAGCAGGGTCTTGCACCTGCACCAGACACCTTCCCATTTGATTCCTTCCAACGTAAACCTCCTTATCACCCTGAGCTCCCCCTTTCTGAAGCAGTCATGGCTGTGGCAAAGAATGTCAGGGACCTCCAGGGAGCTGTTTCCCTCAATTTGGACCTTAGGTCATCTCCCCAAAGTACCAAGAACCTGCAGAACAAGGACTCCGGTTTCTTGGATGTAAACTCTTCAGAATCCACGGATTTGGACAAGACCAAGGGCATAACGTGAGTGCTGTTTTCTGTCAGCCCCGTTTCTGCTGTTCAGCCTGGAAGCTTGAACATTGGTTAAAAACCTGAAGGTGGGTGTGTCTGACCTTCAACCCATTGTGCAGATGGGAGAACCAAGACTGTTAGAGGCTTTGTCAGATGAGAGTTTAAAGGGGAAGGAGTGGAGTCAGAAAAGCCCTTAGGGATATTCATGGGGAATGAAGGCCCAGGTAGCCCAGGCCACCCATGAAGTAAGTCATTAAGTCATTAGGATAGGGGCTGGTTTTACTGTCAGTTTTTGGTTAATGAGGGAGGCAAGATCACTAACTTCTTGGAGGAGAGAAGGTGAAACCTGAGCTTAAAACCATAATGGCCCCACCGAGAACTAAGCATTGCTTCCTTCCTGTGGTAAGCCTGGCCTCTTCTTCCACTGGGAGTTGCGGGGAGGACACCAAACTCAACATGTGTGGCAGATGCTCCTTTCTTCCCTAGGGGTGAGGAGACAGGGTGGGGGGCAATATTCACAGGCTTTCAGAACTTGACACAGAGGGAAGCCATGCTACGGGGTTCCAGCCCCCCCCCCCCCTTTTCACACCTGACCCCACAACAAATCAGTCTAGCCAGTTCACTTAGGGAAGTGCAGGGGTAGGTGGTGGAGAGCTCCTGTGCTTTAAGAAAAAAGTCTGGACACCATTGGGGTCCTAGGGGGAGCAGTGGATGGACAGTCAGAGTTCATTCTAGGTTTTTTACATGCAAAGCTGGGGTGAACAGGTGGCAGTCTGAATTGAAGGACGATGTCCCTGGAAACTATGAATGAGGAGGACGGGGGTGTGCAACAGAGAGGAAGAAGTTACTATAATGGAGAGAAAAAGCCTCTCTCCACAGCTACCCTGCAGGGCAGTTCAGGGATGGACACTATGACTGGCGCTGGCGTGGTTCAGTTATTTTGGAGCCGGTCCTGGGGGTTGCTTGGTATTAGTGATCCTAAGGATAAATGTTCAGGCCCTGGGGTTACCACTGCAGAGCAGGGATATTTCTCAATCAAGGGCCCTGGGGGAACCAACTGACTCTGTGTCCTGAACTCTGGTGGCAGTTTTAGCAACTTAAGAATCAAAGGACAGAGGAAGGGGACCAGGAGGAGGCAGGAAGGGAAGCATAGGGGAAATACTAGATAACAATATTGACCGAATTATATTGCTATATTGCGTGCGTGTTTGAATATGTAACACAAATCCCACTACTATGCGTAATTATAATATACCAATAAAAATATGGGGAAAAAGAATCAAAAGAATAAAGCAAGTGAGAGCCAGAGGGGACCTTTTGGCTCGGAGAGAAGAGATATAACAGGCTGGGTAAGCGTGACACTTATGGGCTGGCCCCTTGGGTTTGAAGTCCCACTTTGCTGCTTCCCAGCTTGAGCAAGTGACAGAACTTCTCTGCCCCGTCTCTCGTCTGTGAAATGATAGTCTGTACCTGCCACACAGATGACATGAGCCTAAAGCCCCCAAGTGCAGGGTCCTAAAAGCTTGCTAGCTTCTGTGACTATGATGGTGGTCCAAGGTCATCAAAGGAGTCAAGGATAGAACCCAGGGCTCGAGTTTGGGCTCCCAGTATAGGGCTTTGCACTGTTTGTAAGTTGGCCGAATGGCTGAAAGCTAAATTCTGATTTCCTAAGTCCTTTAGTTAGAAATTTCCTAAGTGACCTGTTGACCCTTTCCCGGTTGCAAAACAAGCCCATCACTGGGGGCCACAGGGAATAGTGCTCAGTCAGCGATGTGGACACCCACAGGGAGAGGGAAAGGCACGCGGAGACTCTCCACCCCCTTTCTCCTCCAATTGTTCTCACTAACCCTTGACAAATCAAGGGCAGATTCTTGGGAAGCTAAAGGATTTAGGAGTTTAACGTAGAGACAGGGGTGTTTGGGGAACTTCTTTCAAAATACCATTACTCCTAACATTTGCAGAAGCTTAGCAAAGTTGAACAGGTTGCTAAGATGATGTAGCAGGTTAAGTGGTGGCCTTGAGTTTTAATCCCTGGTTTGTCCAATTCCAGAGACCAGGTTCCTTCCAGAATCCCTCTGCTGCTTTTAAGGGCTTCTCCTGGCTGGAAGGCTTTTCTGGGGAATTTCCAAGGTTCCTAAGGTTATCGATATAACCCGGTACTCATCTTGATTTCACCAGGTCCAGTGTAAAGAGGTGTAGCAGTAGGTTTGTTACGTGATTCTTCAGGAGAGAGGGCACCTGCCTAGATTTTTTTTCCCTGCTGGTTCAGACCTTGTCCTCTGGACCGACCTTTAGATCTCTGTCTTAAAGAGTGGGAGTTTTTTGCTGTTTTGTTTTTGTTTTTAAGGGAGTTGGGGGCATGACATTTTCCAGCCTTAATGCCCTGGGCAGAGAGAGAAAAAAAAAAAAAAAACCCTCCGGAGATCAATCCCCAAATGACCCAAGTCATTTGACATATTTATTGAGACGTCACCATGATTTCTTTTTCCTTCCTGCCTTTTTCTCTTTTCTTGGAGTTCAGTCCTATCTCTACCACTAGTTTATGGCTTCAGTTCCTCAGAGAGGAAATGGCTCTCAGGCTGTCACTTCTTTACCCTCTGTCTGACCTTCTGTCTGGGAGGCCGCTCAGCAAAAGTGAGAGTAAAAGAACAGGGACTCTGAGGTAGTCTTGGGTTTTAACACTAGCTCCTCAATATATCCTTGGACAAGACATTTTTTAAAAGTCTCTGCCTCAGTTTCCCCCTCTGCAAACTAAAGATAATAGCAGGGCTGGGGATGTGGCTCCAGCGGTAATGCGCTCTCCTGGCATGTGCAGGGCACTGGGTTCGATCCTCAGCACCACATAAAAATAAAATAAAGATGTTGTGTCCACCGAAAACTAAAAAAATGAGTATTAAAAAAAGAAAAAGATAATAGCAGTACCTATTTTATAGTCTTGACAAGATGATTAAATGAGATAAATACAGATAAAGTACTTCTCATAGCGTCTCTTATAGCATGTGTTGTAATGGCATACCGTGAGCTGCTAAAATTGAGACAGTTGTGGGAAAACTGAGGTAGGTGGTTACCTTACAGGAGACTCAGACATGCCAGGCAAGGATCCATGACCTGAGAGACGGCCCGGAGGCCACCAGCCCAGCTTAACTCAGGTGTCAGTTGGCATGCAGTCAGGGAGTGACTGCTGGCTTCCTCCCCTCCATACACATCCTCACATCTCCTTCCTCTCCTTTAGAGGGTTCCAGACCTTGGTTCATGTGTTGAAAGGCAACATGGGCACAGGGATCCTGGGACTACCCCTGGCTGTGAAGAATGCTGGCATCCTGGTAAGAGAGAAAGCCACGGGTGGGACCACGTGGCCAGGTAGTAGGATGGGAGGAGAGAGGCACTCACCATTAACAACAGCCTCAGGTGAGCAGCCTTCTGGGAGGTGGCTTGGTACAGACTTATCATCCAGATGCCTAGTTCAGGCCTGAGCTCTGGCACTGCCACAGACTTTAGTGTCCTTGGCAAGTCATTTGTCCACTCCCTGGGCCTCAGTTTCCTCCCTTGTAGAACATACAGGTTGAACTATGGACTGGTTTTTCAGCTGTGCTCTGTGGAGTCTAGGTCTCCTTGGAGATGCCTCAGAGGCCATCAAGGGGACATGTGGTCATGATTCTGGTTTCCCTACTTCCTGCAATATCCCAGTGGAAAGGCTTTATGAACTTTATTGGGTGACCACTTGAGACTATATTTGAAAGAACGGCTGTTAATGCTAAAAAGCCTTGCAAACCAGTTTGCTAGAAGTTCTTCGTGGTTCTTAAAGTCCCCAATTGCTGCTCACATTGTCCTTCATAAATTCTCTCTCTTGCTCTGCTCTTTGTCGCCCCTTCCTCCAGATGGGTCCGATCAGTTTACTGGTGATGGGCTTCATTGCCTGCCACTGTATGCACATCTTGGTCAGGTGTGCCCGGCGCTTCTGTCACAGGTGAGAAAAACAGCATCCCAGAAACATCCTACACATAAGAAGTAAGAGTTTACTTCTTAATTTTTTTTCCCAATGTGGCCAAAAAAAAAAAAAAAAAAAGGAGCATTTAGGGGCAGGGACCTGAATGAGATTCTGCCATAGAGTCAGTTAGATGATCTCAGGCCATTGTGTTTATGTGGTTGGCTCACCTGCAAACTGGATATAAACAATCCTTGCCTAACCTTGCCTTGGAGAATTGTCATGAGGATCCAATGGAATACATGGGCATGGAAACTACCGTACCCACACAAAGTCTTTATTATTATGCTTGCTATTTAGTAACAGCCTTATTTGACAGGAAAGGAAAACAAGCCACCACAGAATTACTGCCAGGTGTCAAAGTATAGAACTTAGATCCCCACCCCAGTATTCTCTCTACCCTTTTGATGAGTTCTGTCTTGTTCCACATCTCCTGATTGGTGAGTATGTGATCTTAGGTTAAACCATCTCTTGCAACCGTGCTTGTGTTCTCTCCTCAGGCTCAACAAGCCCTTTATGGACTATGGGGATACCGTGATGCATGGACTAGAAGCCAGCCCCAGCATCTGGCTCCAAACTCACGCCCACTGGGGGAGGTATGTTGCTTTTGCTTGGTCTTCTGTAGTGTAGGATATAGGAGGAGAAGATGCTGCTCTTAGGGGTACCTTCTTCCCTGGAAAGGTGATTCATGTGGGACAGAATGTCACAGGGAAAGAGTTCATTGATCAGATCCCAGATCTCACTCCTTGCATACCTCCAGTGATAGGGTACTCATTCCTTTTTTATGCAAGTCTAATATTATTTGCTCTTTTATTAAGCTACATATTATCCTGTTGTTCCTACTTCGCGGACCCTGGAAAGAAATACCATGAGGAACAAGGCAAACAAGAAGGCTTTTTCCTGCAGAACTCAGAGTCCAGTGGAAAAGGCAGAGACTAGAGAGCCTATCTACTGGGATAAATATGATAATGGAAAGAAGTACTAGCTAGCAGCTAACAAATAAGGATGTGTGTGTAGATCAGGTGGGGGGCTTCCTAGGCTGGAACAGTTGAGTGGAGTCCTGATGAAGGCAGTCCTGAAACATAAGGAATTTCTCAGGGGAAGTAGGCAGAGGCCTGACGACCTTCCAGGAAGAAGGAAGAGCAGGTGTGAAAACTCAGAAGCAGGAGGGTGTAGGCAGCAGTTTTAAGGTCCAAAAAGACCAGGTAGCTTGAGGTGAGAGAATCAGGGAGGTCAAACAGAAGAAGGAGCCAGGTGCTCAATCAAGTTGCACATTTCAGACCCTTTTGCAGTTTTGCTCTTTTTGTAAAGGCAAAGGGGCTGAACCAGGGAAGTGGTCATATTTGCACTGTTTGAAGTACCGTCTGGCTTCTGTGAGGAAGGCAGGTCAAAGGGAACAAGAGTAGACAGACTCCCAAAGAGGCTGTTGATAAAGTCCCAACGAGTGGCAATGTGGCTGCACCAAGCTGGTGGCAATGGTGATGAAGAAAGTTGATCATGAATCGCCTCCTGGGATTGAGAGAGAAGGGAGATTTCTGATGACTTGTATTTTGGACAAGCTGGGTTTGAGATGCCTGAGAGACAGTCAGGTAGAACTGTCCAGTGGGTCTATACAGATCTGATCTGATCTTCACGCAGGAGAGACAAAATTAAAGTCATCAGCCATGAAGCTGGGGGCAGAAGAGGTCTCTTAGGGAGAGGATATAAAATGAAGAGAGAGAAAAAGACCAAGGCGCTAAGGATCCTTGTTGAGCTAACTCTTCTCTATAAGTCCACCTTTTAGCTCTCAGGAGTGATACACATGAGTCGACACCCTTTGTCCTCTGGTACTTGGGACTAAATCTATTCCTTCATCTTTGTTTGCAGACGTGTGCCTTCTCCTCTTCTCACCTTGTGAACTTTCCGACATGGGTCTGCCTCCCTAAGGTCTTATCCGTTATCTACAACTGAACAGTTCCAGAAACTCAAGCGCAACAATTCAGATACCGAATGTGTCATTAAAAGTTTTTCTTCCCTTTATCCTAAAACTTGTTCTGAGTTTCCGCCTTCATTTTGCCATCCAAGTCAAAAGTCTGCAGAGCACCCTAATGTCATTTTCTCCCTCATCCCCAGAAGTTGGTGATCACCAAGTTCTAGAAGCTCTGCTTTCCTGGTATCTTTTCAAATGCTCTCATTCTCTAATGCTAGTGGACATGTCTTTGTTCAGGCTGCTGCCTTCTTTCACCTCCACCTATGAAAGAATTTCCTACCCAGTCTCTCCTCCCATAAAAAAAAACTCCTGCCCCTCCAGGGCCCTTTGCACAAGGAAGCTAGTGAACCTGCCTGCTCCCCCTACTGAAATGCCCTCTCCTCATTTCCTGTCTTCCTCCTGCTCTACCTCTCCCTCCTCATCTCCCTCTACTTCCGGTTGCTGTTCTCTTTCTTCTTTCCTTCTTTTCCCCCTCTCTCTCTTTTTTCCACCTTCCTAAGGGACTCTTGCTCATATATTGTTTTTTTCCTAAGAAGGTTTTCTGGCTGCCCATAGTTTGGATAAAGTGTCCTTTTTACCACGGTCCTTAGTCTTGTATTATGATATTAACTTGTGTCTATAGCACCCTTTAGCCTATGTACCACCCGAGGAAGGGACCCTATGTTATTCTTCTGCACATCTTTGGTACCTTCCATTGAGTCTGGCCCGTGGTAGGAAAAAATATGTTAAATGTTAATGGTAGCTAATTAAAAAAAAAACATTGTGTTTACTGTCATCCCACATCAATAATAACAGTGGGGTGAGGAATGTCCCAAAGCCTGACCAGGGTGGCAGGGTGGAGAGGCTTACAACCAGGAAGAATTTTACTGCTCCCTGTGCTGAGAGTGTGAGGGTGTTAGAAAACCACTTTTCACAAAGAACTATTGTTACATCACTTTTTACTGCCTTGTTGTTGATTGTGGTAGAAGGACCAAGGGTGCTGTTATAGGACCACCAACCCCTGGGGACAGGGGACAGAATGGCAAGAAATGGAACTGCAAAGTTTTATGATAACAAGCCCCTGCCTCCTCTCCTCTCTTCTAGGCATATAGTGAGCTTCTTCCTCATTATCACCCAGCTGGGCTTCTGCTGCGTGTACATCGTGTTTCTGGCTGAGAATTTAAAACAGGTACAAACTTCTAGGGAAGGTGGAAGAGGAGAGATGTGGAAGAGGAGGCTTTTCTGCTAGTGGTTTAACAAATGCATTCCTCTGAGTCCCAGTGTCTTATCAATACACCACAGGAAGTGAATCTAGGTATTATCCAAGAACCTGACCTCCCCCGGTTCACAAATCTGCAGATTTCTGTGTGATGACCTTTGCCACAATACCCTTTGCCCCATACCTTGGACCTGTCCTCAAGGTTAGTTTCTAAGATGCTGAGCTGGAAAAACCTTGGAATTTGTCAATTCTTCTACCTTGGAGTTTAATCATACTGAATGCTTCTCAAGTTGATTTGGATCATGTCTGGTGGGATACCTGATCTTGCTTGGGACATCTTTATATACTGTTAGCTACTTGATCTACGGTTAATGGTTATTTTTCCCAAGAAGTCCTTCTGATCTAACCCAGATGTTATCTTGCAACAATTGGAGCAAAATAGTATAGGTAACATAAGTTAATCAATGCACTAAAACAACAACAACAACAAAAAAAAAAACAACAACAAAAAACTGTTCTTAGAGCTCTTTTTCTATTTATTATAGTAACAACAGAAACTTAGAAATATGAAAAAGTTAGAAGGGAGAAAAAACCCAGTAAGCATTTAGTTAGCTTTTATTAAGCATTAGATACATTGCTGGAATTTTTACATGATTTCCATCATTTATTTCTTTCCTTGACCTTATCAGAGTAAACACTATGATTGTTTCTCTGCCATGTGCTCCAGTGATTGTCTTGCTATAGGCCCAAGCAATGGGGCTAATTTACTATGGACTGGAACCTCCAAAACTGTGTGGCAAAATAAACCTTTCCATCACTATAATAAAAGTTAATTATCTCACTTATTTCATTATAGTTATGGAACTGAGCATGGTGGCACACTCCTGTAATCCCAGCTACTCAGGATGCTAAGGAAGGAGGATCTCATGTTCAAGGCCATCCTGAGCAACTTGGTGACACCCTGCCTTATAATAAAATAGAAAGGGCTGAGGATGTAGCTCAGTGGTAGAGTGCTTGCCTAACATGTACAAGGTCCTGGGTTCAATCCCCAGTACTGAAAAAATAAATAAATAAATGTATTACTTAGTCTAAGAGTTGTTTTGAAATCTCCTAAAACACATTTCC
This sequence comes from Marmota flaviventris, assembly GCF_047511675.1. NCBI lineage: Eukaryota > Metazoa > Chordata > Mammalia > Rodentia > Sciuridae > Marmota > Marmota flaviventris. The sequence continues at coordinate 28,749,686 of NC_092502.1, forward strand.
AGATGGCTTTTCAGAAAGCAATATGATTTCTGCAGACCTTTATTATCTGCATTTATTAATCAGCTGCTTTATTAGGAAGGCAAGAACTGTCTCAAATTTACAGGCAAAGTGGGGTGTGTTCTAAAATATAAAACAAATGTCAGTATGATATTTTAGTGCCAGGTCAGCATACTACTAACAATATCCTGAGGTCAAGAAGCTTCATTGTGAGCTGTATGCAGGGATCATAGGATCAGGGAAGGCTAGCTCCATGGGGGGTGCATCAGAGCTGAGCATTCAAGGGCAGCAGGGAGCACAAGTGGGGACAGCCAAGGTGGGAGAAGGGATGAGTAAAAACCTAGAGGCAGGATATAGGGGACTTGCTCAGAAGAAGCAGTAAAATTGTTTTTAAAAGAAAGTGTCAGTATGGGAGAGGAAGAGTCTTGAAGGTTGACCCATTAATAAAGGGCCTTAAATGCCAGGTTAATCTTCCAGGTGTTTTTCCTACTGTAGTGAGGAATCATTTTTTAAAAGCAAACAAACAAGATTTAATGATTCACATTTATGAATCCACAGTGTGTACTTCAGTGCAATGAGAATCTCCAAGAGTTTATTGTGATTGACATCTTATAAAATAAAAAGATGTGTATCACACAAATAATTTATGAGATTTCCTATAAAACATATAGAGGAATGTATTGCAAGATGTTATCATGACTCTCCGTGAGTACTGAACTTAATTTTTTTTTCTTGTTTAACTCTGATTTCTAAGGGTTCCACAGTGAATTATACTGTTTGCACAATTGTATTGTATTGTTTGCTTCACATAGGTCATGTTAATTCTAAACCTACTTCTAATCCCTGACTTTACTAGGAAGGTATATATACTACACACGTATACTGTGGGGGATGTGTTTCTTGTTTGTTACAATGGTTGGAGGATAATAATAGCTTTCATTAGGTGGGGTTCAGGAATGTTAAATGTTCTACAACTAATAGTTCATCCACACAAGGAAGAGTTCTCACATTCAAAATGCTAGTGTTGGCTGGGTGTGTTGGCACATGCCTGTAATCCCAGTGATTCAGGAGGCTGAGGCAGAAGGATCACAATTTCAAGACCGCCTCAGCAACTTAGTGAGACCCTATCTCAAAATAAAAAATTTAAAAAAGGGCTGAGGATATAGCTCAATGGTAGAGTACCCCTGGGTTCAGTCTCCAATATTAGTCCAATTGTAAGTATTGGTCCAATTAGGAGACAGTAAGTTTATGGGTTAGTTAAAAAAATAGTAAGTGATGAGTCTTTTTGGTTATAAGCCAAAAAGAGATTCTGGGGAAATTTCAGCAGAAATTAGTTTAGTGGAAGGATATTAGCTAATTTACAAAATGACAGAGAAGGTTAAAACACAGATCTAAGAAAAGAACAGAAATCAGAGCAGCTAGGAGAGAGTAGATAGCAGAACTAATAAGCAGTCTCCACAGGGATTCACTATCAGAGTTAATTTTTACCCATTCTGTTCTTAGATAACTGGATTAAGATTTAGCTTTGGATTCCTGGGAGAGAATCTGAACGCCCTAGCTTGAGTCAAAGGCCAGTCCCCTAGCTCTACCATGCAACTGTGATTTATGGTCCTCAAAGGCTGCCTTCAACGGCAGGAGAGAACTCACCACAAATAAGTTGATAACAGGAGGAATGGGTGCTGGGTTGCCAAGAGCCAAGAAATACCTCTATAAATCCAGTTATTTGTTATTAAAAAATTTTTAAGTTACTTGTATAGCCTCCTTGAAGGAAGTATGATACAGAGAATTTAGAATTAGAAGCTTTAAATTCAACCCAACTCACGGAGACACTCCAAATCTTTGTGAGGGAGTTTTATTGTGGTCAAAGAACTGAACTAATGGTGTGGTCCAAAGATTTATTTTCTCCTCTTTTCCCCATTCCTTCCTCAGGTAGTGGAAGCTGTTAACAGCACAACCAACAACTGTTATAACAACGAGACAGTGATCCCGATGCCCACCATGGATTCGCGACTCTACATGCTTTCCTTCCTGCCTGTCCTGGTGCTGCTGGTCTTCATCAGGAACCTCCGGATCCTGACCATCTTCTCCATGTTGGCCAACATTAGCATGCTGGCCAGCTTGATTATCATTGCCCAGTACATTGCCCAGGTTAGTGTGTGCCACGTGCCAATGCCTGTGATTTAGGGCCTTTGTATCAATGACAGACTAAGCTCTGGAGATCTAGGGCCTACCCCGGGGGTGGGGTAAGTGTGTTTCTCACTCTTCAACCTGGGACCCCCCTTGTTGTAACATTTTTTCCACAACCATGACTCTGTGCTATCCCAAATCTTCTCATTCATGTTTCTCTGAACAACTGTTTTTATGTCAACTTCTGGCTTTAAAAAAAAAAATTATACTTGCTTTGTAAGGAAAACATCTTGATTGTTAAACTACAGACCATTCCTATGATTGGGTAGCAAAAGGCAGATGAAAAACAGGTGCTTCTACCATAGTTTTATAGCCTCTGGGCTAAAATTCCAGGCACCTAAAATTACTCCCTAGGGAACACTGGAGAAAAAAGTTTAATATTTAGTCACAGAGCTATAAAAGTGTCTAAAAAATAAGCAAATATATTATGATGTTAATGACTGTCTTTGACACTTGTTGAATTATGGATATTGATTTTTCCCATCAATTTCCTTACTTCCTATCCTATTTGTTTTTTATAGTTGAAAACACTACATTGAAATTTAAGTCCCAGAAATCCTTTGGCAGAACCAGTAATTTTCAGATGGTTTTTCTGGGAAGCTGTAAGAGAAAATAAAAATGATATTGTCTATAGAATTTAGTAAAAATAATAAATTACTCAAATATTGTAGAATGACTACACATCAGTCTCATATTCCTTAGGAGTTATTGATAAAGTCTAAAAAATTAAATTTTCTAATGAGATAACCACTTCTGATTTACCTTTGGACAATTCCCATGATTGTTCATTTTTGTTTGTTTGTTTGTTTTTGGTACCAAGGATTAAACTCAAAGGTGCTTAACCACGGAACCACATTTCCAGTCCCCAAAATTGTCCAATTATGAAAATTGTTCTGTTATTTCCATATTTTGGGTCACAGGATATATAAAACATTTACTCTAAATACTCTCCTACCCTGTAATTTATTGCTCATATTTAACTAATAGTTGGAGGTCCTGTGAATATTCTGTAACTATAGAAACAGTAATATCCAACACCTTTGACCACTGTCTATTCATAGGTGTTCTTGAGAACTTTAGGTTGGCACTAATCTGTGATGTGTCAGATTTTCTCTGGGAGGTTTCTGATGAACCAAACTCCATGAGATCCTTTGACAATCTTCAGGACTTGAATGACACCTCTGTGTTTCTGTCCTCTGGCTGTCTTGTATTGCGCAATATTAAAATCAGTTTTGATCATGCCCTGATTCCTTTTGAAGTTTTCTAAACTTCCTGACATTCAATGTTTTAAAATTCAGGTCTCCTCTCAGAGTACCTCTCTCTCTTAAAGTGCTCAGATGTGCCTTGAGCGTAACCACCTCATTGCATTTCTCTCCTACAGGAAATTCCAGACCCCAGCCGGCTGCCACTGGTGGCGAGTTGGAAGACCTACCCTCTCTTCTTTGGAACAGCCATTTTTTCGTTTGAAAGCATCGGTGTGGTAAGGTTTGAATGGGGTGATCTTTCCCTGGCTCTGTGAGCTCTGGGTTTTGGTGCCCTGTTGACCATTATGTGGGGCCTGATAGAAAATACACATGGGAGAGCATAACCTCTGGCCTCATCTGGGTGACTTGTGACCAGCAGAAAAAAAGTCAGATTACAACATTCAGGCAGTTAGGTGACAAGTCTTATTTTTGTCTCAGTAAGTCTACTAAACATTTCTCTTCCTATCAACAGAAGTTTCCTAATCTTTCAAAAATCAAGACTAATAGTGGCAAACAATTTAAAGGATTTGATTAAATTTAAACGAGTTTCCTGAAAAGAACTGTATATTTATAGTGACTTATTATATAGTCTCTACTTCCACATCTGAGGAAGGGTAGTGCTGTTCACGTATTTTTTAATTTACTTTTTCATTTGCATACAGCAAAATTCACTCTTGAGAGGTACAAGATTCCAGCAAGTTTTCAAAAATGCATAGAGTCATAGATGTCTGACATCAGAACACAGAACAATTCTGTCACACACAAAACTCCCTTCACTGTCCCTTTTTATCAACTCCCACCCCATGCCACTAACTCTGATACCACCTTCCATTCTCTGCCTCGATTATTTTACCTTTCGCAGAATGTCATATAAATGGGATCATGCAGTATGTAACCCCTTGAGACTGGTTTCTTCCACCCAGCCTAATGTCCCATCCATGGTGACGCACATATCCATCCATACTCCTGGCTGTCAGTGCAGAGCAGCCACTGTGTGGGCAGTACCACCTTTTATCTACTTACCAGTTGAGGAGTGTTTCCGTTGTTTCTAGTTTATGGCAATTGTGAATAATGCTCTGATAAGCTTTTGTGTGAATATAAGTTTTTATTTCTCCAGGAGTAGGTTTTCTAGGTCACATATTAATATATCTCTAACTTGAGAAGTTGCCCAACTGTTGTTAGAATGGCTGTTCCATTTTTCATTTCCAACACAGTAGAGGAGCTTTCTAGTTGTTCTGTATCTGTGCTAGCACTTGTATGTATTGTCAGTATTTTTTTTTTTCAGGGCTAGGGATTGAACACAGGGCCTCATGCACACACACACACACTACCACCATTCCCAGCCCTGCTATATTTTTTTATTTCTGCCATTCTGATAGTTGTGTAGTGGTATCTGATTAAGATTTAATTTGCATTTACTATTGACTAGTGATTCTGAGCATCATTTTGTGTGTTTATTTGGCATCTGTATACCTTTTTTGGTGAAGTATCTGTTCAAATCTTTTGTAAAAAATTTTTATACTGAGCTGTTGTTTACTTATTATTAAGAGTTCTCTAGGCATTCCAAACACAAATCCTTAATTGATTATGTAATTTTAAAATATCATTTCTAGTCTGCAGCTTGTCCTTTCAGTCTCTTTTATGGAACAAAAGTTTTTAATTTTGATAAGGTCAAATATATAAAAAATTTGCTTTTATGGATCTTGGGTGTTGTCTCTAAAAATATTTTTCCTAACCCAAGCTCATAGATATATTCTTCTAAATGTTTTATAGTTTTCATTGTATAGTTAGATGTATAATCTGCTCTTGAGTTAATTTTCAAGTTGTTAATAGGTCGAAGTTTATTTTTTAAAACAGGCTGCCCCTTGTTTCTGTATCATTTGTTGAAGAGACTCTGTCTTGAGTTGCTTTGCATTCTATATGAAGTTGATTGGTACATGTGTATGGGTCAGTTTCTGAATTTCCTATACTGATTCACTGTTGTGTCTATAACAAGCTGTACTGATAACAGATGCTTTGTTTTTAATCTAGTGGTTTTGAATGCCTCAACTTTCTTTTGATTAGTGTGTATGTGCTGTATATTTTTTCCATCCTTTTAATTTTTTTTATTGAGATAACTTACATAACATAAATTTCATCATTTTAATGCAAGCAGTCTGATAGCTTTCACAATATTATACAATCATAACCACTAATTCCAGAACATTTTGGTCACCTGAAAAAAAAAAAAAAAAGAGACCCATTATGCACTCACTCTCTCCATTCTTCTGATGCAAGCCGGCTTTCTATCCCTGTGCCTTTGCTCGGTTCAGCTATTTCATGTAAATAGAATCATAGAGTATGCTTCCTTTTGTGGGTAGGTTCCCTGTCGCATTCCACAACTAAAACACTCAGGGTCACTCCAGGTGAACTTGCCTGCATGAAATAATCACACAAGAGACAGAGATACCTTTTTCTTTGGGTTCTGTGATGGCTCCTCTGACTCCAGAGAGCTCACTTACTGAACCCTTTTATTGGGGAGAAGCCATTCAATGAGGCAAGGGGTCAGGTTTCAGGGGGTTGAGTCTAGCTTCATGATGTCTGCTGTCAGCAGGTTGACTGACATCTAGGATGACCCCACCCAAAAGCAGAGCAAGAGAAGTGGACATACAAAGGGAGCTTCCATGGAACATTCTATCCCAAACAGGGCAAAGGGGTAGGATCACAAAGGAATAGGTGAGTGTAACTCAACCCCAGGGGTATGCCTACTCAGAAGACTGGCCTTGCTATTCGAGCAGGGGAAAAGACCGAGTCCAGACTACAGTGATCTTTCAGATCCCAATGGTGCATCAGGACTGGAAGGCGGTGTACCTCAATGTGACTCCCCACAGTTTCCCACTTAGCAATGTTTTCAAGGTTCATACCTGTTAGTGTTGGTGTCAGCAATTAAGACCTTTATATGGGTTAATAATTTTCCATTGTATGCATCTAAAGCATTTTGTTTATCCATTTGTTTTGATGGACTTTGAGGTTTATTCCATTTTCTAGCTATTGTAAGCAATAGTCCTAGGAGAATTCATGCGTATATTTTTGTCTGAGCAACTGTTTTCAGTTCTTTTGGGTAAACACCCAGAGTGAGAAAGCTGGGTCATATGGCAATTCTGTTCAACATTTTAAGGAGCCATTTTCCACAGTGGCTGCACCATTTACTTTGATTCCACCAACAAACATTAAGGGTTCCAGTTTCCCCATATCTTTGCTAACACTTCTTATTTTTCTTGTTGTATTGATTTAATTTGGAGTTTTTTGTTTGTGGTTTGGTTTTTTTTTTTTTTTTTTTGTACATTCTAGAAGGTACGAAGCAGTAGCTCATTGTGGTTTTGCTTTGCATTTCCCTAATGACTAATGACATTGAATATCTTTTCATGTGCTTCCTGGCTATTTCTTTATATTCTTTGAAGAAATGTCTATTCAGGTCCTTTGCCCATTTTTAGTTGGGTTATCTTGTTAAATTTAAATTCATTTGTAACATATAGGAAAACAAATTTGTACCTATTTGTGGAGTTCCATATGATGCTTTGAATTGTCTTTTTGCCACTGAGTTTTTAAGAGTTCTTTAATATATTCTGAATTGTAGATCCTTATCATATAAATGGTTGGCAAATATTTTTTCTTTTTCTGTGGGTTATCTTTTCACCTTTTAAAATAGTATCTTTAACGCAAAAAAGTTTTTAATTTTGATGAAGTCTGATTTTTCTTTTTTTTTTTTTTCTTGCTTTTGCTTTTGGTGTCATACCCAAGATTACATTGCCAAATCCAAGATCATGAAAACCTACCCTAATGTTTTCTTCTAAGAGTTTTATAATTTTACTGCTTATAATTTTCATAAGGTATGTGGTGACTTTGTTCTTTATATATGGTTATCCAGTTGTCTCATCACAATTTATTGAAAGTAACATTCTTTCCTCATAGAAGAGTTTTGGTAATCTTTTTAAAAATCATGGATCATATGAGTTTATTTCTGGATTCTTGACTCTATTCCATTATAGGAATGGAATATATCTGTCCTTATACTAAAAATCACACAATTTTTATTGGTTTAGATTTTATAGTAATTTTGAAATTCCTCCAACTTTAAGGTACATTGCTGCCAAAAAGGCAGTTGAAATTTTAGCGGGAATTTTATTGAGTCTTTATGCCATCTTAGCAGCATTAAGTCTTGCAGTGATGAACATGGGATGTCTTTCCATTTATTTAGGTCTCCTTTAATTTCTAAAGACAAATTTTATTGTTTTTAGCATATAAAAATCTTTCCATCTCCTAAATTAAATTATGTCCCTAAGCACTTTTTTTTTAATGCTATTGTAAGTGGTTTTGTCTTTTTAATTTCCTTTTCAGATTGTTCATAGTATTTAAGGGGCAAAAATACAACTGACTTTTGTATGATTTTTGTATCATGCAACTTGTTTAGTACACAATAGTTGTGTGTGTTTGTGTGTGTGTGAATTTGGTTGTTTTTTTTCTTGTCTAATTGCCTGGGCTAGAGTTTCTAGTGCAATGCTATATAGAAGTGATGACAGCAAACATCCCCTTCTTATTCCTGATCTTAGGTGGAACACTTAGTTTTTTATCCAATATGATGTTAACTGTAGGTTTCTCTTGGATGCTTTTTATGGGGTTGAGGATGTCCCTTCTATTCCTTGTTTGATGAGTGTTTTTATTCTGAAACAATGCTGATTTTATTTCATGTTCTTTCTTGCATCCATTCAGGTGATCATGGCTTTTCTCCTCTTCATTCTATTACTATGACATATTACTTTAATTAATTTAATATATTGAACTGCCCTTACATTCCTGGGATACATTTCACTTGGTCATGGTACATAATATTTTTAGTGTGCTGCTCCATATAGTTTACTAGTATTTTATTTTATTTTCCATAGTTTTATTGGTGCATTATGGTTGACATAATGGTGGGATTTGTTGTTACCTATTTGTACATGCATACAATATAACAATATAATTTGGTCAATATCATTCCTCAGTATTTTACCTTTCCTTCCTGGTTTACTAGTATTTTATTGAGGAACTTTATATCTGTATTCATAAGGAATATTGGTCTATAGGTTTCTTTTGTTATAAGTCCAGTCCTTTTTTTGTATTTAAAGTGGAATTTTTAGAGACTGAATATAGTTCTTGTTTTTTAATTTACTTTGATCATCTTTATCTTTTATTAATATGGTTGGATCATTTTCAATTAAGGTAATTATGGTTGAATTTAAGTTTGTATTTTACTGTGTGTTTTTTCTTTCACCCTTTCTTTTGTTTTTCTTCTATTTTTTCTTTCTTACCTTCTTTTGGGTTACTTGAGTAATTTTTAATATTCCACTTTAATTTATCTACTGACTTTTTGACTATATCTCTTTCCAAAATGCTTTTAGTAGTTGTTCCAGCAATTATAACACAAATCTGTAATTTTTCTTTTTTTTCCTTTTTTTTATTGGTTGTTCAAAACATTACAAAGCTCTTGACATATCATATTTCATACATTAGATTCAAGTGGGTTATGAACTCCCATTTTTACCCCAAATACAGATTGAAGAATCACATCGGTTACACATCCACATTTTTACATAATGCCATATTAGTGATTGTTGTATTCTGCTACCTTTCCTATCCTCTACTATCCCCCCTCCCCTCCCCTCCCATCTTCTCTCTCTACCCCATCTACTGTAATTCATTTCTCTCCTTGTTTATTTTCCCATTCCCCTCACAACCTCTTATATGTAATTTTGTATAACAATGAGGGTCTCCTTCCATTTCCATGCAATGTCCCTTTTCTCTCCCTTTCCCTCCCACCTCATGTCTCTGTTTAATGTTAATGTTTTCCTCCTGCTCTTCCTCCCTGCTCTGTTCTTAGTTGCTCTCATTATATCAAAGAAGACATTTGGCATTTGTTTTTTAGGGATTGGCTAGCTTTACTTAGCATAATCTGCTCTAGTGCCATCCATTTCCCTGCAAATTCCATGATTTTGTCATTTTTTAGTGCTGCGTAATACTCCATGGTGTATAAATGCCACTTTTTTATCCATTCATCTATTGAAGGGCATCTGGGTTGGTTCCACAGTCTAGCTATTGTGAATTGTGCTGCTATGAACATCGATGTGGCAGTATCCCTGTAGTACGCTCTTTTAAGGTCTTCAGGGAATAGTCTGAGAAGGGCAATAGCTGGGTCAAATGGTGGTTCCATTCCCAGCTTTCCCAGGAATCTCCATACTGTTTTCCAAATTGGCCGTACCAATTTGCAGTCCCACCAGCAATGTAGAAGAGTACCCTTTTCCCCACATCCTTGCCAGCACTTGTTGTTGTTTGACTTCAGAATGGTTGCCAATCTTACTGGAGTGAGATGGTATCTTAGGGTGGTTTTGGTTTGCATTTCTCTGATTGCTAGAGATGGTGAGCATTTTTTCATGTACTTGTTGATTGATTGTATGTCCTCCTCTGAGAAGTGTCTATTCAGGTCCTTGGCCCATTTGTTGATTGGGTTATTTGTTAACTTATTGTCTAATTTTTTGAGTTCTTTGTATACTCTGGATATTAGGGCTCTATCTGAAGTGTGAGGAGTAAAGATTTGTTCCCAGGATGTAGGCTCCCTATTTACCTCTCTTATTGTTTCTCTTCCTGAGAAAAAACTTTTTAGTTTAAGTAAGTCACATTTGTTGATTCTTGTTATTAACTCTTGTGCTATGGGTGTCCTATTAAGGAATTTGGAGCCCAACCCCACAATATGTAGATCGGAGCCAACTTTTTCTTCTATCAGACGCAGAGTCTCTAATTTGATATCAAGCTCCTTGATCCATTTTGAGTTAACTTTTGTGCATGGCGAGAGGAGGGGATTCAGTTTCATTTTGTTGCATATGGATTTCCAGTTTTCCCAACACCATTTGTTGAAGATGCTATCCTTCCTCCATTGCATGCTTTTAGCCCCTTTATCAAATATAAGATAGTTGTAACTTTGTGGATTAGTCTCTGTGTCCTCTATTCTGTACCATTGGTCCACCCTCCTGATTTGGTACCAGTACCATGCTGTTTTTGTTACTATTGCTCTGTAATATAGTTTGAAATCTGTAATTTTTCTTTAATATTTTATTACTGCTTATAAACAGTAGAAATCTTACAATGATATACATTTCTTTACTATCCTCCATGTTGTATTGCCATGTATATTACATCTAAATACACTAAAACACCATTGGACAATGTTATCATGTTTGCTTTCAATAGTCATATACAGTGCTTAAATGTATCAGAAGAAAACATGAACATGGGATGTCTTTCCAGATATTTACCATTTCTATTGCTCTTTATTACTGAAATTCCAAGTTTTCCTGTGCCATGAAGAATTCCAATTAGCATTTCTTTTAGAGCAGGTCTATTAGCAATCAATTTTCTTTCTCTTTCTGTTGTTTGAGATTGTTTTTATGTTGCTTTTATTCCTGAAGGATTCTTTTTCACAATATATAATTCTAGGCCTTTTTTTCATATATATGAAAATAAAGTTTTCCTGCCTTTTGCCCTCAATAGTTTCAGGTGAGAAGTCTGCAGTTGGTTGAGTCATTGTTTCCCTGTGTAATATATTTTTTTCTGGTTGCTTCATAATTCTTTTTTATCTTTGATTTTCAGCAGATGTATTGTAGCTGGTATAGCTTTCTCTGGATTTGTCCAGTTTGGTACTCCCTTAATTTCTTGAATCTTTAAATGTGTGTCTTTTACCAAATTTGAGAAGTTTTCATTATTTTTTCAAATTTTTTTTTCTGCACGAATCTCTTTCTCTTCTTCTTCTGAGATTTCATTGATTTGATCATTATACCATTTGATATATATTCATAGGTTTCTGAGACTCTCTTAAAAAAACAACAAAAACCCCCTTTTTCTCTGTGTTGTTCAGATTTGATCATTCCTGTTGGTTCTTTTCTATTGCTTCTACTTCTTTGATGAGACCTTATACCTGTCCATTTGCTTTAATAGTCTTATCCTTCACTTCGTGGAGCATAGCTTTATAATTTTTGTCTGATATTTCCAACATTTGAGTTGTCTTAGGGTTGGCATCTTTTGTCTTTTCCTTGAGGAGTTGTTGGGATTTTTGTGCTTATTTTTATGTGGAGTAGTTTTTGAGTTCGTCCTATACATTTTGGATATTATTTTATGAAACTCTGGAACCCATTGAAATCCTCTTGAGAATGTTGATTTTGAGTTTTATCAAACAGTCAACCTGGTTAGTTTCCAATCAGAAGGACTGACCCACTTTCTCTGGGCTATGGTACTAATATCAGATTAGTTTCAAAGCTCTTGAGGTGGTGTTTGACCCCACCCTGCCTCTGTGCCACCCAAGGACCAGCCTGTAGATGGTAGCCTACATAGTGATTCAGTTCTTAAACCTTCTCTCGATGCTTCACATCAGTTCCACATAGGCTCAGGGAGGAGCCCAGGGCTTCATTCGCAGCTTTAGAGGACCTCTTTCTCCAGTTCCTTCCTGTGTTTTCCTGTACACTCACCAGCTCCCACGGCCTCTTTTTACTTGTCCCCTGGCTGGAATGCCAGGGCCTTGGCCCTCCTACATGTTTGTGCCCTTGCTGTGACTGGGTCTGCCTCTAGAGTTAAACATGGAGAGAAAATAGGGATGAAATAGCAGAGTCTCTTTCCAGGGCCAGCTTCATGGCCATAAAAAACTGTGTAGCCTCATGGGACCCAACTTGGTTTAATGCTCTGCTTCCATCATCCTGAAATTCTTGATTTTTGACAAAGGGACATTGCGTTTTCATTTTGCTGAAGGCCCCATGAATTATGTGGCTAGTTCCCGATTTCTCATCCTCTTCAGACCCCCACCCCTGCCAAAGCCCACTTTCTCAGTTCCTCTATTCAGAGAGAAGGATTTGTAGGTTTCTGGGTGAACCTCACAGGCAATGATCCACCAAAATGCAGCTTTGTGACCGGGACTTGCCTTGGGGACACAGATTGGAGAGAAATCAAAGGAACAGAAAATGTGGATTCTCCTCATACTCTTTGTCCCACAGGGATTCTTATTCTAGGTCTTCTGTCTGAAAGGAGAAAGTGTTTCTTGAAGTTTTTCTGTCTTCATGCACTGCATAGTCCTAGAATTTGGGCTTCCCTTGAGTTTAAGCTGGGAGATAACGGAGGGAAAAAAAATCAGAAAATTCACCACCAGAGTGTTCATTTTTTCTAGTTATAACTTTCCTCCTCAATCCACCTGTTACTATTTCCTCTTCACAATTGATGCATAATTGCTTTATGTATTCTGTCCAAGGTTTTTAGTTATAATGAGAGAGAGAGAGAGAGAGAGAGAGAGAGAGAGAGAGAGAAGGAGTGCTTATTCCATCTAGATATCTAGATGGAACTGGGAATACTTTGTGTTCTGAATTTTTATTTGACATTTATAATTTCAGAATATTAGGCAGTATAAGCCACATTTCATTATGTATGACACATTCAAAACACAAATAAAATTATTTTTATTATCTGTTACACACACACACACAAAAACAGTCATGGAAAAAACAGAGTTCAGGAGTGGAGTGAATGATTAATGATTTTGGAGACAGAATGTGCTGGAATAGTGCCATGGCCATGGCTACTCTCTGAACCATAATTCCCCAACTATATATAAAATGCTGATAACATTTGTTCAATAAGTATGTACTGAATGCCAATTATGTGCTAGTGTTTATTTCTATCAGAGTTGAAATTATCTAACTTCTAGTCCTGTTTCCAATTTCACAGAAGGGGAACCCAAGAAATGGGAAAGGAACTAGGAAACAGCTGCGACTTAATCTCCAATATGTCTGACACTCGCCCAGGGACCATTCCATATTATATCAATTGACATTTATCCCTTTCATTGATTGATGGGCCAGAGAGAGGAGGAAGCCAGCTACTTAACATGTTATGGCCTTATAAAAATTCATTTTTGCAGCAAGTGTGTCACGGGGGTGGGAGAGCTCAGGTTGAATTGTCTGCCCTCCATGTAATCCTTGGACATTTTCCTGAGCACCTACTGCAACTAGACTTAACCCAGAAGAAAATAGGAAGTTAAAATAAGAACCCTACATGGCATTGCAATCAAATGTCTTTCATTTGCATGAGTTGCTGGCAAGTGTGCATAAAAGACAAAAAAAAAAAAAAGACTTAAGGGGAAAAATGGTAAGTTCCTATTTAATACTCAACATGCCCAATGCAATGGGAATACAGGCAAGATTGGGTAGAAGGAAGTACCGGGACTTTGGAGGGCACCCCTGGTCTACAATCCATGTCTGAAGCACTTCCAAGTTGAATAATTTTGGACAAACTACTTTTTATTAAGCATTGTTTTTCTCTTTTGTAAAATAAGAATTATACAAGTACCAACTTCCTAGAGTTGTGGTCTTCATAATATTAAAAAATGGTATCCACCATTGACTAAGCCCTAATTATGGGCCATTATAGCGTGTATGTAATTCTCCAAAGAATTCCAAAAGACAAGTTTTACTTGTTTGCCTATTTTCTTACAAAGGACTAAGGCACAAATCAGCTAAATGGTCCATAAAAGGTGTGTTTAGCACACAGCCCGAACAAAAAGCAGGGGAAGGTGTAGGTGGTCTCTAGCTACTGGGAGCCTGAAATGGAAATTAGGGGATGAGAAGCCTAAAGACAGAAGTGTCCTTCAAAACAGCAGTCTAGCCTCAACTTGGATTTTTGTAGAGCTAGGAAGGAAGCATTCTAAGGATAGAAGATTGAGAATCTCTGGTGTGGGGAAATGAACTTTTAGGATAACCAGGAAGCTCTTCAGCTGTCAGCAGCCCCTTGTGTACCTGGCACCTCAGTCTCCCCATCTATACAGTGAAAAGGGACAACCTATATCAGAATTAGGAGCCTTCAACTCAAATGTCTTTGGAAAGAACTGCCAGAGAAGAGGCCAGGTGTTCAGTCATGGAAGGCGAGAGGGAGACCTGGTGAGTGGGAAAAGCCTGCTGTGCCTAAAGGCATTCCTGTTCAATTTTTTAAGGCTGTGTTGCTGGTCATGAATTCCCTGTTTTTGCTTATCTTAGAAGGTTTTTATTTCTCCTTCGTTGCTGAAGGAGAGATAGCCTTGTTGGGTATAGTAATCTTGGTTGGCAGTTATTTTTCAGGACTTGGAATACATCATTCCATTTCCTCCTAGCCTACAAAGTTTCTGCTAAGAAATCTGCTGAGTAAGGGAATGTCCTGAAATGTGACTTGGTGCTTTTCTCTATAGATTCTAAAATGCCTGTCTTGTCTTTTGACAGTTGGCTGTTAATATGACATGGTGAAAATCTTTTCTGGCCATGTCTATTTTGGGTTCTATAAAAACCTTCTGTACATGAATGTCCATATCTTTCTCCATATTGGGGAAGTTTTCCATTATTATTTCATTAAATAGATTTTCCACATATTTAGATATTTATTCACTTAATGGTATCTTAAAGTCTTGAGTGTTCTCTTCATTTAAGGGGTTGGAGTTAATGGTGTCTGGATGGGATATTTCCAAAGACCTGTATTTAGGTTTAGATCTTTTATCTTCTGCTTGATCTACCCTGTTGTGAGGTTTTCAGTTGTATTTTTAGTTGACATTGATTCCTTCATTTCCAATGTTTTTTGGTGAATTTTTCATCATGTTTAGAATTTTCTTCCTAATTTTCTTCCTAATTTTGTTTATCTATATTTTCTTAGCTGTCATTGGGCTTTTCTAAAATAATTCTTGTAAATTCTCTATGAAACATTTAATCCACTTCAATTTTTTGGAATCTGTGCTTGAGAGTTATGTTCTCTTAGAGTTTCACATTACTTTTTTTCCCCATATATCTTATGCTCTATATTGATATTTGCACATCTGGTAGATCAGGCAGATATCTCAACTACTTTTATAGTAGTCTTAATAAGCAGCTTTCTCTTAAACATGTGATGTGGAATGTCAATTTATTATGTAATGTTGGTCTTGAGTCTATCTTGGCACTGAACTGTAATCTCCCTGTGGCTTCTTTGGCTGTGATTAGTGAATTTGAGCACAATATATACCATATTGGAGACAAATAGACTCACTGTCTCTGTAGGTAATGGATAAGTGGAGGCGATCTAGTAATTGAGGTAGGTGTGGTGAACATAGAAGTCTGTGGGTGGTGCTCACCGTGGGAATGATGGCCCCTATCCAGTGATAGAAGTCTCCTTAGGCATTGTTGATGCTAGCTCTGTAACCAGAAAGAGCCTCTGGCACTGGTGGCACCAGCAATGGCAAGGGATCTGAAGCATTTGTCCTCCTACCAGTCAATGTTGTGGGCACAGATGCTTCATGGGGAGAGGTTGTGGAAGGAACTGGAGCACCCCTCTGTGATGTTCACACTCAGTCCTGAGAGCAGAGCATGGTCAGCTTCATGACCACCAGAAAAGCCTGACAAAAGACATGTTAGGAAGTCCTACATCCCAGAGTGGAAGAAAGAACACATCACAAAAGCCTGTGCAGGAATAAGTCCCACTAGAAGAGTGGATACACAGAAGAGAAATGGAAATGGATAAACGTTATCTATACAATAAACCATCAATCCATAAAGATGAACTGGAGAGGAAGGAAAGAACAAAGAATATTCAAAACAACTAGAATAAAATCAGCAAAAGGGCAGGAAAAAGTCCTTACCTGTACTTAATAACCTCAATTGTAAATGGGCTAAATT
The DNA here is from genome assembly GCF_047511675.1 of Marmota flaviventris. NCBI lineage: Eukaryota > Metazoa > Chordata > Mammalia > Rodentia > Sciuridae > Marmota > Marmota flaviventris. The sequence continues at coordinate 28,765,833 of NC_092502.1, forward strand.
CTTCAACTAAAAGACATAGACTAGCTGATTGGATTAAAAAACAAAAATCAAAAACAGGACACAACAATAAGCTGCCTACAAGAAATTCTCTTCACAAGACACAGACTGAAAGTGAAAGGAAGGTCAATGATATTCCAAGAAAATGGAAGTCTAAAATGAGCAGCAGTTATATCAAATGAAATGGAATTTAAAATAAAATTTCAGACAAAAATTATAAAAAGAGACAAAGAAGGTCATTATATAGTGATTGAGGAATCAATTCAACAATATATAATATTTATAATCTACATGTGCCAGTTTTATAAAACAAAGAGTATTAGACTTAAAAAGAGAGAGAGGCTTCAGTAGAATAATAATGGGGGATTTCAATGCCCCACTTTCACCAGTGGACAGATCATCCAGATAAAAAAATCAACAAAGAAACAAAAGAATTAAACTATGCTATAGATCAAATGGACTTTATGGACATTTCCAGAACGCTCCATCCAACAGCTACAGAATACACATGCGTATCATCTTTTCATCAGCACGTGGAACTTCCTCTAGAATGACCTTTACATGAGGTCATAAGGCAATCATCACAAATTTTTTAAAAAATGAAGTCATGTCTTTTATTTTTTAAAATAATATAGAATAAAACTAGAAGTTAACAACAAAAGGCATTTTAGAAATTATACAGATGCATGGAGACTGAACAACATACTTTGAGTGAACAGTGGGCCATTGGGGAAGTCAGAAGGAAGACTTAAATTTCTACAAACCAAATGAAAATGGTCACACAATATACTGAAACTTGTGGGATGCAGCAGTCCTAAGAGGGGAGTTCATAGTATTGAGTGTCAACATTTAAAAATGAAAGGTTTCAAATAAGCAACCTAATGCTTATTAGGGACTTGGGAATGGAAGAACAAACCAAACCCCAACTTAATCTAAATAACAGATCAGGACAGAAATAGAGACTAAAAAAACACAAAAATAATCAATGAAACAAATAGTTGGTTTTTTGAAAAGATAAACAGAATTGACAAACCTTCATCTAGACAAACCAAGAAAAAGGGAGAAAATATAAATAAGAGATGAAAAAGGATGCATTACAATCAATACTTCAAAGGTATAAGGAATCATTAGGGATTATCATGAAAAACTATATGCTAATATATTGAAAATTTAGAAGGAAAAGACAGATTTCTAGACATATATAACCTATCCAAATTGAACCAAAGGATGGTTCAATATACATCAACATGAATAAACTAATAACATGCAATGAGATTGAACATGAATAAACTAATAACATGCAATGAGATTGAAACAGTAATAAAATTTTCGAACAAAGAAAAGCCCGGGACTGGGCAACTTGGCTGCTAAATTTTACCAAACTTTTAAAGAAAAAACTAACACCAATACTTCTCAAACAATTCTGTAGAATTGAAAGGAGGGAATCTTTTCAAATTTATTCTGGAAGTCCAGCGTAGGCCAGGTTACCAAAGTCAGACAAGAAAACACACACACACACACACACAAAACAAACAAACAAACAAACAAAAAACTTCTAGACCAATATCCCTGATGAATACAGATGCAAAACTCTCAATATGATACTAGCAGAATTCAGCAGCACATCAAAAAGATCATCCACTATGATAATGTTGGTTTTATCCTAGGGATGCAAGGATGGTTCAATTTACATCAACAAAAAGCAGAATAAAAATCATATGATCATCTAAATAGATGCAGAAAAAGAATCAGATAAAATTTGACCACTCTTCACAATAAAAAGCCATGAACAAATTATAGAAGAATATAAAGGATATATATGACAACCCCACAGCCAGCATGACACTGAAGGTGGAAAGCTAAAGCATTTTCTCTAAGATCAGGAAGAAGACAAGGCTGTCCACTCTAACTGCTCTTATTTAATATGGGACTAAGAGTTTTAGATAGAGAAATTAGGTGAGAAAAATGAATAAAAAGTACAAATAAGAAGAGAGGAAGTCAGATTATCCCTGTTTACATTATTCTATAAATAGATAAGCTTAATATTTCCACCAAAAACCCATTAAAACTGATACATACATTCCATAAGATAGCAGGATACAAAATCAAGGCACAAAAATCAGTAGCTTTTCTATACACCAATAATGAATTTTCTTAGGAACAAATCATGAAAGCCACCCCATTCTGAATAGCTACAAAAATAAAAAATATCTAGGAATAAACTTAACTAAGGAAATGAAAGCCCTCTACAATGAAAATTATAAAATATGAATGAAAGAAATTGGAGAAGACCACACAAAAAAGTTGAAAAACCTCTTATGTTCTTTGACTAGCATAATTAATATCAGTAAAATATCCATAATACCCAAAGTTATATATAGAGTCAATCCAATCTCTGTCCAAATACCAGTGGATTTATTTTTCATAGAACTAGAAATAAAACTTTATTGGCATAAAAATAGACACATCATCCAGTAGAACAGAATAGACATCCCAGAAACAAACCTTTATATCTGCAACCAAATAATTATCAACGAAGGCACTAAGAACATTCACTGGAAAAGGGACCATCTCTTCGATAAATAGTGCTGGAAAAAAACTGAATATCTTCATGGAGAAAATTGAAACATGACCCCTATCTATCACCCTATACAAGAATCAACTCAAAGTGGGTCAAATGCATAAGACCTGAAACTTCAAAACTTCTAGAAGACAACACAACAATGATTTTCCAAATAGGACTTCCAAAGCACAGGAAACAAAAGCAAATATTGAAAAATAGGATTACAAAGATTCTGCACCACAAAGGAAACAGAGCAAAGAGAGAACCTATAGAATGGGAGAAAATATTTGCTAGCTATTCATCACACGGAGGATTAATATCCAGAATATATAAAGAGCTCAAAATACTTAAAATCAAAAGAACAAGAAAGGGCTGGGAATATAGCTCAGTGGCAGAGCACTTGCCTGTCATGTGTGAGGCACTGAGCTTTATCCTTAGCACCATATAAAAATTTAAAAAGTAAAATAAAGGTATTCTGTCCATCTATAACTACAAAACTTTTTTTTAAAAAAAGAACAAGTAAACCAATGCAAAAAAATGAGAACAGATAAATAAGTTAAACAGATACTTCTCAAAAGAAATAGTACAGAAAAATGTGTGAAATAGATGTGTGGCAAATAAATGTGTGAAAAAACATCCTTAACCATCAGGGAGATGCAAACCAAAACCAACTAAGAAGTATCATCTCAGAATAGTTATTATAAGAAATAATAATAACAAATGCTGGGGGATGGGGATAACAGCAAACTCTTACACACTCTTGCTGAGAATGTAAATTAGTATAGCCATTATGGAAAACAGTATGAAGTTTCTTCAAAAAATTAAAAAAAAATAGATCTACCATATGATCCAGCTATTCCACTTTTGGGTACATACCCAAAGAAAATGAAATCAGCATACCAAGGAGACACCTTTACACCCTGTGTTTTACTGTGGCACTATTCACAATAGCTAGTGAAATCAACCTAGGTGCCCTTCAACCAATGAATGGATAAAGAAAACACACACACACACACACACACAATGAAGAATTATTCAACCATAAAGAAGAATGAAATCCTGTCATTTGCAGCAAAATGGGTGGTACTGGAGGTAATTATGTTAAATGAAATAAGCCAGGCAGAGAAAGACAAATACTCTATGTTCTCATATATGTATGTTAAAAAAAAAAGTCAACCTGAAAATATAAGAGTGATTACTAGAGATTGGAAGGGGAGGGGTGGGAAAAGGGAGGTTTGGGTTTTACCAGTGCACTTTGTAAGTATGTGTGGAAATATCACACTGAACTCCATTAATACATACAATAAATACATGTTATCAAAACTAAATAAAGGACTAAGCTGTCTAAATAAGATGCACCTGCTGGCGAGATCTAGCTGTCGCAGGTTGCTGAGATCCTTTATCTGGATAACCTGAGGAGTCTTTCCAGCTCATAGTGGTCCCCATCATCTTGTGACTTGACTTAGGCCTCTCTCTTTTTTCTTTTTCCCACTCTTCCCCCTCTTTCCCCACTCTTGCTATTCCTTTTCCTCTACTCCCTCTTTCTCCTCCCCTCCCCCTCCTCTATATTTCACCTTTCCCTTTAATTGTGGTTAAATATTCCTAACACAAAACTTACCACCTTAACCACTTTTAGGTGTACAGTTCAGTGGTAGTAACTACAATCACATTGTTAGGTAACCATGACCACCATCCATCTCCAGAAATCTGTCATCTTGTAAAACTGAAACTTGGAACTCACAAAATAATAACTCCCATTCCCTCCTCCTTCCAGCCCTTGGAAAACCCCCATTCTATTTTCTCTCTCTGTTACTGACTACTACAGGTGCCTCATAACATGGAACTACATGGTATCTCATTTTGTGGTTTATTTCACTTTGCCTAATGTCTTCAAAGTTCATCCATGTTGTGACATGTGTCAGAATTTCCTACATTTTGGCCAGGCATGGTGGCACACCCCTGTAATATCAGTGGCTCTGGAAGACGAGGCAGGAGGATCACCAGTTCAAAGCCAGCCTCAGCAACTTAGTGAGGCCCCAAGAAATTCAGAGAGACTCTGTCTCTAAATAAAATATATGAAAGGACCAGAGATGTGGCTCAGTGTTTGAGCACCCCTAGGTTCAATTCCCAGTACCAAAAAAAGGAAGAAAAAAAAAGAATTTCCTATATTTTAAAGGCTGAGTAATATTTCATTGCATGGATCTAGAACATTTTATTTATACATTTTTTTCTCTTGATGGACAATTAGGTTGTTTCTGTCCTTTGCCTATAATGAATAATACTGCCATGAACAAGAGTACAGATATCTCTTGAACTCCCTGCTTCCAAATTCTTTGTTTCTTAAGTTAGATATTTTTTTTTATCCCATTTTGCCATTAAGGAAAATGAGGTACAGAGTCTGAGTGGCTTGGTTAAGTTCTCATGAGTCAGCAACCGAGAATTTAAGCTGAGGACTTGACCTGTAGGTCACCATCCCTAAAAACGGGATGCAATGCAGTAGAGGCTTACTGTGTATCACTTCTGATGCTAAAATTCAAAACTAGACGGTTACTTCCATAGTAAGATATAACTTAAATCCAGTCTCTTGTCTTTTACTATCCAAGGGTTCTTGGGCAGATTATTTCATCTATCTTAGCCTCTGTTTGAGCTGTAAAATAGTGCTGATGATTTATCCTTTATTGTGCTGCTTCTAAATTCTTTTGGATATAAACCCAAAAGTGGCATGGCGCTCACTTCTTTATGTTCATGTTTTTTCCCCCTTCCTCCTTCCTCTTTACACTGTGATATTTTTGTAGGTCCTGCCTCTGGAAAACAAGATGAAGGATGCCAGCCGCTTCCCAGCCATCCTGTCTTTGGGATTGTCCATCGTCACCGCCCTGTACACCAGCATTGGAACTCTGGGATACCTGCGTTTTGGGGATGACATCAAGGCCAGCATAACCCTTAACCTGCCCAATTGCTGGTACCTTCATAGGCGGTGGGGATTGAGGGATGGATGGGAGCGTGTAGATCTCTTCCACTTCCCTTCTACAGCTGGAACACACCAAAGTCTAGAGAAACTCCCTCATGGAGAAGTGGAGTTGTTACTGGAACCTTGGGCTCCAGTGTTCCTTCTTCAACAAGAGCTTCCCACATTGTTAGGCCTTGATATTTCAGTGTGAAGGAGGACGTGCTTTAAGAAGAAAGAATGGAAGTGAGAGTCTTGGGTCACCTAAGGGAGGAGTACTGGAGGAAGGTGAGAGGCAGAGAACAGTCAGGAGGTGGCAACTCTTCCAATACTATTCACTAGGATGTGGAGCCAAGTCTTGCTTGCCTCAGCCGATGGTACACATCACAAGTCAGGGTGGCTAGGATAAGAAAAAGTGCAGAACAAGAACCAACTTGGTGGGACCATTGTAATCTGTAAAAATTTTCTGTCTAAATATGCCCCAATTCATGGAATTAGATGCTGCAGACTTCAACAGTGCCATGTTTAAATAGCCACATGAAGCCACATTTTGCAGCATTTTGTCCCCAAAAGGATGATGACATTAATAATAGGGTGTCTTTTTTTTTAAAGCAGATAGTTAATTTGCTTAAACTGGGGCTCCTTTTCCCAAGGTGATAAATGTTATTCATCAACCTGTTACTGTGTGCTAATTATACACAGATGCCAGTCTAGATACATGGGGTTGTAAACAAGTGTGGACAATGATCTTGGAGCTTCACTAGCTTCAGTAGCTTATGATCCATCCAATGGCAATGGTAGGTAGTATACTTTTGCAAACTATTCCATACACCAGGAAAGGAAGATTTCCAGAGCAGCAGACAGGCCTGGGGACTTCTGAGGAAAGAAGGCACACCAGAATGAGACAGCGGGGAAAGCAGTTGTCCAATGAGACCACACTGGTGCCCCTGGGGCCAAGTCCCAGTAGACTACTTGCTAGTCTTCATGGATGATTAACTTAACTCCTCTCAATGTTCTCATCGATAAGGCAGATTGCCATGGGGATTAATACACATTGGATGGTGTATCTAAAAGCATCCAGCTTGTGGTACCTGATTAAAAGAAAGGAATTTCAAAATATCAGTGGGGTTTGAACCACTGAAAATGGAGTAAACAGGGTGTTCTTGGAAGCAGGACTAGTGTAAGAAACACAGAAACGTGGAATTTAGCCTTTTAAAGGAGTGGCCTAAACACACACACACTTGCACACACACACACACACACGAATGTGAGCATCTGCATGCTTGTGAGGGTATACGCGTGTACACACACACACACACACTTCTTAAACATGTGCGATGGATCTACAACATTAGTGGATGAAAGGGAAGTACTCAAATTTCCACAGGTCAAACAAAACTTTGATGGAACTCAACCTTTCCTGAGGCCTCTCTCTGCCCCTAGCTCAAAGTCTGCAGATGACTTCATTTTTCCTTTAATTGACCTCCCCACCCACCCCTAGACTTTGTAGAACTCCACTTGTAAACTGTATCTTCCCCCAAGTATTTGGCATTCTGTAGTTCCCTAACCAACCAGAAGTATTTGTTGAGGGCCTGTTATGTTCCAAGAACTTTGAGGGATCCAGAGAATTCCTGAGGGCTGACAGATCACAAACCACGAGAGTCTAAAGACCAGAACTTTTTGGTCTTAGCCACGTATCGATTTTCTCCCTGGGAAAGGTATCTGGCCTGAGCCTCTCTTTCCTAAAATCTGAAACTGAGCATCAAGTGGTTGGTAAAGGTACTGTTCATATAAACGTACTCAAGTTTCTTTACATTTCATCTAGAGACGACCCTTCCACCCGAATCCATTATGCTTCACTCTAGTTTTACTGCAGGATCTGGTGTAATTTCCTCTGGATTCTTAGAAGGTTCCTCTCCATCATTTTCAGATAGGGCAACAGGAGCTCAAGGGATTGTCCCAAGATCAGAGGCTAATACTTGTAGGAGCCCAGGTGTCCAAGTGAAGTGGCCGTGGAGAGCATGACTCTGGCTTGTCTTGCAGGCTATACCAGTCGGTCAAGCTCCTCTACATCATTGGAATCCTGTGTACCTACGCCTTGCAGTTCTATGTCCCTGCAGAAATCATCATCCCCTTTACCGTCTCCCGGGTGTCAAAGCGCTGGTCACTGCTTGTGGACCTGTCCATGCGCTTTGCCCTGGTCTGCCTGACATGTGAGTAGAAAACAGAGCAAAATGTTCCTGTCAACCTTTGCTTGAAATTTATCAGGAATCAGTCAAATGTTAGAGCATAGTCATGAAAACCAGCACTTATTAATCTCTTACTGTATTTCTGGGGCTGTACTTAAGCTTTACCTGTATTAACTCTTTTAAGTCTCAAGAACAACCCCACTAACAAACCAAAGGAAATGACAGCAGCTTATCAAATAATCAGAAGATATTGATTGAACACCATGTGCCAGGCACTGTGCTAAGTAAGCATCTTCTAGTTCATATTTCATGATATTTTATTCAGTCCTCATGAGAACTCTCATAAAATAGGACTGTGCTAAGCCCCACTTTACAAAAGAGGAAACTGGGGCAGCAGGTAATCAATAATTATACAATAAATGTCAGAAGTGGGATCTGAACCCAAGTCATCTAAGCCCAGAGCCAGCACCCTTCACCTCCAAGGCAGACATTGAAACTGGGCAGCCATTGGGTCCAATCTGACCACAGCTTTGACCTGCCTAAGGATGCATAAATTTGGGCTAACATTAAAAATGTGCACTTCAGTGGCATGTGGATTATTTTAAGCTAAAAACATTTGTACAAACAGAAGCTGCAGAAATTAGCATTATCTCAACTTCTTTTGCTGACTTCAGTGGGACAACCTGAAAAATACAACTTTCATAAGTCTCTCTCTAGGAGTTTTATACCAGAGACTAACCATTGTCACTGGAATAGATAAAACTGCTTAAAAAAACCTCTCAGGAACTGTCAAACTTTCCAGTTCTTATTAAATGGTTACCTAAATCCATGTCTTTGGCTGGTCTGAAAGCTAATGCATATGAAGTTTCTGGGGTCATAAATAAGCTGGTTTTTTTTTTTCTCTTGCTAATCTCTTTGTCGTTAGTTAAATTTGCAGACCACCTACCACTGAATCTAAGTTAGTAGAGAAAACATTTTTTTCTTCCAACAACATGAGTGCATATATTTGAAAAACTGGGAGGAGACATATGAAATTTTTTAATGTATAGCCTCTAACGAGTGTTATTAGAGGTGCTAAGAAGACTTTCAAATTTTACCTTCTATAACTTACTTTCTGAGAAACGTCTGGTTTGTTTGTTTAGAAGAGAATTTTAAGAATAAACTCTAAAAGCTTGGCTAAGCCTGAGCTTCTCCATCTCCATCCCTATCATCTCCCATAGGCATCTTGGCCGTCCTTGTCCCCCGCCTGGACCTGGTCCTCTCCCTGGTGGGCTCCGTGAGCAGCAGTGCCCTGGCCCTCATCATCCCCCCGTTGCTGGAGATCACCACCTACTACTCAGAGGGCATGAATGCCCTCACCATCGCCAAGGACGCCCTCATCAGCATCCTGGGCTTTGTGGGCTTTGTGGCGGGGACTTACCAGGCCCTTGATGAACTGATCAAGCCCGAAGACTCTCTCCCCTTTTCCAACTCCACCATTTTTATTCAGTGAGATTGTCGCTGCTCCTCACTCACCAGCACGTGCCTCATGATGATATGGATCTTTTTTATATGGACAATCTTTATGTTGCTGTTTTGCCTTTTCTCTGGGCAAAGTCACAGTAAAGCAAGCAAGAACTCAGCAGCTATGAGATCTAAACGGTAGTTTTAAAAAATTATTGTTTTTGTTGTTTATTCCTCCCCCTTCCTCCTCTAGCTTTCCACTATGTTTAGAACTCTCCCATGGAAGGTTCTGGATTCTACCAGAATTTTTTGATGAGGTTCCCACCTTGAGTGGAGCTAGGCAGGAAGAAGTTATGAGGGGGCTCCAGATGGTAGCAACTTGCAGAAGGAGGTGCCACTAGCTAAGGCTGACCATACTGTGGTAGACAAAAGGTTTTCCCTTTTCCTGATCAGTTCAAACAGTAGACTGAGTGGGGACATAATGCACAATTCAGCAAGGTATGAAGAACTCCAGCATCAGAAATGGTTAGGTCCAAGATAACCAATATCTCTCAGAAAAGCACCATCCATATTAATTTCCAAACCACTAGATTCAGTTTTAGCCCAGTTCAAAGATCCCAACAGTGAAAAGAATGCACAGGTCTAGATGTGCTGAGAGATGGAGTGGTAGACAAGAGAAGTATTTGAATAGACTTTACCTCTTAATTCTTGCAATTAACATTCTTGATGACCTACTGTGTGCCAAGCATAATGCAAGATTCTTATAGTGACTTGGAAAAGTGGCCATAAGTTTCTCTTGACCAAATGGACTTGCAGCCCCCTATCAAGAGGTGAGTCTATACCTCCATGCCTTGTATATGATCTTGACCTTTTAACTTGCTTTGGCAAGTGGGACATCAGTAAATGTGATGCAAGCAGAGATTTGGTGATAACTTATGCACGGAGACTTGCATTCTTATTGCTGTATTGAGCTGAGACCATCAAGTGAAAACACCTGGGGCAGCTGACTGGAGGAGAAGAGATGCTGTGGAAGAGAAAACAATCACCCCAGCTGAGCTCTTTCCCCCAGATCAACCAGCCTGTTAACTTCTAGACACATGAGGGAGGCCAATCTGGACCACATCCAGCTCCAGTCATAAGACAATAAGAATTGTGTAGATAGGGGCTAGAGGTGTAGCTCAGTGGTATAGCACAGGTTTAAGCATGAGCAAGGCCCTGGGTTCCATCCCAGCACAAAACAAAACAAAACAAAAACAGAAAATAAATTGTACAGGTGACCAACAGCATTGTAAGAAATAATAAATGTTTGTGGTTTGAATTCATAAGGTGTGGGGGTTTTATGCAGCAAAAGTTGACTGATAAGTGATGTTTACTAAAGGGGACACACTGATGAATCCAAAAAGAATCCCCCCTCTCATGGAACCAGTCTACTATCTACTGGGGAAGAGTAGCACCATCATAGGTCCTTAAAGGACACTCATTGCTCTGGGGAACCAGGAAGGACTTTGCCCAGGTTATTACCATTGGAAGTTGGGTTTGGAGTAGAACATGGGTCTGATACCCTTGTCACTTGTCACTTGCCATAACAGAGTCTGTTCTCCAGTCTGTCCTTGGCTGGCAGAGACTTGTCAACCTGAGACACCACTCAACCTTCCTGGTGGTGACTGCTCCCCACTCCCATTACTGAACTTGGGGAAATGCTCTTAGGTAGCTGAGCAGATGTGGAAGGCAGTCCTGGGGATTCTCAGCATGCTCTTTGGTTTGTGGGGTGATCCATGCTTCTTTCAGCTTGGCATTAAAAGAACATTTGAAGAGCCCTTCCCCCTTATTTCCTTCCATCATCTCTATGCAGCACAGGGAAGATGTGAAGGGGAGGAGAAGAGGGGTGACCCCAATTCCCAAGATTTGGTCTGCTATTTTTGTGTGTTACTTTCTACCTGCTGGATTTCTAGAAGGTACTTCAGAAACACAAGTCCCACTCAGAAGATGGAAAGGCTGGCCATCCATACCCAGAGTCTGCAGGGTCCTTGCTGGGAGATGGGATACTCATAGGCTGCACAGTGGCCACACTCTACTTTTTCAGTCTGGGGTCATCTTTTCCACCCTGGGCTCTCAATCTCATTAGCAAACCCAAAGGACTTCCACGACTTAGTTCAGAGTCCCAGCAACATGGTTTTCCTCTCCTTAAACATTTTTCTCCCACCCTGCTTCACTATTACCCCACCTCTCAAGTTCACCTTTGTTCTGCCCAGGACAAGCCCCTACTCAGTAAGAAGATCAGGTCAGTGTTAGTATTTAGACCAAACTGACTACAGTTAAACCTTGAAAAACAAAAATGAATTGAGCAACATTAATATAACTTATAAAAGCAAGCTAGGGAGACTCCTTAGTAATTGTCAGTAACACCAAACAATGTGGGCATTGTATTTAAGTGGTAGCATTGTATTAAAGTTTTTTGGTAATGTTTGTGTGACTTCCTGCATGACTTTCCCCTCACCTCATTTTACCTCAGATTACTTAACTTTTGAAGCATGCTGTTGGGACAAGGGTCACAGAATTTTTTTTTTCTCTTGCAAGGTGTTAGATATAAAAGGGATCCGTGAAAGGGTGAGAACAAAGCAAATCATTCTCTTTCCCACATACTAACCATCATCCTAGAGCTCCTGTCTGCTTGCTTTAAATCCACCAATTAGAACTTCCCAGCCCTCTATTTCTCTCTCATTCCTGCTCTCCACTCACAGGTCAAGCGTGCATGTTCCAAATGGCTCCTCCATTCCCATTGGCTCTGTAAGGCATGCTGTCTTCTTCTCTTTGGAATTTGTAGGCAAATTAAAAACTGCTTCTGTTTCGTTTTGCTGTCTCCTGTGATAAGTGATGTTTACTAAAGGGCCGATGACACACCTGAACCTACCTGTCCTGCATCAGGGCTCACCTAGGGAATGATAGCCATCTTGGATTTCAACCACTCAGCAGAGACCCCTCAAGACCAATTAGCAAGAAATCACAAGAAAAAGCTTTCAATAAAATAGGAAATACAGATAATTCAATAAATGGCATGGGGGAAAACTAGTCAGCCATCTGGAAAATGGATTAACGGCCATAATAATAACACTTATTGGAAGCTAAGTTCTATTGAAATGCTATATGTGTATTATTAACTCATTCAGTCTTCCAAAAATTATCTGATATTGGTTTTACTATTATAGTCATTTCATAGATGAGGAAAGACACCAAGAGATTAAAAGATTTGGACAAACTATAAGTGTCAGAACCAGGATTCTAATAATGGTTAAAAGTTAAATACAATACTCTTCCCTTACTTGTGGGGAAGATGGTCCAAGACCCCCAGTTATGCCTGAAACCTCAAACAGTACTGAACCCTATATATACTGGATTACCCCATACATATCTATGATAAAGTTCAATTTATGAATTAGACACAGTAAGAGGTTAACAACAATAGCTAACAATAAAATAGAATGATTATAATATATTGCAATAGAAGTCATGTAAATGTGTTTGCTCTTATGGTTACAAGCACTCTCTCCCTCTGTCTTCCTCAACTGACATGGAGCAGGTACTAACAGAATGTGGCTATACTTAACAAAGGGATGATTAATTTCCTGGGCAGGATGGCTCAAGATTTCATCCAATTACTCAGATTGGCAATTTAAAACTTATGAATTATTTCTGGAATTTTCTATTCATATTTTCAGATCACAGTTGACCACGAGTAACTGAAATTGTGGATAAGCAGGCGATGCTTATTTAAAATAAAATTTTTAATTATCATTTTAAAATGACATAACTGAAAACATTTTACAAGTTTGATGTAGTAAATCCTTTCAATAGGAAACCAAAGTGAAAAAAGATTAAGAAATTAGACTCAAACACATTTAAAAATTTAAGAAAAAGCATAGACAATGATAAATGATTATTTCTAATATAAATAAATATTTTCAGACTATATGAAGACAAATAACCAAATGCAAACACACGCAAACACACACACACACACACACACTTCTTCATAACCTCCCTCTTTAAAAATAGAAAAAGGGACAAAAAAACACAAGCAGGCAATTTATAAGAAAAAAAAAATAGAAATGTCCAGGTTACATAAGGGTGTACCTTCAGTAGTAACCATAGAATTAAAAATTACAGCAACAATGAGCCATTTTTACTTATCCTATTTCAAAATATTTAAAACATTAATAAAAACTATTATTTTCAAGGATGTGGAAAAATTGACACTCTTTTCCTTTGATAATAGTATATTTGGCACCAAGCTTTTATGGAGGGAAATATGAATCAGGATTGAAAATAAGAATATTATTGGACTTAACTACTAATATTTCACCCTAAGCAATAATCAGATAAATGCTCAAAGGCATATTTATAAGGCATCATACATTGTCTCTACAATAAAAAAACTGGAAATGTCTTACATATTCAGTAGTAAGGGATTTATTAAAAAGAAAAGCCTATGGCAGGAACAACTAGAACTCTTAAAAATTGATAATAGCAATGCAGAATGGTATAGCCACTTTGGCAGTTTGTAAAAAACTTAAAATGCATATATATGACCAAGCATGACCACTCCTAAATCTTCACCAGATAAGAGAGGTTTTGACCACACAAAGTCCTATATGTGAATGTTTTAGAAGCTTTATTCATAATCACTCAAATCTACAAATACTCCAAATGTCCAATAAGTGAACAAATAAGCACATTGTGGCACATCCATACAATGGGATATTACTCAGCTATAAGAAGCAATAAAAATACTCATGTTCTCAGCAACATGGATAAATCTCAAAAGCATTAGGCTGAATGAAAGACACCACACTTAAAAGCTTACATATTATATGATTTCATTTACAAAAAATTCTGGAAAAGTTTAAACTGTCAGACTACAAATTGGTGCAGCCAATATGGAAAGCAGTATAGAGATTCCTTGGAAAACTGGGAATGGAACCACCATTTGACCCAGCTCTCCCTCTCCTCGGTCTATATCCAAAGGCCTTAAAAACAGAATACTATAGGGACACAGTCACATCAATGTTTATAGCAGCACAATTCACAATAGCTAAACTGTGGGACCAACCTAGATGCCCCTCAGTAGATGAATGAATTTTTAAAATGTAGCATATATACACAATGGAATATTACTCAGCAACAAAAGAGAATAAAATCATGGCATTTGCAGGTAAATGGATGCAGTTGGAGAAAATAATGCTAAGTGAAGTTATCCAATCCCCAAAAAACAAATGCGGAATGTTTTCTCTGATATAAGGTGACTGATAATGGGGTAGGGAGGGGGAGCATGGGAGGAATAGATGAACTCTAGATAGGGCAGAGAGGTGGGAGGGAAAGAAAGGGGACAGGGGGTTATCAAGGATGGTGGAATGTGAGGGACATCACTATCCAAAGTACATATATGAAGACATGAATTGTTGTGAACATACTTTATGTACAAACAGAGATATGAAAAATTGTGCTTCATATGTGTAATAAGAATTGTAATGTATTCCACTGTCATGTATTAAAAAAAATAAAATCAATAAAAAAACATAAAAAAATAAACTGTCAGGATGGAACACAGTGATGGTTGCCAGGGGCCAGATGTTGTAGGAGCACTGGAAATAAAAGAAAGATTTTAGGAGTGTTCTGTAGATCGTGGTGTAAGTTACAAGACTGTGCACTTAGTCAGATCTCATTGAACTGCACACTTTAAAAAAGTGAGTTTTTCTGGATAAAGATTATACCTCAATCAATCCAACTTTATGAACAAAACATTCTCCAACCATTAAAAATTATTTCTTAATTTAGTGACACGAAGATTTTTGTAGTATATTTTAAGTGGGACAGTTATGTAATGTTGAAGAAATATTGATCCTTTATATTTATAGCAGCATGATTCATAATAGCCTATAAGTGGATAAAAACCCAAATGTCTATGAACAGATAAATACAAAAACAAAATGGGTATATACATACACAATAGAATATTATTCAGTCTTAAAAATCATGGAAATTCTGACAAAGGGTGCCTCATGGATAAACCTTGAGGACATTATGGTATGAAAGAAGCCTGTCACAAATGGAAATACACTATATAATTCCCCTTACTGAGGTACCTAGAGACATAGGATTTATAATCTTCCAGGCATAGGAAGAGAGGGGAATGGAGAATTTGTCTGAGTATAGGTTTCAGCTTTGCAGGTTGAAAAGAAATCTGGAGATTGGTTGCCCAGAAGTGTGGGTGTATACTGCACACTACTGAACGGCATACTTAAAACTGCTTACAATGCACCATGTGTGTTAGCGCATGCCTGGAACTTGGGAGGTTGAGGCAGAAGGATCACAAGTTCAGGGCCAGCCTCAACAACTTAGCAAGACCTTATCTCAAAATATAATAAAAGAGCTGGCAATGTAGGTCAGTGGTAGAACTCTCCTGGATTTAATCCCCAGTGCTGCAAATAATAATGATAATAATAATAATACAATAGAAATGAGATTTTTAAAAAAAAATTTCAAAATGGTTAGGATGATAAATTTTGTTTATTTTACCACTGCCTGACCTTGGATGACAAGATCATTGTGATTGTGGAGAACTGGAAAGTTGGAAGTCAAGAGCCAAAATTATCTTGGGCTATCTCAGACCCTTTATAGTCAATTACATTAACTCTGTATCTGACCTAACATTCTTGTGACTAATAGGTCACAATAACTTCTCAGAATGGCCTAGGAGACCTCTAGCCTCCACCTACCCTAAAGCTAGAATGCTGTAACATCTGAAACCTGTAGAAGAGGCTTCCCCGCCTTGCTATAACCCACCGACCTGATTTTCTCATCAATGTAACTGGTAAATGTATTGATTTATGACTTACTTTCATTCTGTGACTATGAAAGCTCATGTAACTTGTTCCACAGTGGGACATATTATTCAGATTAACTTGAATCTATGTTTTGAGGGACATGGCCACTCATGTGTGGTTTGGAACATACTATTTTCTTATTCCTGTTAACATAGAGTCATTATTTTATGTCAACACAGTATGTCTTCTGAGTGTCCACCAGAATCGCCCATTAAGGTCCACTTACAACAGTCTAGGGTTTCTCTAGTCTGCTTCTCCAAACTATTCCAGACTTCTCCAAACCATTTCCAAAGGCTTCTGAAGCTCACTGTCAGGTATAGTCACAGCAACAACCCTGCCTCTCAGTACCCATTTTTTTCTGAGTTAGCATTTCATTGCTGTGACAAAAAATACCTGAGATAATCAACCTAAAAAGAGGAAAGATTTTATTTTAGCTCACAGTTTCAGAGCACCATGGTTAGTTGGCTCCGTCATTTGGGGCCTGAGGTGAGGCACGAATTTGGGGCCTGTGATAGGAACACATGGTACAGCAAAGCTGCTCTCCTTGGGACAGAAAGAGAGGGGGAGGGCACACCTTCCCTTTCAAAGGTGCCCCTGTGACCTCACTTCCTTTTACCAGGCCCAACCTCTCAAAGGCTCCACTAGCTCCCAATGGAACATCAGCTGGGGACCAGGCTTTGGGGGACATTTAAGATTTGAAGCATACCACTACCCAGTCTAAAATTGCAACCCTCCCCCTACTCCTCATTCAGCTTTTCTGCATAATTTTTCTTTTAGCAGCTAACATATTCTCGACATGCTTTTCTGTTTATTGACTGTCTCTCCCAGTCTCATGTGAAAAAACTGTTGTAGGTTTTCTACCCAGTTACTAGTATATATTAGGTACTCAATAAATATTTTTGGAATAAATAATTTTTTAAAAGTTGATTTACACTTCCTTCCAGATAGGTGGAAGTCCATACATTCCTCCTGTTTAGAAATTCTGAGCAACTGCCATTTGATTGGACCTTATAAGCCACTCTTCATTTTTACCCAGAGAAGGTGGTCTTAGATGATGCTATACAGGACCATCCTGCATCCTGGGATTCTGCAGCAACTTATTGGCCAGACAGCCTCCATTGTGAGGTAACTCTGTTTTCTTCCTAGCCAGAGAGCTATGCACTGAGTCTGGGTCCACATCCAGGCACCAGAACCTCCAGTCAAATGGTACCTTCTTCCTCCTTGTCACCTTGTTCACTTTGCCCGACAGCCGTGAGGGCTAAACTGGGAGAGGCCAAAAGCCCAGGCAAGATTCCTGGCAGGTATCCAAGCAACTGCAAGAGGACTGAACATCATCCCGAGATGGGGCTCTTATAAATCTCCCAAGAGCCAGGTGGGGCTTCTCCGCCACTGCTTCCCTGACTCACACGCTCAGTCTTTAGCCAGGGCCAGGCTCCCTTGGGAATTGGGAGCCAGCATCTCAGGTCTGTAGCTATGGCTTCTCCAGAGAAAGACCCATCAGAGGCCTATTCAAGACTGTACTAGGACTAGACCCCCTGAGGCTCTGCCACCTAGCCACCATGTTGAAGAAGTCACTGCTTGGAAAGGACTATAACAATGAGCTGAACTTGGACAATGGGTCTAAGTCCCCCTCGAAGAGCAACAGCAGCAGCAGCTTGACCCCAGAAAATGCCCCTCCTGCTGAGGAAGACAACGCTCTATCGTAAGTGGCCACACCCCCTTCCAGACCTTAGGGCAATGCTGCTTTTTGGCAGCTCTGGACCAAATTCTCCTACTTTTCTCTCCTTTACACACCCATGCTCCTGGAACAGGGGTGTCTAGGTGAAAGAGGAAACCTGTAGAACCTAAGAAAGCTGACCCCATAGTTCTGGGGATCACGCCAACTTCCCAATCTTTGCAAAAGAATCCAGATAGAAGAGCCATCCCCAAGGTGAACTGCTGGATTCCAGGAACAATTTCCTGTCTTGGGCTGGAGGCTCTTTTTTCTTCTCCAGTTCAAGGTTGCTTTCCTCTCCTCAAAATCCCTGCCATCTCTCTCTCTTTCTCTCTCCCCTGCCCCCTAGATCTCACAGTAAATATGTCCTACCTCAAACTCAGACACAGGGAATTTTTCTCTAAGACTTTTATTGCTAATCAGACTATTATCTTGTAACCAGATCAGATAATAACCATGAGCTATAATGATACTGTTAAGTGATAAGAACCAGCATTGATTAGAATACCATGTCTTTTAGGGAGAATTAAATTGGTGCTTTTTTAGATGGCAATGTTTTATGTTAGATTTTAAAATGCTATTTGTATAAAATACACAAGTACTTTCTTGACATATCCCGTCTTTGAAAGTACACACATGTGACTACACACATGTACACACATAACTGGCAGCAGTAGCTGTCTCTGAGGAAGAGAATCGGGAGACTGAGAGACAGAGATAGGAGAGCGCTTCATATTTATTATACAGGTTTTTATTGTAATTTATTTTGTTTTAACTTTTGAATTACTTTTTGGGTTACTACCTAGCTTTTTCATAAATATAATTAATCGACAATATCACTTCTAGAATTTTTTTCTAATGAAATCACAGACAGTATTCATGACCATTTTTATTGAAGCAATGATTACAATATTGAAAATCCAGAAACAATAAGAATGGTTAAAATGCCAGGCAAGGTGGTGCATGCCTATAATCCCAGTGACTTGGGAGGCAGGGGCAGGAGAATCATGAGTTCAAATCCAGCCTCAGCAACAGCGAGGTACTAAGCAACTCAGTGAGACCCTGTCTCTAAATAAAAAGTACAAAAATAGGACTGGGGATGGGGGCTCAGTGTTCCAGTGCCCCCAAGTTAAATCCCCGGTATATCAAAAAAAATGGTTAAAGTATGGTGTAAACATATAATAGAATATAATACAGTCATTACAAGTTATGGAGGAGATATCTAGACATGAAAAAATGTGTAGCATGTAATATTCACAGAGAAAAGTATTTTAGGATCCAGTAAGTTCTCCTTGTAAAAATCTGTGTACTTTGAAGCAAGTAGGGGTGCCTAGAGGAAGGCTCATCATTATGAATGGTTATTTTCAATTGGTGGGATTTGGGAAGTTCCTTTTATAATGGCAAGACATTATTTTTCAATAAAACATATAAAGTGTATTTTTAAAAAAATGTTCCAGGGAAGCTTCCAACCCGACCCAAGTTTACTCTCCAAAGTCTTGATGTGTACTGCTGTTGGCTAAGGTGCAATGGTTTCTCCAAAATGTCTCACCTTTCCCAGGTTTAAGTGGGGCAAGATGCCATCTGTCACAGGAACAGGGAAGAGATGGAGGGAGGAGGGCAGGAACTGGGAGAAAGTGCACATATTTTGGAAAAATTACAATGGAATTGACAAAAGAGAAAAAAAACTATATACAGCTTTGACATATTTTCCAATAATCGCTGTTATGGAGAAATAAAAGTTACCTCTTGGAGTGAAGGGACGAGATGACCCTGTTCTTAGGTACACAGACTGATTAACAAAAATGCAGGAAGTCAGAGAGGCTCTGTTCTCACCCCACCCCCTCCCAGGTTGGTATGGCAAACCTGTACAGAGACCTCATAGCCCTTTGCCTGGGCTCCCTAATAGATGGGACAGAATCCAGGAATCATGAGCACTGTGTGACCTTGGGTGGTTTCTCTCTGCTCTTCTGATGGCCTCCTCCAGGTGCCCTCTCATACCAGGTCAAAGGGACACCTCTGTCTGCTTAAAACAGACCTGTTTTCTTTTTCCTATTAGCTCAGCTCTGCTTCCTCTTGAAGGAGGCCCTTGCTGACAAGTAAGCACTGTCCAGGGTGGTGGCGGTCACCCCTGTAAAGCGCTTCAGGATTCCAAGATCCATCAGGTCACTCTTCTGGTTCTTACAGCGCTCCTGGCACATAGGCAGATAAGAAAACGGGGGATTTCTGCAGCTAAGGGGCTTCCAAACTAGTAACTAAACACAGTAGGTGGACGTCACAGCAGAACTCAGAGCCCAGGCCTCCTGCCTCTCAATTCAGTGCTCTTGTACTCATTTCCCACTATTTTTTTTTTTTTTTTTGGCATCAAGGATTAAACTCTGGGGCTCTTAATCATTGAGACACATACACAGCCCTTTTTATGTTTTATTTTGAGACAGGGTCTCCCTGAGTTGCTTGGGGCCTTGCTAAGTTGCTAAAGCTGGTCTCAAACTTCTGATCCTTCTGCCTCAGCCTCCCCAGTCTCTGGGATTACAAGAATGTGCCATCATACCTGGCACTCACTTCCTACTTAAGTTTGGTTTTGATTCCGTTCTCATGTTCCTCTTCCCACCTCTACCCTGATCCATATTAGGATTGGAGCTGCCTGGGCAGGAGCCCTGAGCACAGATGTCAAGAACATTTACAACCTTGGCGCCTTGCTAGCACCTGGTAAATACTCTGTAAGCACAGTAGTAATTGATATTAAAGTTTATCCACATCTGTACTGGGAGTTCAGTGGTTAAGGGCTCGCCTAGCAAGTGCAAGGCCCTGGGTTTGATTCCTAGCACCACAAAAACAAAATTATCCATATCCAATATGTAGCATGGATGTATTATGTAGCAATATGTGGATATATAAATTTCAATTAATTTTAACAGTGAATATTAGTTGACTCAATGGATCAATGAATGAACAAACTAGAATCAGTTTACAGGTGGTGGCAGTCACCCCTATGTGCTTAGAGAATTATTGTGCTTTTTTTTCTAGTAAATGAGTTAAAAATTACCTGGTGCAATAAATATTCTGTAAATAGAGGCCGTTTTTACGAATTCTTGTCTGTCTAGGTGCTAGATGTATAGTAGATCTCAATAACAGAATGTTCTCCAGAATGACAGCAATTTGGGGTCATTTTTTTCTTTAAAGCCTAGTGTGTGTTGAGCCACCTGAGCTAGCACCAGCTCTGGATCTGAGATATCACTGAGCTGTGGGTTGTCCTCTTCTCAACTGGCACCCCGGGAATGCTGGGCAGAGGCTGAGCTGGGCCACCCTTCCCTTCCCCTGACACTCTCTCTTTTCTCCCTCCTTCCCCACCACAGGCTGTTGCAAACCTTCGTCCACCTGTTGAAATGCAATGTTGGCACTGGGCTCCTGGGGCTTCCCCTGGCCATAAAAAATGCCGGCTTACTGGTAAGAGACATCGTTGGTCCCTGGGGGCAAAGGGGACATGTACCTCTAAGGCTACTGCACAGTTCATCAGTGAATGATCTGGGGGTGTGCTCTATAACAGGAAATGCACCTATCAATCTCCTGGAGCCAAACTGAGCATCCCTGGAGGGGAAGGAACGCTACTCATAAGGTGCTGCCACACTCATTCAGACCCCACACTGCCCCTGTCTTCCCAGTCCCCAGGAGTATATCTCACCAGCAGCCAGGGCCCTGCAGGCATCTGAGTGTGTGACTTCTGTTTCAAACCATTTGAATGGTATAGGAGAAAGTGGCTTGGCCATGAGGGCAAGGATGTCTCCCACTGCCCACACTGCCTTGCACTCCTTGACCTCTTGTTTCTGACTTTGGAAATTTGCCTCCTTTCTAAAACTGTCCTGTTTACATGAATATTAATACAGTCCTCATGAATATTAATACTTTCCTTATGAATATTAATGATGCTCTCCTGAATATCAATACTGCCTTACCTCCTTTCCTGCTACACATGTATCTGCCTCACCTGGAATTTTTAAAGGTGAGACATATTTATTTATTTATTTATTTTTATTGGTCGTTCAAAACATTACAAAGCTCTTGACATATCATATTTCATACATTAGGACATATTTATTTTTTAATAGACCTATCTCCTGCACCTAACGGAAGGCTCTGAGGGCAAGAACTGTCTGATTTCCCTTTAGACCTTCTCTCAGTCCCCACTGTGTCACACAGGAAGCCCCGATTAATGCCTATTGAATTGAATTGATACCAAATAGGTCATGTCCATTTAGTTTCAGGGAGATTTCCCTTCTCTCCAGGCCTGGTAAGTGGCCTCATGGCTGAAGAAGGCACAGTGAGACCCTTACTTCCTCATATAACTTCTGATATGTAGGGGTTCCAACTCAGAGGTGGAACTCTCCCCCTTGGGATCCTGTGGCTTCTCAGTCATCTGCAGAAGAGTAGCAGGACCACAGAACCTTCAGCAAAAGTGTCCTTGCCAGTGTGGTATATGCTTTTTAAGATGGCTCTTTTATATTGTTGAGTTTTGCCTACTAAGAAGAGTTGGATGATTTCTTTATTCTCTGTCTCCCTGCCCAGAACTCCTTACCAGGATCCAGTTGAGAAATGTTTATTGAGAGCTACTATGTGTATTCTTAGGCCCCAGGAATACAAAAATGAACAAGACAAGAAAGTTTCTGCCACATTCAGGCTACATTCTGCTGTAGACTAGTGATGCTCTTTACCCCTCACTTGTTTCTTTATGACAGATAATGTTATCTCATCAATAAAGGCAGGAGTATCCAGAATAAAGGAGGTGAGAGAGTCCTTCATTACCTTCTGCCCTTCTGATCAGATCTGGAAGATTATGATCTTCCATCTGGAATATTGACAAATTAGACACAGTAGAGCAACAATTTTCAAATGGGGATATTTTGTGCATCCCCACCCTCATATTTGTTACCTAGACATTTTTGGTTGTTACAACCTGTAACTGTCACTGACACCTAATGGGTAGAGGCTCAGGATGCTGGTCAATATCCTACAATGCACTGGACAGATCCTTAAAACAGTCATCTGCCCCCAAATGTCAATAGGGCCCTTGTTGATAACCTCTCTACTAGAGGAAAAGAATTAAGTCACAAAAGGAACTTGTGAGGGCTAGGCTGTGTAAAAGGTTGAAATCATCGTAAGAGACTATAGCAGGGTGAAACTGGAGGCAGATGAGAAAGGCCTGGGGTGTATGGAGAGTGGTGAGATCTGGGTCACAGGTAGAATCCTAGCAGCCACTTTGTAGCGGTACCAGGAGGGACATTCAAAGCACAGCATCCAGGGGACAAGGACATCCATGCACTGTCTCCCACCCTGGCAAGGAGCCCTAGTGCCCAAACTGAGAGAGGGCCAGGGTGTGGGCGTGGCCAGTTTGCCCATCAATCACCACCCGGGGCCTCTCCTCTCCCTTCAGGTTGGGCCCATCAGCCTGCTGGCCATCGGAATCCTCACAGTGCACTGCATGGTCATCTTGCTGAACTGCGCTCACCACCTCTCTCAGAGGTGGGTGCTGCTCCTCTCTCACCCCAGCACCAGGCCCCATCCACTGGGGGGTTGAGTTTCCTTTGATCACTGAACCAATAATTAGGCCACTTCTCCAGGCCACCAAGCTGCTCTGGATCCAACAGAAGTGGTGGAGGGTGGGAAAGAATCCAAAGAAGAGACCCAACTCTGCTGCCGGCTAGCTGGAAGGCTTGGTCAGTTTCCTGTACCCCTCTGAGCCCAAATCCCCTCACCTGGGAACATTAAAAGTGATAAAAGATGGTAGAGCACTTGACAACAACCACGTGAGGCAAGACACACCGACGTCTTTCTGTTCCTTTTAATCTCCCCACCCCAATACTAAACCCTCATCAGGGTAATTTGTTCCAGGAGAACCCCTGTAAAGACAAGCCAGTAGACGCAAAGACCTAATTAGCCACGGAATGCAAAGGGTACAACAACTTCAGTTATTGAAAGCACATAGTGTGTCAAGGTGTATGTGTTTGAAATGAATGCAAAAACGACTTCAGAAAGAAAAGACAATAGTCACGAAAAAAAAAAAAATAATGCTGAGATCTGCAGAGTGTTCAAATCCAAAGCTTTGCTTCTTATAGTAAATCTCTAGAGTAGGCCTTATTTTTATTCCCATTTTATGGATAAGTAAATTGAGGCTTAGATGCCTTGCCCAGGGCCGCACAACCAGCGGGTAGCAGAGCCAGTGTTGGAAGGCCTGTCTGACTTCGTTCTTAACCATGTGGTCTTGAGCTTCCTGGGTCATTATGTCCCCAGGTAGGCTTCTGACTTTTTCTCGATGATGTCTCTTCCATTTTTCTTTAATGCAGAGGCCCCCAGAAGGGTGGCCTAAGTGCTAGCTGTAGCCTTCAGATATATTTTTGGGGTGCTTTCACAGTTTTTCTTTTCTAAGCCAATGTTTAAAAATTTAGAGATTTCATATTTAAGAAAAAAAAATAACAAGAAACTCAGCTGCTTTCTTCTCATTAGTCAGATGACCTGGTACTTCCGGGACTTCATTCCTTCCTTGTCCTTCTGGAGTCGAGTCCCAGTTGATCCTGTTGAGAACTTGCCGTGTAGCCACTGACCTCACTACTCCCTATTCTTACATCCTATGTCATCTACCGAATCACTAATCCCTGTCTGATCCCCAACCTTCAGACTCATATTTAACAGACCTCTGCAAACTGAACCCATTTGTGCATGAATGCCAATCTCACTAAATATCAGAAATAACAATATCTGATAATAACAATAAATAATAAAAGTGTGTTTCCAACACATCCTGATAGCCATCTCTCACTGTCTCCTGCTCAAAGCCTAGTCTGCATGTGGAAAAGCTGAACCCCAGAAGTCAGAAGAGATTAGACTTGCTCAAGGTCTCCAGCTCATGAGGGAATGGCATTTACCCCATTTCCTGTTAAGCCTAGAGCCCTGTCTCTGTCCTAGCAGTCCTGAAATGAATGCTGTGTATCCAGGATCTCAGCAACCTGCTGCTGCTCCCACCTGCTCCTCTCCAGGACCAGGACAGTCCTACAGCAGGGCCTGTCCCACCCTGAGAAAGGGAGAGAGACAGGGAAAAGGGACAGGCTGGAACCTAGCCATCACATCCTCCTGCTGAGCAGGAGCCTGAGGGTGGTGTGTGCATGGGACTCTGTCCATGTAGGCGTCTCAAATGTCCTGATAACTGGGCAATGAGAAGGACCAGAATAGTCGAGAAAGGATGCATCCCTGGCTGGCCACACCTGCTCTGCCTCCTTCCCCATCTCCTCCCCTGACCATGTCCCCTCTCTCCCGCATGGCAGACCTAAATCAACCACTGTTTATTCAAAACAAAGAAATCCATTAGGATCCACTTAAGGATCTGTTCTTAAAAAGATAACTGCCAAAAGGAAAAAAGAATAAAAAGCAAATCTCTGAAAGTTGTATAAAATATATGATTATCAGAAAATTAACAGAGCGCTCTATGCTGACATACAAATAGATCATAATTACTCACTCGAGGAGCAAATTGTAACTCCAACAGAAACATTCTAAGTTACACATTGTCCTTTCCTCCTAGATTGCAGACGACTTTTGTGAACTATGGGGAGGCCACAATGTACAGCCTGGAAACCTGCCCCAGCCCCTGGCTGAGGTCCCATTCGGTGTGGGGAAGGTAGTAGTCGTGGATGTAGAAGTAACTGTGAGATGACAATCATCACAAGCCTCATCTTTTTGTTCTTTATTTCTCTTTAAAGTTTTAAGTGAATATGTTCTTAGCCGGGCATGGTGGCACACACCTGTATAACCAGTGGCTTGGGAGGCTGAGGCAGGAGGATCACAAGTTCAAGGCCAGCCTCAGCAACTAAGCAAGGCCCTAAGCAACTTAGTGAGACCCTCACTTAAAATAAATCATAAAAAGAGCTAGGGATGTGACTCAGTGGTTAAGCACCCCCAGGTTCAATCCCTGGTACAAAAATAAAATAAAATAAAATAAATGAACATGTTCTTTTGGGAAACTACCAATAGAAAATATCTTCAATAGCTCCATTCCCTACCCGATTCTTTACTCAAGAGGTAGTCCCTGAGATCTAGTTAGTAAACATTCCCTTTGACTTTTTCTTTTTCTAGGTTTACATCAATATATGTATGTGAATGGGCATATTAATTTGCACATTACTTGGAATCTTTTCTGGAAATTTGCTTTTTCATCTAATAGTATGTCTGTATTTATTTCTCATTGGAACATATAGATCCACCTCATAATTTTTTAGGGCTCCCAAATGTGGATATATACCATAGTTTCATTTGATCATTCCCCTAATGGTGAATTTTTAGGTTGTCCCCTTGCTTGATAAAAAAGTTAGAATGGTTTTCTGATCATCCCAACAACCTTGGTGAGGTAGACAGGGTCCCGGAAAAATGAAGTGACCAAAGCTCATAGAGATAAAATAGCATATTCAAAGGCACAACCATGAGTAATGGTAGAGTAGGGACTTGAAAACCTCACACTGCAACCTTTTCCAGAAAAGTCCTTTGGGAGGTAGTGGGGTCAATATTGTGGCTGCCACCATCCCAGGAGGTCACTGACCTCCCCTAAAATAATCACTCTGATTTTCAGAAAGGTGAGGTCATGATCAGTTTTTGATGACACCCTCAATGATAGTTAGGGCAGGAATGGCCCTTAGAGATCACTAGATTCACACCTGTTAAGACAGAGCATAAAGGAGCTCAGAGAGGGACAATAAAGTTGCTCAGGATCACACAGGAAATTAGTAGCAGAGCAAGGACTAGAATCCAGAATATCTAGCCTCGCACTCATCTAGTTTCCATGTACTATTTCTTTGGAAATCCAGTGATCCAGAAGGAGTTGGAAACATTTGGGAAAATATTAGTTCAACCAATAATTCATAATTTTTAGTGTACTAGGAGATACCTAGGGAGCTTGATTAAAAACTGCCCATACTGTGTAGACAATCATTAATGGATGCTCAAGCCATTCAGGTAAAAAGTCAGTTGGGAATTTTATACAAGAAGAAGGCACAGATGCCACCTACCCCAAGTACTGAGCATAGATCCACTCAGCTCCTGTGTGGATGTGGGACAGTCAGACACGGTGTCTCATCATGGATCACAGCGAGGTGTACGGGGCACTGCATGTATATTCTTGCCAGAAAAATAAATTAAGGAGCTTCATCTGATTGAGTCACTGGATCTGGTATCAGTTTATAGGAAGCACAGGGGATAGAGAAACCAGATAAATGTCACGAGGAAGTCCTCAGCAGAGTCTAGAAGACAGATCTACTACAGGACACAGGGTCTGACATCAAACAACCAAAAAATGAGCAGCTGCAGGAGAAAGGAAAAGCAGGATAGGAAGAATAGAGCAATTTTACAAACTTCAGAAGAGTTTTAATAAAATGCAATGTATAGGGCCAGGGATGTAGTTCAGTGGTAGAGCAATTGCCTAGCATGTGTGAGGTGCTGGGTTTGCACTATGAAAAAAATAAATAAAAATAAAAATAAAACAGCCATAAAAGATATTTTGGAGAGAATTGTGATATCTAAAATAGGGACTATGTACTTGAAGATATTAAAATTCATTTTCAGGATATCAGTCTTAAAGAAAATATGCTGAGGTGTGTAGGGTCAAAATGTTATGGCATCTGCAAATGACTTTCAAATGATTCTGAAAAAAAATGTGTATGTGTATGTGTGCACGCACACACGCGCATGTGTGCATGCATATACTTGCGTGCAGATGAGTATGTACACATATGAAAAGATTTGGGGCCAAAACTTAACAATTGATATATTTAGCCAACATATATATGGATGCTAATCATATTCTTCTATGAACTTTTCCTGAGGGCTTGAAATTTTTCAAAACAAGAAAAATTGGGAAAAAAATCTAAATCCACAAAAATAATTATTTCACCAAATAAACACTTTAAAAATAATTTTAGGCCAAGCACAGTGGTGCATGCCTGTAATCCCAGTGACTCCGAAGGCTGAGGCAAGAGGATTGCAAATTCAAAACCAGCCTCAGCAACTTAGCAAGGCCCTAAGCACTTAGTGAGACACTGTGTCAAAATAAATAAATAAATAAATAAATAAATAAATAAATAAATAAATAAATAAATAAATAAATAAATAAATAAATAAAAGGGCTGGGGATGTGGCTCAGTGGTAGAACATCCCTGGGTTCAACCACCAGTTCCGAAATAAATAAATAATAACTTGAATGTTTGTTTTCTCACTCTATCTCCCTCTTTTTCTTTCCCAGGTACACTGTCAGCTTCTTATTGATCATCACCCAGCTGGGCTTCTGCAGTGTTTATTTTATGTTTATGGCAGACAATTTACAACAGGTGAAGAAGCCTCTTCTGGGCAAAGGGAGAGAAAAGCAGACCTGCTGCTGCTAGGGCTACATTAGCAAAAGCAGAGTATTTAAGTCATGGGAAGAGACAGCTTCATTTCCACTCCTGGATTAGATCATGACTGGGAATTCTTTCAGTCCTGAGAATCATATTCTAAAAGGATCATAAAGAAGCCAAAGCAACTTGAAAAAATTTTTAGCCTGAAAAGTATGGGTAAAGTATGGGTACATTAGGTACCATCTCAGGTTGTCATGTAAAAAAAAATGACTAACTGAAAATAAGGAAAACCAGTGGCTAACTTCCTGTTATTGCCTACCTAAGACATATTGTAAGTCAATCTCAGCCTCTTGTGGAATAGAGGAAGTGTACCTAACAGCCCAAAGAACTGTGGCAAGTCCTATAGACAGACTCTGCAAGCAGATAGGCTTTGCTCAATATCCAGAGCTTCCTGACTTGTAGGGCTCTCTAAGGTTGAGGAGGATGTGCTTGTGTGATAAATTTTCTTTCTCTGGCTGCATGAAAGAAAGTCATTTGGTGGGAAAGAAGAAGTTGAGCTAGCTGACAAAGTACCCTTCAACCTTGAGGTTTCATGACTCTAAGAGTTCCTGGTTCATGTTGATGGATTTGGTAAATAAAAATACATAACACCCAGTTAAACTAGAATGCATTTTGCACACACACACACACACACACACACATACATGAAAAAATACATGACATTCAGTTAAACTGGAATTTTGGATAAGTAGGGATATATACATTTTATTTACATTTATATATGAACATATATGCAAATAATTATAATATATAAATAATTTATATATAAATATATATTTCACTACTTATCTGAAATTCCAGTTTAACTGAGTGTCATGTATTTTTTCATGTAGATATTTTACTATATATAGATATAGATATGTCTTATGCGCTATTTGGAATGTATTTATACTAAAACATTATTTGTGATTTTCTGAAATTCCACTGGAGCTGGACATCCTGAGCTTTGTCTTCAACTGCCATACCTTCCACTGTGTTCTCTTTCAGATAGTAGAAGAAGTCCATGTCACCTCCAACACCTGCCAGCCCAGGAAGTTCCTGGTGCTGACCCCCATCCTGGACATTCGTATCTACATGCTGACAATCCTGCCCTTCCTGATCATGTTGGTGTTTATCCGGAACCTCAAGGTGCTGTCTGTCTTCTCAACAATGGCCAACATCACCACCCTGGGGAGCATGATCCTGATCTTTGAGTATATCATCCAGGTCTGTGCCTGAAATCATGGAAGAAAGGTGTCAGGGTCCAGGGCCTCTGAGACACCTGGGATGGGTTATTGTCATGGTGGGCAGGTGGAGGTGAGAAAGTTCCATCCTCTGCTCTGAGCATCCCCTGCCAAAGTGATATCCAGGAACATTTCTGCCCCACAAACTCTAAAAGCTAATTATCTCTGTTAGCAGCATCCTGTCCTCCTCAACACCAGCATGGATAACATTGAATAACAATGAGTCATTCAACAATTCATAGGTCCTTACTACCTTCTGTGATCCCAGGCATTGTGCAAGGAGCTGGGGACTCAGGGGTAAGTGAAAATAGGCAGATAGGGTGTCTCCTCTCATGGAAGTCACATTCATTCTGGGAGATTAACATTGATTAATAACCAACAAAAACTGTAATCGTGGTAGGTGACAAAGGATGCATGGGTGATAAAGGAATTTGATCTACTTAGTACCATGTACTTTACCTATCTAACTTACTGGATTTCACAATACTATGGTTTTGGAAGTACTGTCTTTATTCCATTTCCAGACGAGGAAACTGGCATTCAGAAAGCAGTCTTTCCACTACCTCCAATCAGTTTGCCTCTGGAGCTCTTGTGCTCTATCCTCATCATAGGTCCTGAAACTCCACCATCCCACCATTGCACTCATTTCTTTGAGTCTAGAGTCTTTGGCGTTGTCTCCTTTTCCTATTGATGCTATAACAAATGACCACAAGTCCAGGGGCTTAAAACATCACAAATTTATTTTACAGCTCTGGAGGTCTCCTGAGCTAAAATCAAGATATCCATGAGTCTGCACCTTTGCTGGAGGGTAGGGGAGAATCCATTTCTTGCTTTTTCTGGTTTTCTTGCCTGCATGCTTTGGCAAGCAAGAAAAATTAAAGCCGGAAAATCAGACCGAGTCTTTCTCATGCTGCAGACTGTCTCCTTTGATTCCCTCTTCCACTTTCTAAGACCCTTGTCCCATCCGGATAGTCCAGAGTAATCTTATTTTAAGATTAGATGATGAGGGCTGGGATTGTGGCTCAGTGGTAGAGCACTCGCCTAGCATGGGCGGGACCCAGGTTCTGTCCTCAGCACCACATAAAAATAAAGGCATTATGTTTTGTCCATCTACAATATATATATATATACACTTAAAATAAAAGATTAGATAATGAACAGCCTTCATTCAATCTGAAAAGTTAATTCTCCCTTGCCATGTGCCATCACATAGCCACAGGTTCCTGAATATCTTTGGGGAGTGACTGTTCTGCTCACCACAGAAGTCCATTAAAATAATCATTCCCCCTAGACCCTCCATAGCTGCCCTGCTAGCCCGTGGACCACACAGCACTGAGAAGGGATGAGGAGAGGCGATAGAGGGCTGGGACACAGGAGACTAAGCCCTTATCTGAGCTGTCAGTAACTTGCAGAGAAGATTTGCATAATTCCCTTCTTCTCTCCATGTCCTGCCTTTTCCACAGGTAAAGATAAAATGGCTCCTCACAGCCAAAAGTTGGGAAAAACTCAAGTGTTCATTGAATGATGAATTAACAAAGAAAATGTGCTATATAAATATACATGATAGAATATTAGTTAGCCCTAAAAAGGAGTGAGATTCTGAAAGATGCTACAACATGGATGGACCTCAAAGACATTGAGCTAAGTGAAATAAGCCAGACTACCAAAAGACAAATACTATGTGATTCCACTTATATGAAGTAGCCATAATAATCAAATTGATAGAGACAGAGAGTAGAATGTGGGTTACAGGGAGATGGGTTAATGGGGAATTGCTATTTTAATAGATTCCTGTGTTCAGTTTGGGCTGATGAAAAAGGTATGAGGTGGGGAGTAGTGAGGAATATATAACAACACAAATGCACTAATGCCACTGAGTTAGACACTTAATGGTTAAAATGGTAAATTTTGCTATGTGAATTCACCACAATAAAAATTAAATGAATGAATCATCTTTTTTTTTTTTTTGCTTTGTCTGTGGTACTCTGTGACAAAGATATACAAGTTAGAAAGTATCAGAGTAGACATTTTTATGATTGAAAATATTACAAGGTGGGCCACTAAGTATGTGATTCAAGCATTGAAAAATAAGAAGATGGACAGGGCTCTAGATATCTCATGAGCGCTCCTAACACTGATTATCTCTGTTGTGGTCATGCATGACCCAGCTTCTACCAGGTGATGGTTTGGGATGACTTTGATACCATGGCAAAGCCAATGTCTTTCTTCTACTTCCTTTCAGGACATTCCAGATCCAAGCAACCTGCCCCTGATGGCAAACTGGAAGACCTTCTTGCTGTTCTTTGGTACTGCCATCTTCACATTTGAAGGCGTTGGTATGGTAAGACTGCTGGGTTTGAGTGAATGGTCCCCTAATGTTCTTTAGGGTGGCCAGTTGCAATTCCATGTATCTAAATGAATAGCATTTATAAAAAAGTGCAGAACAGTGATGCATTCAGGGTGCCTACTGCTCCATACACCACACTACGTCTTGAAGACGAGAATTTCCTAATCAGAAAAGATGGAATTGACCTGATATTCCAGTGGCTTGGGAGGCTGAGGCTGGAGGATCGTGAGTTCAAAGCCAGCCTCAGCAAAAGCAAAGCACTAAGCAACTCAGTAAGACCCTGTCTCTAAATAAAATACAAAATAGGGCTGGGGATGTGGCTCAGTGGTCAATTCCCCCTTAGTTCAATCTCTAGTACTCTCCGTATCTCCCCAAAAGAGAAAAGATGGAATTGAGCATTCATGGCAATAGAAAATGAGAGAAAAATGAAAGCAGTGTGGCCATGTGGAGAGGCCCCTTCTGACTCTGGGCCCACCCAGAGAAGGACAGCCATGCTAGCGGGGGAGCCTGAACCTACACCAAGTGCCACATCTCTTTCTACCCTTTGTTTTTCAAACTCTTTTCATCTCCAGGTTCTGCCTCTCAAAAACCAGATGAAGAATCCACAGCATTTCCCCCTTGTTCTGTACGTGGGGATGTCCCTTGTCATCTTTCTCTATTCCTGCCTGGGAATCCTGGGCTACATGAAGTTTGGGTCAGACACCCAGGCCAGCATCACCCTCAACTTGCCCACCTGCTGGTACGTCCCCTGCTGGCCTCAGGTATAGGGAGAAGCATGGGATCTGCACCTTAGCAAGAGATGGGCATTCACTTGGGTTTTCTTTAGCAACAAATATTAACTGTTAATATTACTATTAATTGTAATAATTGGTAAGTTTGATGATCTAGGCACCATGCACTATCTCATTTAATTTCTTATACCCCATGAGTTAGCATTATTATAATTAATTCCATTTAATAGATAAGGAATTTGATATTTGGAGAGGCTCTAAGTAATTTTCCTAGCTCGCATTGTGAGAAGCAGAAGCTTGAATCTAATCTCTCTGACCCTAAAGTGCAAAGACTCTAGAACAGAAATGATCTAGGAATGTTAAAGAAACCAAAACAGAACAACAAAAAGTATAACTCAAAGTAAAGATTGAAGTCCCACAGAGGGATTGCTACTCAGATCCCAAGTTTCAGATACAGACCACACCACTATTGCTGTGTCCCAGTTGGAACTTGGTCTGGAGTTCTTGTATTCAATCATTCATTCATCCAGAAAATATTCTGGAGGCTGGCACATGGTATGACATGGTATGCAAACATTCCACCTTAGCTGTTATAGTGGCAGTATTGGATACATAGTGGCCAAGCCGTCAAGACAGCCAGTGTTTAAGAGCACATGTTCTAAAGGTATCTAATTGACCTTGGGCAAGACACCTGATCTTTGACTCCCAATTCCTGTGCTCAGTAAAATGATAATCATACTTATGCCTGTTTATATCAGTCAGGATAGAGTAAGTTTTGCTCCAATAATAATCTCAGTGGCTGAACACACCAATGCTTAATTGCATGCTCATGCTGCATGTACATTATGGGATGGTTAAGGCTCTTGCTGTTGGAACAGCCACTCTACAAAGTGTGGCTGGTGGCCATGGCAGAGAGCACGGGGAATCACACACTGTGCACCAGGCTGGCAAAACTTTACCTGGAATGGCAGGTATCTCTCCTGCTCACACCGCCCCAGTCTGGGTACTCCAAGGAGGCAGGGATGTACCTGAAAGTCTTTAGTGAGCACCATAAATGACCACGACACTCTCTCACAGGGAGAGTCTGAGCATTAATTGGTTTGATATAGAAAATGCTTAGCACATAGTAAGTCCTTGTGGAGGGTTAGGTCTTATCATTGCTGTGCACCACAGCTTTGGTCTCCCTGAGACAATTAGGGTGATAGGGAATCGATTCCCCATAAAGCCAGGGTTGTAAACTGAGGAAAAGGCCACCAGCCCCACGACCTCCCTGTGTTGTGAAGACTAGATGATATAATCAATGTGGGACTTACTTGACATTGTGCTTTATGTTATGTAAGTAAGATATCCTGTACTTGGGAGACTGAGACAGAAGGATCACAAGTTTGGGGACAGCCTGGAACTTAGTGATACCCTGGCTAAACATTTAAAAAAAAAATTTTTTTTTAAAGATCAGGTGTGTAGCTCAGTGATAGAAATTTTATCAAGCATGTGTGAGGCCCTGGGCTCAATCCCCAATAATGGGGGGCAGGG
This sequence comes from Marmota flaviventris, assembly GCF_047511675.1. Taxonomy (NCBI): domain Eukaryota; kingdom Metazoa; phylum Chordata; class Mammalia; order Rodentia; family Sciuridae; genus Marmota; species Marmota flaviventris. Next base: position 28,799,825 of record NC_092502.1, read on the forward strand.
GATAAGAAATTCTAATAACCATGTAGGCAGGACTCTTTCTTTCCGAGGACCACAGCCAAACATGGGCTTTGACCTCCACCAAGGCTTTGTGCCTGTAGTGTGATCCTGGCTGATCTTCATGTTTTCCCGGGGAGCCTTAAACAAATTTCCCTTTCCAATAGGAGAAACACCAACGACTCAAGAAAAAAAAAATGGGCAGAGGGTATGAACAAACAGTTCACAAGCAAATAAGAAATGACCATTTTATATTTGAAATGATGCTCAAAGCAGATAATAGAAATGCTAGTTAAACGAGACACACACACACACATAATGTCATAGACTGTCATGTACTCACACACACTTTTGACAAGCTGGGACTTCAACACAGTAGGACAAGTGGGCACTCTTACCCATCATCCTTATTGGTGGAATTACATATTATGTTCATGTAGAAAAGCAAACAAAGATTTTTTTTTTGCAGCATTGTGGCAAAAGGACCATTATTCTCAAAAGAATAATTCAAATATTTATTAATTAGTGACTAGTTTTAAAAAAGTATTATATCCAGCAATCAGAATGCCAAATTGTTATTAAATGGAAGGGCCAGATCTATGTGTATCGACAGGGAGCAATCTCCAAGAAATATTTGGTAATGAAAAAGTAAGGAGATCCACTGCATGTAGAGAAATGTGTGCAGCATGTTCCTCTGTGGGTGGGTGTGAGGCCCCACATGGTGTGGAAGGTTATATATACGCAGCGTATTTCTTGGAAGCACAAGACAATTCTGAATGGTTGCCTAAGGAAAGGGGAACTGGAGACTGGGAATCAAGGGCAGAGATGCTTTTCACTGTAGATCTATTGCACTTGAATTTTACTCTATGCATACGTTTTAAATAATTAAAAGGAGGGGGTTCCTGGGTCATGGGCTTGTTGCCTCGTCATCTCCAGGAATGTGCACTTTTTAAATATTTATTATTTTAGTTGTAGTTGGACACAATATCTTTATTTTATTTATTTTATGTGGTGCTGTGGATTGAACTCAAGGCCTCGCACATGCTAGGTGAGTGCTCTACCTCTGAGCCACAACCCCAGCCCAGGAATGTGTACTTTTAATGAGTTGCCAAGGAGGGTCCTGACAGCCAGTCTGACCCAAGTCATTGGATATTAGCCAATTTTGTAACTCAATGACAGGTACCAGTTTCTGAACAGTAAGTGAGTCCCAAACAGCCCTTCCTGGGGGCCAAATTGCATTTCACATCCTCTTGATGATTGTCTGCAGGTTGTACCAGTCGGTCAAGCTGATGTACTCCGTGGGCATCTTCTTCACCTACGCCCTCCAGTTCCACATCCCAGCTGAGATCATCATCCCGTTTGCCGTCTCTCAGGTGCCAGAGAACTGGGCACTGTTTGTAGACCTGTCTGTCCGCACAGCCTTGGTCTGTCTCACCTGTGAGTAGGATGAAAGGCACTAGGGCAAGGAGCCACTCGGGTGCCTACCCCACCGTCACTGGCTCTGCCATTTGCTTTCTTTGTGACTTAGGGCAAGATAATTAATCTCCCTGGGTCTCAACTTTTCCACCTGAAAAAAATGGGCTTAAAAGAACTGTCACATAGTAAATGTTACCATAATCTCTACTGACTACCTATGGAAAATATAAGCTGATTTTATGAAGGAAAGAAGTATCATTCATTCACCCGCTCTCCTATGTGCCTGGTACTGACCTGCTTGGTTTGAGGTGTTTGAAGTTCCCAGTCTGTACCCAGAGTCAGAAACCTGGATATGTGTTGTTCTGAGATTGTTCCCATTCTCAGGAGTGTAAGTTGAAGAGAAAAATGGAGTTCAGGCAACTCTGGATCATGGAAAGTACAGGTAGAGACATGGTCTTCTGATGACATATTCTGCTTCTAGCATACACTAAATGGCCATTTTTTCCTTTTTTATTCATTCATCCATCATTCATTCATTTAAGTATTGTTTGTTGAGCACCTCCTATATGCCTGACATTGTGCTGGACACTAGGGACTCAATCACTAATAATGGGACTAGGGATTTAGCTTAGCATATACAAAGTCCTGGGTTCAATACCCAGTACCACTCATCCTCCTCCTCCTTCTCATCGCCATCATAAAAAATAGTGAGGATGTAGCTCCAGCTATCATAGGATTTACAAGATGAGCTGCAGCTCACTGCAAGGAAATAATGGCAGCACTTTGTGATAAATGTTAAGATGGCACAAGATGAAGCACCCACGTGACAGTTAAAACTCAGTAGCAGACACCCTGTATACTTAACAGGATCCTGTTCCTCATCCTGGGAAGGTCAGGGGATCAGTCCTCTCCAGTGGAGATATGCTGGCTAAGACCTAGGAGAGCAGAGGTAGATCACATATAGGGAGTAGGCTGTGCACAAATCCGAGGCCAGTGCTTGCCTGTGACCCACTGGAGAAAAGCAGTTGGGCACAATCAGAGAGTAGGTCCAAACATATGGAAGGACCCAAATCCTGAACTCACAGCTCTCTCAATCAGTGCTGAGGAGTTTGGGCAACAGGGAGCCCTGGGAGGGCTCTGAGGAGTGGGTTGCTTTGACCAGAGCTGAGCCTCTTGAAGGATGGCTTCTGTTCACCTTGCAGTGCAGCTCTCTTTGAACACATCTCCTCTGTCCCCTTCAGGGTGAGCTCTCCTGGGGAAAGATGCTGATTTTTCTCTGTACCTCCACTGGTAATGAGCTTATCATGCATCTGATGAAGGAAAACTATGGACAGGGAGCACACTATAAAGGGATGATGGGCTTCCAACTCTGAGACCCTGAGTCCCTCTTATGCTCAATATGTTGGAGCAATTTCAGAAAGAGGTGATGGTTTTCTTAAAGGTCCAGCAAGCTGAGTCTAGAAGTTCAGATCAATGGTAGAGTGCTTGCCTAGCACATGCAAAGCCCTGGGTTCCATCCCCAGCACCAGGAAAAAGAAATATACAGCAAGCTTAGATGCTTTCCAAAACAATTTTTCTCTAATTTGTTCATAGATAAATTATATGGGCATATGAAATTAAATCATATAAGTTGCATATTCCCTCATTCAAATATTATCAAAATTGGACTCTGTTGGCAAATCCATGGTATGCATTTATTGTATGTATATGAGATGGAGATTTAAGAATGTTTATAGAAGAAGAGAGATGGAGAATGGGCAGCTAATGCTGTCTTCATGTTTTATGTTCTGCCTAATTACCAGAATTCTTTTATGAATGGGAAAATAAGTAGAATTGTATACAATAGAACCATCTTTCTTTTTTAATCCATCCTTTGTTCTATACAGAAGTTGCATGATGTAGATGGTACAATTTGTTTCAGTGTTTATATAAGAGTCAAACCCTTATGAGCACCTACTGTGTGCCAAGTAGGCAGCATAGTAAAGTGGAAAGAACTTTATTTTTTTGTTGTTGTTGTTTGTAGATTTTTATTTTTTAAATTGATAGATAAAAAACTATGTGTGTTTATGGTATCCAACATATTTTGATAGATGCATACACTGTGGTATAACTGAACTAAGGTAATTAACATACCTACTAGCTCAAATATTTATCATTATTTTAGTGAAAATATTTAAACAGTACTATCTTGTCAATTTTCAAGTATACAATACATTGTTATTAGCTACAGTCACCACGTCATAAACAGATCTTTTGAACTTGATCCTCCTTTCTAACTGCAATTTGTCCTGTGTCTTTTGGTCAATACCTCCCCAGTTCTCATACCCCTACCCTCTACCATCTCACTCTGTCCTTGTATGAGATTAATTTGCTAGATTCCATCTATAAATCAGAATAGGGATGTGTCTTTCTGTACTGGACTTATTTCATTTCACATACTGTTTCCCAGGTTCATCCATGTTGTTACAAATGACAGGATTTTCTTTTTTATTTTTAAGGTTGAATAGTATTTTGTTGTGTATATATGCAATATTTTCTTTATTCCATGGCATGGTTATTGTGATAAACATTGCAATGAACATGATAGTTCAGATATTCCTTTGACATATTGATTTCAATTACTCATATATATGCCAAGAATTGACATTGTGGGGTTATATAATTATATGTTTATATTTATAAAAATTTATATTTTTATATTCATATAATTATGATACATTTTAAATTCTTTTAAAGAAACTTGGTACTAAGTTCCCTAGTGACTATTCTAATTTGCAACAGTACATAGAAATTCCCTTTTCTCCACCTCCACACCAACACTGGTTATCTATTGTTTTTTTCAACAATGGCCACCCTAACAAATGTGAGGTGATATCTCATTGTGGTGTTTTTTTGTTTGTTTGTTTGTTTGTTTTTTATTGGTTCTGCATCCCGGTACTTGTTGCTGAATTTTTGTTAAGTGCCATTCTGATTGGAATGAGATGAAATCTCAGTGTAGTTTTAATTTGATTTCTCTAATTGCTAGATTTCTCTAATTATTGACCATTCTTATGTCTTCTTTTGACTAGTGTTCATTTAGTTCCTTTGCCCATTTATTGGTTGAATTATTTGGGGATTTTTTTGGTGTTATTATTTTTTGAGTTCTTTGTGAATCCTGGTTATTAATATCCTACTGAGGGGCAGGTAGCAAAGATTTTTCTTCCATTCTGTGGGCTCTCTCTTCACACTCTTGTTTCCTTCGCTATGAAGAAGGTTTTAATTTGATACCATATTTATTGACTTTTAATTTTGTTTCTGGCCCTTTAGGAATCTTGTTAAGGAAGTCAGTTCCTAAGCCGACATGTTGGATTTGGGCCTGCATTTTCTCCCAGTAGGTACAGGGTTTCTGGTCTAATTCCTAGGTCTTTGGTCCATTGTGAGTTGAGTTTTCTGCAGGGTGAGAGATAGGGGTTAATTTTCTTTTTACTACATTGGATTTCCAGTTTTCCCAGCGTCATTTTGTTGAAGAGGACTATAGCTCTGTAGTATAATTTGATGTTCAGTATTTATAATGCTTTCTGCTTTGCTTTTCTCACTAAGGATTGCTTTGGCTGTTCTGGGTCTCTTATTTTTCCAAATGAATTTCATGACTGCTTTTTCTATTTCTGTAAAGAATGTCATTGGAATTTTGATGGGAATTGCATTTAATCTGTATTTTGCTTTTGGTGGTATGGTCATTTTGGCAATATTAATTCTGTCTATCCAAGAACATGGATGGTCTTTCCAGCTTCTAAGGTCTTCTTCAATTTTTTTCTTTAATATTCTAACATTTCATTGTGGAGGTCCTTTTTTTGTTAGATTGATTCCCGAGTTGTTGTTGTTTGTTTGTTGTTTTTTTGTTTTGTTTTATTTCAGGGTATTGTGAATGAGATAGTTTTCCTATTTTCTTCCTCAGCAGATTCATCATTGGATTATAGTGTTGTAGGGACAGATGAGGCAAGGCACTGAAGATAGCAGGAAACAGTGTTATTTGGCTGCAGCCAGGTTCAGAGGGCACAGCTTTTGCTGTAATCAATCAATCCCCAGAACCCCAAATTCAGGTAGTTTCAGGGTTTTATACCCAGCATGTAAGGAGGGGATTAGAAGTTCACATAAAAGCAGCTTTTTCTTTCACTGTTCTGGGCAAGTTAACCCTTCAAGGACAGCACCTGAGAAGGGGAGAGCTTCTTCTCCCCTTTCTTTCCTCCCCCTGCCAGCTGTTACCATGGAGCCCAATAGGTAACTTATCTTAAAAATGTAGACATCTCTGTGAAGCCCAGCTCAAGGCCAGAGGACTTGTTTGCACATTTCTACAAACTACTATACTGGATACATTTGTGAAAAACTAGTAACTGGGTGTCCAGAATCTGGAGTGCTGATTTCTTCCCGGCCATGGCCAAGTAAGATAGGGCAACATGAAAATGGGAATTATCTACATTGAACTTTTTTGCAAAGACTCTTTTGCTGACAGTCCCAAAATTAGCCATGGTAAAGATTTCTAGAGAAGCCCAGTTAGGACTGTTTTGTGGAGAAAGGGGGTGCCACTACAATAGGAAAATTATTGTTATATGGGTATTGATTTTGTATCCTTCTACTTTTCTGAATTCATTTATGATCTAGCTCTCTAAGTCTTCGGGTAGAGTTTTTTTGGGGTACTCTAAATATGGGATCATATCACTGGCAAGCAGAGGTAATTTGAGCTCTTCCTTTCCTATTCATATCCCTTTAATTTTCCCCTCTCACCTAATTGCTCTGGCTGGAGCTTCAAGGATTATGTTGGATAGGGGTGGTAAAAATGGGCATTCTTGTCAATTACTGATTTTAGAGGAAATTCTTTTAGTTTTTCTCCACTCAGAATAATGTTGGCCTTGGGTTTGTCCTATATAGCCTTTACAATGTCAAAGTAAGTTCCTTTTAAACGTGAATGCCTGCTATATTTTCAGTGTTTTAAACGTGAATGCCTGCTGTATTTTGTCGAATGCTTTTTCTGCATCTATTGACATACTCATGTGATTCCTGTCCTTAATTTTGTTTAAGTGGTGAATTACATTTATTTATTTGCATATTTGAATGAACTTTGCATTCCTGGAATGAAACCCACTTGATTATGGTGCACTAACTTTTTAATATGCTTTTGTGTACAGCTTGCCAATATTTTATGGAGAATTTTTGCATCTATGTTCATCAAGGGTATTGGTCTGAAGTTTTATTTCTGGATTTGTATTTGTATTGTTTTGGTATCAGGGTGATAGTGGCTCCATAGAATGAGTTTGGCAGTGTTCTGTCCTTTTCTGTTTCTTGAAATAACTTGAGGAAGGTTCGTATTAGTTTTTTAAAGTTCTGGTTGAACTCTGGTAGAATCCATCCAGTACTGGGATTTTATTTGTTTGACGGCTTTTGATGGCTGCTTCAAGTTTATTACTTGATGTTGATCTATTTAAATTTTCTATATCTTCCTGGTTCAACTTGGATAAGTCAGATATCTCTAGGAATTTGTCCATACCCAAGATTTTCTGGTTTGTTGCAGTATAAATTTTTAAAATAGTCCCTGAAAACCCTCTGGATTTCAATAGTATCTATGGTGATATTTGTTTTTTATCTTGGATTTTAATGATTTGAGTTTTTTCCCCTCTATAAAGGACTTCAGGTGAGGCATCCCGTGGATTCTCATCTTAGCTCTGTGTGACCTTAAGCAAGCCCTGTTCCTTTTAGAGCTTTGGATCTCCCCATCTCTATAATGAAGGAGGTTATAATAGCTAAGTGGTAGAGTAAATCTCCAATAAAGATTATGTATGAAAAATCAAATAGATAAAATAGAAAAGGGGCATGTGTGTCAGCAGTAAAGATAAGAGAGGGAGTCAGGAGTTGTGGTGCCTGACCTGTGTGTAAACCACAGTGGGCTCCTGCCCACCTCTCCAAACAGCTTCTCATTCATCTGTGAAGCTCTTGGGCTCCAAAGCAATGGTTTGGTTTTGAGCTTATGGCAGGAACATTTAGTGATTCTAAATTTTTCTTCTTGCTGCAGGTGTCTCAGCCATCCTCATCCCCCACTTGGACCTGGTCATCTCCCTAGTGGGCTCTGTGTGCAGCAGTGCCCTGGCCCTCATCATCCCACCCCTCCTGGAGATCATCACCTTTTACTCTGAGGACATAAGCTGTGCCACCATTGCAAAGGACATCATGATCAGCATCCTGGGCTTTTTGGGGTGTATTTTTGGAACATACCAAGCCTTCTATGAGTTGACCCAACCCATTAACCATTCCATGGCCAACTCTACAGGTGTCTATATGCATCATTTTTAATTTTTATTCTAATAGCTTCCCCTTCCTCCTACCCCCATTTTGATTTCCATGCAGATGTTATATATATTCATCAAACCCCAACATCTCTATATTAATTAGTGGCTTCTTTATCTTTCCAAGAGAAATGTAGATAACACAGGTTAGTATTGATACCTCTCAGGCTACCCCTTTTTTGATTTTGGATTTCTTTGGCAATCTTTTGTACCTCAGAACCAATATCACATTCAGACATTCATATTATTAACATCATTTGATGGAAACAGAGATAACATTCACTTCTAATAAGCCTGGAAACAAGAGACCAAGCTTAAATGCAAAAGAAAGTTTTTTTGTCTATACCATAGAAACTTCCCTAGAAACATCAAATTTTTAAAAGTATATATCTGTAGAAGGGAATTTTCTATATAGATATTCCAAGTGAAAGAGTGACAGAATAACAATAGAACTTAGCCATAATTTTTTCACTGATTTCTTTATTTATTTTTTAAATTTTTTTAAATTGGGGATTGAACCCAGGGGCACTTAACCACTGTGCCACATCCCCAGCCTTTTTAATTTTTTAATTTTGAGACAGGGTCTCAACAAGTTGCTTAAGACCTCACTAAATTGCTGAGGCTGGCTTTGAACTTGTGATCCTCCTGCCTCAGCCTCCTGAGCCAATGGAATTACAGGTGTGCACTGCTGCACCTGGCTCTGCCACTGATTTCCTATGGGACCTTGGGCAAGTTCCTCCCCTTCTCTTAGTCTGTGAAATGAAGGGTGAGACTAATTGATTGTTGAGGGCTCTTTCAACTTTGACCTTCTAAAAGTAAAAAGGGAAATTTATAGTTTATTATTCATCCTCCAATCACATGTGTGACAATTGTTTCCCATGAGCTAATGAACCTATTGCTGGGAGATATGAGTAGGTTAAGAGATGAAAACATATTTTGTTACATATTATTTTATTTACATATAAATAAAACATATTTCATTCCATTTCTGTCTTTCAGCAGAACTTACATTCCTGTTAATACCTCAAAGGTGTGGTTTCCCTAACTAGGGATCCCTTTCCTTCCTTCCATTTTCTTTCTCTGATCTCTTAAAGCCACTTAGTGCTCATTTAGGCTGATGGGGATGAGCAGTTTCCATAGAGAAAAGGAGGTTCATGTACTGGAGACTTGAACCCCAGTGTGGCAGTATTGGGAGGTTGTGGGACCTTTAAGAGGAGGGGCCTCATGGGAGATACTTAGGTCAAAGAGAGTGCTGCCCTTGGAAGGGAATACTGGTTTCCTGGAGTGAGTTCTCACAAGAGGAAATGGTTATCAAAGCCTGATTAAGACCCTTGTGTCACTCTCTGACATCTGTTTCCAGATATAATCCCTTCCTCCAACATGTTCTCCTGCCCTTGCCATTCACCCCAAGGTTACGTGGTCAAAAGGGGGAACTTGACAGAACCTGTTCCATGTGGTTAGGACTTTCAGCATCAAAAACTTTGAGCTATGCCGCAGTCTGGCTGGGCACAAAATCACGAGCCACTCACAGCCTTGTAGATTCAAACAGCAATTCTTTATTCCCGAACTCACACCGGGAACTCTACAAACACGTTCTGGGGAAAATCCACACCTCCACTGGGCTCTGCATCCCAACATACTCTCTGAATCCCGCACGGGAACTCAAGGAGCCAGCGCCTGGAGGCAGCAGGATACGCCCTATTCCCAGCAGGATACACCTTAAGCCTGGAACTGCCCTAAACCCAAGGAGCACCCTAAACCCCCATCCCAAACCCTGATCCGCCCTAAACCCTGATCCACCCTAAACCCGGATCCGCCCTGGTCCAGAGCTAAATAGTCCTCTTTACTTTATAAAGTTAACTGGTCTCAGGTATTATTATAGCATCAAAAAGCTGACCAGTAATGGGGAAAGAGTGAATGGTTTCCCTGCAAGATCAGAAACAAGACAAGGATGACCAGTCTCAGCACTTCTGTTCAAGATTGTACCAGACATTAAAGACTGTACAGTCAGACAAGAAACATGAAGTAAAAGGTGTCCATATTGGAAAGGAAAAATTAAAACTCTATTTGATGACATGGTCATTCATGTAGAAAATTCAGTGTAATCTATACAAAAGTACATCCAGTTTACAAAGTTTCAGTATATGAGATCCATATACAAAATCCAATTTGCACTTCTGCATACTAGCTGAGAATAATTAGAAACTAGAAATTTCAAATTAAATTTATAATAGCATCAAAAACATGCAATAAATGAGAATAAATCTGTTGAAAAATATGAATGACATATATGCAGAAATATATATGGACATACCTTGAAGGCATTGCAGATTTGAGTCTAGATCACCATAATAAAGGAAATATCACAATAAAGCAAATCACATGCGTGCTTTAATTTTCCAGTGCACATAAAAATCATATTTACACTATATTATAGCTTATTAGGTGTGCAATAGCATTATATCTAAAAAAATGTGTTTTTTAAATTTTAAAATATTTTCTTGCTAAAAATCGTAACAGTATTCTGAGCCTTCAACAAGTTAGTCTTTTTTGCTATTGCAGAGTGTTGCCTTGATGTTGATGGCAGCTGACAGCTTAGGGAGGTATATGCTGAAGGCTGAGATGGCTGTGGTAACTTCCTAAATAAGACAATAATGAAGTTTGCTGTGTAGATTGACTCTTTTATAAAATGTTGTTTGATGGCATTTTTACCCAGAGTCAAAATTGGGATTTAATCCTCTGAAACTCTGCTGATGCTGTATCAACCAAGTTCATGTAATATCATGTAATAGTCACAATCTTTTACTGGCATTTCAACTATGTTGAGGGCATCTTTACCAATAGCAGATTCTATCTCAAGAAACCAGTTTCTTTGCTTATCTACAAAAAGCACCTCTTCATCTGCTAAAGTTTTATCATGAGATTGCAATTCAGTCACATTTTCAGGCTTCACTTTTAATTTTCTTGCTATTTCCACCACATCTTCAGTTTCTTCCTCCAGCAAAGTCTTAAATACCTCAAAACCATCTGTGAGAGTTAGAATCAACTTCTCTCAAATTCCTATTAACATTAATACTTATACCTTCTCCCTTGAATCAAAGATATTATTAATGGCATCTAGAATTATGAGTTCTTTCCAGAAGATTTCAAATTTACTTTGTCCAGATCTATCAGAGGAATCATTATCTATAGCAACTGTAGTCTTACAGAACATAATTCTTAAATAATAAGGCTTGAGTGTACTTCTGAAATCCTACCTACTTAGGAGGCCAAGGCAGGGGGATCACAAGTTCAAGACCATCCTGGGAAACTTAGCAAGACCTTGTCTCAGAATTTTAAAAAACAGGCTGGAGATAAAGCTCAGTGGTGGAGTATTTGCCTAGCATGTGCAAGGCCCTGGGCTCAATCTCCAGTATCACAAAATAGAAAAAAAAAATACTTAAATGTCCAAATTATTCCTTATCCACAGGCTGCAAAATGGATGTTAGCAGGCATGAAAAAAAAAAAAAAGAATCTCACTGTACATCTTCATTAATGTTTTTGGGTGACCAAACACATTGTCAATGTTTAAAGTACTTTGCAAGGGACCTTATATTATCTAAGTGATAGGTATCAACATGAGGCTTAAAATATTCAGAAAGCTGTGCTGTAAAAATACACTGTCCCTCAGGCCTTCTTGCTCCATTTTTAGAGCACAGCAGAGTCAATTTAGTATGATTCTTAAAAGCCCTAGGATTTTTAGAGTGAAGATGAGCCCTGGCTTCGGCTTTCAGTCATCAGCTAACTACACTAGTCCCTACAAGACAGGCCTGTCCTTTGAAGCTTTGAAGCTAGACATTGACCTCTGTCTAGCTTTGAAAATCCATCTTTTTCCAAATAAGGCAGCTGTTTTATCTACACTGAAAATGTGCTATTGAAGCTACTCCTTCGCAATCCCAGCTAGATCTTCTGGATAACCTGCAGTGGCTTCTATACCAGCACCTGGTGCTTCATCTTGCATCATATGCATGTATTACAGAAAGAGTTGGCTGATAATCTCAGAGTTTACAATGTTTAAAGTTTGTTTAATCTTGCAGAGTGCACAAAATGAATCTTCTAAATTTGGAAGGCTTAGAACATTTCACACAATAGTGGAGATATTCTGAACTATCTTAGTTATTTTTATAGAAAGATAACCTGTTTCTAAATAAAAAATTCCTTAAATCCAACAATTCGCCCTTCCTGTTTTTTGAAAAGTGTTGTGCTGCTCAAAAGTCCCCATTAGCAATGAAGCTTACATCTTAATTTTAGCACTAGATTATCAAAAGGTATTTATCCTACTTTAAGCCTCTTTGAAATTAAAGCTAAAACTTTGCACATAAAATAGGCCTTTGAGTTCTTCACACTTCCTCTCTTCTAACATTTTTGACATGCAGGTAATAAAAAGCCTCTGAATTAATAAGATTTGTGGAAAAGAAGATGAAAGTTAGATTGTATCGGTTGAGAACAGAAATGAATATTAATTAATGCCTAGCAGGAGGACAGTTTGAACTTATCTTAGCATGAGAAAATTGTAGATGGTCTTTTCCCCATAAAAGATGGGGTGCACTGAAGCAGATGGCTTCCATACCTGAGGAGGAGTTTGTAATGCCTGTTCAGTTCCCTTGGGGCTGCATATGCCAGCAAATAATCCAATTGTTTACAGCTGGCATCTGTTCTGATTGGCCAATGCCCATAAAATAGTAATTATTAGGTTGTTAAATGTCTTGCTAATCATTCCAGGATTTCAAGAATTACTGAAGGGATAGGGACCCATAAATAGAGTGAGGATATTCTTAAGAAATTTTACTTTCTCTATTTATCTTATTTGAAGGAAAATGTATCTCTTAATCAAACATGTCAAACATCACATTTCTTTAGTACCCCAACAAGAAATTATTTCAAGAAATGTGAAAAGAATGGATGCATTGAAGATTAATGTGTGTGGTGCTTCTCATGAACAGTGGGAAAATATTAAACTTCTTTAATCAGAAGTGTGCTTTGAGTCAATATTGTTGTGGGTTATTAAAAAATCAAATTGATATTCAAGTCAATCTTGAAGTTACACATAGTGAGACTGCAGATGAACAATATAATTTTATGTTTTCTATTATAATTCTTAATATAATTACTCCAAAAGAAACCAATGCAGTGTGGTCTTTTCATCTCCAGGGTACTAGATTTTGAGGCATGAATGTTGCTTTCTCATCACCAAACATGCTCATGAGGGAGATACAGAAGGGCTTAGGCAGCCAGGGCAAGATGGTGAGTGCGGAAGTCAGGGGCAGGGCCAGAACAAAGGAGCATGGAGAGGATCTTCTGATGAGTTCAACTTCCTGCTTCATGAAAGTGCTGGTGGACACAAGTGGGAGGCCCAATCAGACCCTTCCACTTCCATACTTGTGCTTCTAATCAGGGGATCCAAAAGAAAAACTAAAACAGCGCCATGGACAAAAGAGGCACCAATCAATAATAATGAGAAATGTGGGGACAGGGGAGGAGACAAGTAAGGAAGAAATTACAGAGACCACAAAAAGAAAGGCCAAAACTCCCCCACTGGATTCCTGGCTCTGGGGCTCCTTCTCTTTGGAGAAGTCTATCTTTTTATCTCTGTTGCTTTTGCAATAAACTTACTTCTTGCTTGCTATCTCTGAGTCCTGTTCAATTATTTGCTGAATAGAGACAATGAACCCAGCACCTCTGTATGGTAACCCTCAAGGAGAGACATTCTCTCATAAAACAAATCTAGTGAGTTTTATACTTTTTTCCACTTTGCCAGAGGAAAGACCACTTTTTCAATGTTGGGAAACAGAAAAAGCTCCTCCCTCAAGGAATCTGAATGCAATCTACAATATGAATAGGAATGAATTTGAAAGGATCTCTAAACTCATTTTTAAGGGAAGTTAGCAGAGTGGTTGTAAGTTTAACTTAAAAAAAATCAAGTATGTTTTATGCAAGACTGTTACCATTGGGATGTCCAACTGAAGTCCAGGTCTTTGATGTCCTAAACAAAGAATTGAGCAAGACACACGGAAGTAACAGGCAAAGTACAGATTTATTCAAGGTGAAGGTAGAACTCTGTTAGATAGAGCACAGTGGGGAGAGGGTGGGAGGGAGGGAGGGGATGAGAGGATCCAGGTCCTAACATTTAGAAATTAGGGTCTTGTATGCTGAGCTGTAGGCATTATCTCCTGTATACAGAACAAATTGAAGACTTTATCCCATTTGCTCCATTGGTTAACTTGTGCTACTGATTTGAATATTTTCCAATTTTTCTCCCATTGGTTGCCTTAGAAAACCTAATTAGAATATTTCCCACTTTATCCCCATTGGTCACTTAAAAATATGCAATCTTAGGCTGGGGATGTGGCTCAAGTGGTAGCGCGCTCGCCTGGCAAGCGCGGGGCACTGGGTTTGATCCTCAGCACCACATAAAGATGTTGTGTCTGCCAAAAAATAAATTTAAAATAATAAAATAAATAAAAAAAGATGTTGTGTCCACTGAAAACTAAAAAAATAAATATTAAAAATTCTCTCTCTCTCTTCAAAAAAAATGCAATCTGTGTGACAGGAGTTATCATGGTGATAAATCCTCAGTGGCAGGAGTTGTTTCAGTAATGGAACATATTGTAAACATGAATATGACTGGTCTTCTTGTCTTGTTCTCCACTGGCTACTTTCTTATACCCTGTCTCTGCCATCATGGTGTCCCTGAACTCCTACCTGACAGTACTGTTTTAGCCAGGTTTTTCGCTGCTGTAACTACATGACCCCACCAGCACAACTGTAGAGGAGAAGTTTATTTGAGGGTTCACAGTTTTAGAGGTCTTAGTCCATAGAAGGCTGGCTCCACTCCTCGGGGCTCGAGGTAAGGCTGAACATTAAGGCAGGAGAGTGTGGCAGAGGGAAGAAGTTCATATTGTGATCATGAAGCAGAGAGAGTTTCTACTTTGCAGACACAAATATATACCCAAAGCCACACCTCAATTTCCACCTCCTCCAGTCACACCCTATCACTTCAGTTGCCACAGTTAATCCCTATCATGGGGTTAAATCACTGATTGGGTTAAGACTCTTACATCCCAATCATTTCTCCTCTGAACCTTCTTGTGCTATCTCACACATGAGCTTTTGGGGAACACCTCACATCCAAGCCATAACAAGTACTAAACAATGAAAAGAGCAAATTAATTAACTAACACTGTTTACAATGCTATCAGAGAGAAAAAAAAAGATTAGCTATCTTGGAATGAATCAAAGTATAAACTATTCTACAGGTAAATTTCTAAGTCTTAATTACAACATATTGGAGAAGACCTACATGAAGTGATATGCTACACTCACAGAATATATCACAAATATGCCAACTACCACAAAACTAATTTACATACTTAACAAAATTTCAATAACAATCTCAAGATTTACATAGAATGTTATCATTTCTAACACTTCAGTGGAGGATTAAAGAGTCAAGATTAAAGAGAATAATTTTAAAGAAGAAAGATTGCGATGCTACATCATGTACAACCAGAGAAATGAAAAGTTGTGCTGCATTTATGTACAATGAATCAAAATGCATTCTGCTGTCAAATATACCTAATTAGAATAAATAAATTAATTAATTAACTAAAAAAGATTAAGATGAGATGTCTCATTACAAATGATTTCACTTTAGAAGGAACTGAAATTAACACAAGGGAGAGAAATTCATCAATGGAGCAGAAGAAAATGTACAAAAACAGAATCAGGTATTAATGGAACAGATGACACCAGAATAAAGCTTTGAGAAAATAAAGCACTATTAAGTAATCAGAGCTCTTAAAATGATAATTCATATGGCAAAGCAGCCATTAAAAAAGATACTACATTCACAATTTAAATTTAGATCAATTAAGAATTTTACTGTCAAAAATAAAATTTTTTAAATTTTAGTAGAAAATCTAGGTTCATATACTTTGGGCTTTGTTGAAGAGTAAGCAACATATTTTTTTAGCCAGATTCAATTAATATTGTCCAAAAATATTAATATATTTACCATGTTAAAATTGAGAACACTTTTCAACAAAAGAAATATTTAAAAAAGAATAAAAGACAAATTACAAGTGGGAGAAGATATTCAGAATCCCAACTAGTAAAAAGTAATATCAGAAGAGATAAAAATTAAAGTCAAATCAGTAGGAATGCAAGACTGACTCAACTTAAAAGTTGTGGCCAGTATATCTAATGCATTATATCGAGCAAGAAGATAAGAATAAAATTATTAGAAATCAGCAAAAATATAAATCAATATGACACAAATACCATTTTACCTTCATTCTATTGGCGAAAACTGCTTAGCAATACCAATTGTTAGGATGTGGCCACTGAGAAGCTCTTATATATAAGAGTATAAATAAGTGCAAATATTTTCACGAGTTTAACATTATCAGCTGATATCAGACATCACATATCTTACAAGGCAATAAGTACACTGTCAAATTTATATTCAGGAGAAACTCTTGCTCATGTACAATAGAAGACATATACAAAAATGTTCAAGGAAAATTGTTCACATTCATCAGAAACCATCTATTATGGTTTAGATATGATGTATCCCCTAATAGCTCACGTGAGAGACAATGCAAGAGAGTTAGAGGTAAAATAATGGCATTATGAGATTCTTATCAGAGCATTAATTCCCTGATAGGACTTAACTTGGTGGTAACTGTAGGTAAGTCTGGGTGTCACCAAAGAAGGTGGGTAATTGGGGTCTTTTATCTATGGAGAGAGGAGAAGTCTCTCTCTCTGTTTCTTGGTGGCTGTTTCCTAAGTTTCTTTCCTCCAACACATCATTTCTCTGCCATAATGTTCTGCCACAC
The DNA here is from genome assembly GCF_047511675.1 of Marmota flaviventris. Taxonomy (NCBI): domain Eukaryota; kingdom Metazoa; phylum Chordata; class Mammalia; order Rodentia; family Sciuridae; genus Marmota; species Marmota flaviventris. Next base: position 28,816,425 of record NC_092502.1, read on the forward strand.
CTGGGCTCAGAGCAATGGAGCTGGCCCTCTGTGGACTAAGACTTCTAAAAGTGTGACCTCCCCAATAAACTTTTCCTTCTCAATATTCTTGTCAGGTCTTTGGTCACAGTGACAAAAAATCTGACTAAAATACAATCCAAATATTCATGTTGAAGAAAATTCAAAAAACGTTGTGGTATCTTAGCACAGGAGAATGTTATGAAATGATCAAAATGAATAAGCTGTCATGAAGCAATGTGTATGCGTCTTGGAAAAATAATATTTACTGCAAAAATTCAACTCATTTAACTATTTGAAGCAGGAAAGCTTTTAGGAAAAGAAAAAATAACTCAAGTTATAAATATATTTCTTTGAAAATATTCAGATGTATACAATATATAGAAGAAAGCATGTGAATGATTGACACGAGCTTTAGAAAAATAAAGTAAATGAAAAAAAAGTAATGGGATGAACCATATGTGTAGACACAGGTTAAATTATTATCTGGTTATTACACAAATATAAATGTTTAATTAAATATATATATATATATATATTTAATTAAACATTATATATATATATATATATATATATATATATATATATATATATATATATATATATATATAATAAATGAAGTCACACCATGTTGAGATCAGCAGTGAAAGTGAACCAAGTTTTATGATTAACCTAATTCCATGCTTACAAGAGAAAGGAATTCTAAGGAATTTTAATTAATAATTATAGATGTAAAATGAGCAATTTACCCCCAAATGACTTGTGGGGGGGAGAGACAGGCTTGTGAAAAGCCGGTGGTGGCAGTTGAGGCTCTGAGGGGTTTTTCCTGAGATGCTGTTTGTTTGGCGTGTTTGGTTCTAAAAATAAAGTTAGTTTCTTTTGACAAGTGGCTCCTGATTGTGCCCAGCCAGACTGCGGCATCTGGTGGCCCGTACGGGGAGTGACTGAGGGTAAGTGAACTGCTCGCCCCTGAGGGCAGGGCGAGAGGATGGGTAGCCATTTTAAGATTCTTTTTTGTTATTTTGTTTCACTTTTGTTTTAAGTTGCCTGTCCCTGGAGATGAGTGAGACGGAAGAAAAACCACTCACATCTGAGGAAAAACTATTTACGTCTGAGGAACAGATAGGGAGAAAGGACGGATGCACATGTCAGGAGGATAGAAAGGCTATAATGACTTTTTGTTGTTCCCTTTTTATTTCATTCTGTCTCGGTTTTGTTTGGCGTCATCTTGTTGGGTTGTATTATAGTAGAAATACGGGATCAGAAATTAGTAAAAAACAAACTGAAAGAGTGTTAAGTAAATTGTTAGAGGAAGGAGGCATCCCAGTAAAATCAATAGCAGTCAGGGCATACGTTGATACAATACAAAAATGTAGCCCATGGCTTTTTAAGGAGGAGTTGTTAAATATATCACAATGGAACCATCATGGTGAAGATTTAAAAAGAATAGAAAAGAAAAGCCCAGGGACTCTGCCAGTTGGCACATTGCCATTGTGGACGTTCATATCTTGTTTGCTTAGTCCAAAGCCTTCAGTTCAGACAATGGTAGAGGAAGGAGAAGACATAATGATTCAAGTAAAAGAGAAGGTCTCTCAAGTTAGTCAGACAGAGGAAAAGATTCAAGTAAAAAAGAAGGTCTCTCAAGTTAGTCAGACAGAGGAAAAGATTCAAGTAAAAGAGAAGGCCTCTCAAGTTAGTCAGACAGAGAAAGAAAGTGTAAAACAGAAAAAGCCATCAGGGGGAAAGTTACAACAGGAGATTGCTACTAACACCTTTCTATCACCAGAGGGTGTAAGTGTCCAACCAACAGCACCACCTCTACAGGAGACTGCTACTAACACCTTTCTATCACCAGAGGACGTAAGTGTCCAACTAACAAGGCCACCTCCATATGCTGGGAGGTCCCCAACCCCCGCAGTTGATAGTTGGGATCCTGAGACAAGATCTCAAATATTAACATGCCCTGTATTTGAGGCAGGAGGGCAGCGATTTTACCAAGTTTTAAATTTCAAAACAGTGAAGCAGCTAAAAGAGGCTGTAACAACCTATGGTCCTCAAGCACCCTTCACTGTAAGCTTGGTCGAATCCATTAACAACTTGAACATGACGCCAGCAGATTGGGCTAATATGTGTAAAGCTGTGCTAAATGGAGGACAATACCTGTTATGGAAGGTTGCCAATGAGGAATTTTGCAAGGAGACGGCTAGGCGAAATGCAGCAGCTGGTTATCCTCAGAGAAATCTAGATATGTTGTTAGGAAAGGGACCTTATGAGGATCAGCAGCAACAAATTGCATATGATCCTGGCGTATACGCACAAATTGCTGCAGATGCAATTAAGGCATGGAAGACTTTACAAGGACATGGAGGTTTACAAGGTCAATTATCTAAGGTAATACAAGGAGCTAATGAACCTTATGCTGAATTTGTAGATAGGCTTATTCAAACAGCTACCAGAGTTTTTGGGAATACAGAACAAGCAATGCCATTACTAAAACACCTGGCTTATGAGCAAGCGAATCGTTGGTGCAGAGATATCATTAGACCATGGAAACATGAAGATTTAAACACATATATTAAATTATGTAGAGACATTAATGAACAAGAGCAAGTCGTGGCAGCTGCAGTAAAACAGGCTTTAGATGCCAGGCCAAGAACATGCTACAATTGTGAACAAACAGGACATTTTAAAAGGAATTGCCCCATTGGAGGAGGGTTTAACAAAACTAGGTATCCAAGGAGTAGAATACCAGGTATTTGCCCACGATGCCGTAGAGGGAGACATTGGGCTAATGAATGCCGTTCTCAAACCACCATAGAGGGTACTCCATTATCAAAAAACGAACAAGGACCAGGTGTTTATCCACGATATCATGGAGAAAGGCATCAGGCTCCATTGCCAAAAAATGGACAAGGGGGCCCAATGCTCCGGGGCCCAAAACCACAAATATACGGAGCACTGGAGGAACCCAGCAACCCCATCAGGGTAGTGCCCAGGACACATTGTCCATCAGATCCCTCATCAGACAAACCAGAGGGAGCGCAGGGTTGGACATCTGCGCTTCCGCCAGAGCAGTACTAACTCCAGAGATGGGAGTTCAAATCATTCCCACAGGGGTGAAAGGACCTTTTCCCAAAGGAACAGTAGGCTTATTATTGGGACGCAGCTCTTCTACTCTAAAAGGACTTATGATAAGTCCTGGGGTAATTGATCCCGATTATGAAGGTGAAATAAAAATTATAGCCAGTTCTCCAAAGGGTATATCAGTAATTTCACCAGGAGATAGAATAGCACAGTTACTAATAATACCCAGCCTACATGATAAATTTTCCAGTAGTACTGTAGAAAGAGGTTCCAAGGGATTAGGTTCCACAGGTGTAGACTGGGCTATGCTTTCTTTAAATTTAGATTCTCGCCCCATGCTAAAACTAAATATTCAAGGACATGAATTTAATGGGCTATTGGATACAGGTGCAGACCTTAGCATCATCTCTCGTCAAGAATGGCCAAAACATTGGCCATTACAACAAGCCACTCAAACGCTTCAAGGCCTAGGAGTGGCAACTAATCCCCATAGAAGTGCAATGGTATTAGATTGGAAGGATCCTGAAGGATGTGAAGGAACTATACAGCCATATGTATTGGATCATCTTCCCGTAAATTTATGGGGACGAGATGTCCTAGATCAATTAGGTTTGACATTAACAAATAACATCAACCAAAATGCACCCACTATTATGACTAGACAAGGTTTTAGGAAAGGAAAAAGATTAGAAAAACAAGAACAAGGTATAGCAGCACCAATACAAATAGATCAAGGAACAGACAGACATGGGTTGGATTTTCAGAAAGGGCCACTGAGACAATAAAAATTACTTGGAAATCAGAAAGACCAGTGTGGGTTCCTCAGTGGCCCCTGACTAAAGAAAAGATACAAGCAGCCCATGACCTGGTCAAACAACAATTAGCAGAAGGACATATACAACCTTCTGTATCTCCCCATAATACTCCCATTTTTGTCATCAAAAAGAAATCTGGTAAATGGAGATTATTGCAAGATTTAAGAGCCATTAATAATGAGATGGTTATTATGGGACCTGCTCAATCAGGGATTCCTCAGTTGTCTGCTTTGCCAAAAACCTGGTATGTTTTAGTTATAGATATTAAAGATTGTTTTTTTTCAATTCCAATTCATCCTGAGGATAGTCCACGTTTTGCATTTACTATCCCTGCACTGAATCATGAAGTTCCTGATCAGAGATATGAATGGAAAGTACTCCCTCAAGGGATGGCTAACAGCCCAACTATGTGTCAAATTTATGTTAACAAAGCAATCCAGCCACTTAGAAATCAAAATTCTGAACTACAAATATTTCACTATATGGATGATGTATTATTAGCACACAAAGATAAAAACACATTGCTAGAATGTTATGCCACACTTACAAACTTATTAAAAAATTATAATCTAGAGATAGCAATAGATAAAGTACAATTAAATTTTCCAATTAATTATTTAGGAGTTCTATTATCCTCAACCATGGTCCGTCCACCAAAAATTCAAATACGAGTAGATCAACTCAAATCACTTAATGACTTTCAAAAGTTATTAGGAGACATAAATTGGATAAAGCCTTATTTAGGTATACCAACAGGAGAGTTGGGACGTTTATTTGATATCCTAAAAGGTCCATCAGATCCAAATTCACCCCGAATGTTAATGCCTGAAGCAAGAAAGGCATTAAAAATCATTGAAACATATATGGAAAATATGCATTTGGATAGAATTGATATAAGTTTGCCTTTATTATTTATTGTACTACCAACAAAAAATATTCCTACAGGAGTATTTTGGCAAGAAGGTCCATTATTATGGATACATTTATCTTATTCTCCTAACACTATTCTTACTAGGTATCCTGAGGCTGTAGGACAATTAATACTCAAAGGAATAAAAGCAGCAAAGGGAGTGTTTGGAATTTCTCCCAATAAAATTATTACTCCATATACTATGAATCAAATTGATGAGTTAGCTAATGAGTTAAATACTTGGGCAATAATCATGTGCAAATCTAATGTTTCATTTGATAACCACTTACCATCTAATCCTTTATTGTCTTTTTGGGCATTGCATCCTGTAATTTTTCCAAAAATGACAAGAAAAACACCTATCATGAATGCTCCAAATATATTCACTGATGGGTCAAATAATGGTACAGCAGCAGTAGTTACCCCTGATCAAACTTTTACATTTTTAGTACCCAAACAATCAGCTCAAAAGGTAGAGCTTAATGCAGTTTTACAAGCTTTTGTGATGTTTAAAGATTCTGTATTTAATTTATTTTCTGATAGTCAGTATGTAGTTAATGCTATAGTATCTCTTGAAGATGCTGGTAGGATTTCCCCTTCTTCTACTGTTTTCTCTTTGCTTTCCACTATACAAAGTCTAATCTGGGACAGAAAAGATCCATTCTTTATAGGACATATCAGGGCACATACAGGATTGCCTGGAGCCCTTAGTTTGGGCAATGATTTAGCAGATAAAACTACACATGACATACATATTTTCTCTACACTAGAAGAAGCTATAAATTTTCATAAAAAGTTCCATGTCAATGCTAATACTTTACAAAAGCATTTTAAAATAACTAAGGAACAAGCTAGACAAATAATAAAACAATGTCAAAATTGTGTGACCTTTTTACCACAAGTTAATCTTGGAGTCAATCCTAGAGGATTGATACCTAACCATATTTGGCAGATGGACGTCACACACTTGCCAGAATTTGGAAAATTAAAATATTTGCATGTTACAGTTGATACTTCTTCTGGATTTTTGATGGGCTCCCTTCATGCCGGAGAAAAAACTAAAGATGTTATAGCTCATTGCTTACAAAATTTTGCCACTGTGGGTGTTCCAAAACAGTTAAAAACAGATAATGCCCCTGGTTATACTTCTACCTCTTTTAAACAATTTTGCTCAACATTTGGCATTACTCATATAACAGGAATCCCATACAATCCACAGGGACAAGGCATAGTTGAAAGAGCTCATCAAACTATTAAAATGTACTTATTAAAGCAAAAAGAAGGAATTGGGAAGGGGTATATATTCCCCAAAGATAAACTTAAAATAACCCTTTTTACTCTAAACTTTTTAAATTTGGATTCATCAGGACTTAGTGCTGCGGAAAGGCATATGTGTCCAAAAAATGTACATAAGCCCAAGGTACTTTGGAAGGATATTCTAACAGGACAATGGAAAGGTCCTGACCCAGTAATTGTCTGGAGTCGGGGGTCTGTTTGTGTGTTTCCACAGGGAGAACAGCAGCCGATTTGGATTCCAGAAAGATTAACTAAAGCGATTTCTACAGACCAAAAAGAAGATGATTTGGCTCAAATCCATAACAACTGATATCCAAAACTCCAGTTTGGCTATTCTTACATCTGCAACAGAACCAGGATGCTTTTTTCAATATCTATTTTATTATTGCCCTTTGCCATATCATGAAGTTCTATTTTGTTTTTTGAGCTCATACAGACCTAGGTTAATGTTTTGCTGATCAGTTCTATTTTTTGACTATAGAGTTTTTAAACATTGCAATGGAGATTTCACCTGTAAAAAGTTATAAGGCCTTTACTATAATGTTATGTGTTGTATGTATTATGTTATGTGTGCACACTTGTGTTTTGTGTTATATGTTTGAATGTCCATATATCATATATGATGAGCGCTCATGATAAAATGGATCCAAATATTTTTTTTTCACGTGATTTATATGGTTTAATTTAAATTGGGTAAACAACTGTTGAGGATTGTTTTAATATGTAAACAAAAAAGAAGGTTAACAGATCTGTTTGTTTACTTTCACCTTTCCTTTTCATTATATTTAATAATTCTCTTAAAGACAATGTAAATTGTTAAGAAAATTGTTTTCTTTTAGTGCCTTCTGTAATGTTACATAATTTTTTCTTTAGCCATTATTGCCAGAATTCCTATCTTCATCCCAGTGCCGGTGAAGACAATGTAAATTGTTAAGAAAATTGTTTTCTTTTAGTGCCTTCTGTAATGTTACATAATTTTTTCTTTAGCCATTATTGCCAGAATTCCTATCTTCATCCCAGTGCTGGTGAAGTCAAAGATAAAACCAATCTACACCTTCTACAATAGCCATCACTGAACTGCTTGCAGAACTTGCCTGGACACATTGTGAGCTCACCTGTATGCATTTTGAACTATCTGTTGGTGCAACGACTTGTGGTAGTGTTGGGGTATTTTTGCTGATGATGTCACCGGTGGTACAATTTTTCAAAGGAGCCCTCAATTGGCTTAATGTCATGGCATTTTGCATCCTCCTCTACTAGTGATGGTCTAAAATTTGGGGGCCAACAGAGGTGAGGCAAAGAACCTCACCCCCCCACTGGTGCAAAGGCCTATCCACAAGTATAGCTGTATGCTGGACCGGTAGTCAGTGACGGGTATGATCCAATTGCAGTGGTACCAACCTAAGACAGGAGGCTGACGCCTAGAGGTCAGTTCATCCGATGACGGGTAAGGACCATATGTTGAATTGGACTGCCTAACAGGCACGGTCCCTAAGCCACATGCTTGTTGTTTAAACAGAGAGGGGGAGATGTTGAGAGCCACAGCCGAAGGGGCCCCAGCAAACTTCCAGCTGCCAGCAATCCAGCTGCCGGCTGATGATTGGCTCACAGCGGCCCCAGCAACATCTAGCTGATTGGCTCCTCGGCCCCAGCAACATCTAGCTGATTGGCTCCTCTGCGGTGATGCTCATTGGACTGTTTCCCTGCCCTTTCAGACCACGGAGCTGCTCATTGGGGGACTTTTTGGCTCTGCCCACGTGACCCAGCCAATCGGCCTCAAGAGCAGGAGGATTGTGGGAGGTGGAGAGAAGCTTGTGGGGGGGAGAGACAGGCTTGTGAAAAGCCGGTGGTGGCAGTTGAGGCTCTGAGGGGTTTTTCCTGAGATGCTGTTTGTTTGGCGTGTTTGGTTCTAAAAATAAAGTTAGTTTCTTTTGACAAGTGGCTCCTGATTGTGCCCAGCCAGACTGCGGCAATACAGAGAATAAATGGGTAGACTAGTGAGAGAGGCAAGATAGATTCTCACTCATTTATTCCATTTTCCTGTAAAATTTAATATTATGGTAATGCTTTGGAAAGAATTTTGATTGCACTGTGCTTCTCCTATTTTGCATCTCTGTTTTGAACTCTGATTTTATTTTTATTTTCCAGCAGAAATACCAACACAGGATTTTAGGCATGATTTCCTCTACAGATCCATGAGACTTCACCAGGCTGAGCAGTTTTAGGGTTTGGTATGAGATGCCCCCCAAATCTCCTGTTAACATGGGAATGTTCAGAGGTGAAGTGATTAGATTATGAGAACTGTAACCCAATTAGCCCATCCTCCTGAGGACTGACTGGATGGTAACTGTAGGCAGGTGGGGAATGGCTGCAGGAGGTGTGTCTCTGGGGGCATGCCCTGGCAGGGTGCATCTTCTCTGTGGTCCCTTCCCTCTCTCCCTCTTGCTTCCTGACCCACCAGGAGCTGAGCAGCTTCCACGGTTGGTATCTTCCCTTTGATGTGTTGCTTCACCTTGGACCCAGAGCTATGGAGTCGATCATCTTAGACTGAGATCTCTGAAACTCCCAAATAAACTTTTCCCCCTTTAAGTTGTTCTTGTCTGGTATTTTGATTACAGAGATGAAAAAGCTAATTAAAATAGGCAGTATGATTATATTTTAGTGTTGTCTTTGCATAGGGAACACTTGAGGGTTAATGACATTTAATTTGATAAAAATGTTCATAACCCAATGATTAATGAATTTTTGTTAAAAAACTATAAAATGATTTTTTTAGAAACCTCTAATGTATTTTAAACTGTATAAAATGTTGTGTTAAATACTTGACATTATTTTTACCAGTCAATGAGTAAAAGATAATACTATGACATACATATTCATACATAATACTGTGTTGCCACAAGCCGTCAGTGGGGGTATGTGGACTACAGTAGCATAGTAGCCTCCTGAGGGGATAAGTCTGGCATTGGGAACTTCCCATGGCACTACCTCACACACAGGAATTGGCCACCTGATGCAGGTAAACTTCCCCCTAAAGCTTTGCCAGATTCCACACAGCCACTGAGTTGAGTGTGACCTGCCAAGATGTCAATCAACCTGCTGACTGCAAGACTCTGCCCTTGAAACCTTAGCCCCCCTTTTGATGTACACCCTTACAAAAACCACTGGAGCCATCTTTTCTTTGTCTAATTCCAGTGCCCATGTGGACTAGATCTATCAGGGGCTTTGTGTTTGTAAATATATTTCTAAATATTGGTCTTTTGTTATTCACTAATTATTTGAGACTTTAAGTTTTAGGGTGGCTTAAATTCTCCTGGGCAGGCAGAAGAACCCTGCAATGAGATGCTGGCCATCGCCCCCATTACTGTGTAATACGAAATTCAGAGTCTGTGCACTCCTTCATACAGTGGATTGTGCAACCAAAGCAGCACTCTTCTTTTAAATCACATAAACAAAAGCCATAAGTATCTAAAATATGATTCCTTCAGAGTAATTATAAGCAATTTCACTGTAAGAGTTCTTTAATGCTTTACATGAATTTCATAATACAGTCCTTGTTCTAAAGAAGATTAATCATAAAATTTTAAAAAATGCATTTTCTGAAAGAAAAAAACAGCCATCATAGAAAGTGGTGAAATATTTCATTTCATCCCTGCAGAAGATCCTAAAACTTAGAATTTACTTTTCTTCTTTAAAACTCACAAATTTACTCAAAACAACTTTCCAATGAACATAAAGATTATATTTCCACAAAGAGAAGGCACGGAGCTTCACAAGTTGAGAACAAACATTATGATGACTTAAGAGGGATGTTAGGCCTTGATGGGTAACTTGGTTTTTGGACTGAGTTCTGTAATTTGTTAGAAGAGTTTGACACCAATAGGAATTGATGCCTTTTGATTGTTTTCAACATTGTCACACCTGAAGTATATGAAGTATACAGGGGACCGACCAAGATGTGATTGATGAAAGCAAACGTCATCCCATCTTGCCTGTCAGACCATCTTGTTTTCATCCCGTCAGGTAACCCAAATCTCTTCTTCACTGTGAAGCCTTCTAGGATCTGGGCATCTTTCTTACATTCTCCTTCATCTGTACCTTCAAAAGCACTGTACATATAACTCTTAGATCTTGTCAATGCCTTTAAATACACTATGTATACATAACTCTTACATCTTATCAAGTATATGTTTGCATGCTTCTTCCTTTGTGTTTATTGAAAGGATCTTTGTACATATAAGTCACTGCAAAGTTCTAATACAACGAATAGAAAGATAAGTGAATGGTGTCTTTTGTGATCTGTCAAATAAGGTGCACAGAGTCCAGGCATGTTAAATACCATAAAACCATGAAGGAGTGGTATTTTACCTTGTAATGGATATCAATTACAAGGGGGCTTTATTCTCCAAATCTAGAATATAAAGGTTATTTTTGATGAAAATATAAAAAATAAGTAGAGTCAGACAAAGGCAAAAATCATAAAAGATCATTTGATTTCATCAGCTGGTGCAGAAGCAAAGGATCAGAAATTAAAAGACTCTTGGAAAGAATGTAGAAAACCCTTTTTTTTTTTTTATTTACAGACAGGGTCTCACTAAGTTGCTTAGGATCTCACTAAGTTGCTGAGGCTGACTTTGAACTTGCAATCCTCCTGCCTCAGCCTCCTGAACCACTGTGATTACAGGTGTGTGCCACTTTGCCTAGTAAATGATTATTTTCTTAAATGAGGTACTGTTTATATTTGTAATTATAAAACTCCCACCTTTGCAAATACTGTTTTCACTAGTCTTGGCACTCAGTTATATCTGATTTCTCATAATCTTCTCCCAGTCTGAATGACAGTTACCTCTCTTAATGTAAACGGTAAAGCAGTATTTGATTTTCTTCACCATTCTCAAGAATTTCACCTCTGAATATTCCCACATTAACAGTATTTTTGGGAGGATCTCATACAAAACTGTAAAACTGCATATTATTGTTGTTGATACTAAGGTTATTTTCCTGATGTTTGATAGCTTTTAAAATGCATTTACTTCATCTATGTATGCATCTGATAATATTTTGATAACATTTATCATATATAACTGTGATGCAATGTATCAATTCAAAAATAAATTATTGACAACACAATTAATGGGGAATCTTGGGTCTCCTGGGGATAAAGATCTGATTGTCTCACAAGACTGATAACTACAGTGTTGCCTTGTAAATGTGCCATAATTTTAGTTCTGGCTCAAAGAACATATCTATTTGCAAACTGAGGAACAGTATTTTCTCAGAGGTGTGGCCCTATTAACCAAGTTCTCAAGAATGGTGAAGAAAAATCAAATACTGCTTTAGCATTTACAGTAAGAGAGATAATTGTCATTCAGACTGGGAGAAGATTATGAGAAGTCAGATATAACTGAGTGCCAAACCGAGTGAAAACGGTATCTCTACATGTGGGAGTTTTATATTTACAAATTTAAACAGTACCTCATTTAAGAAAGTAATCATTTATGGGGCATGGTGGCATACACCTGCAATCCCAGCAGCTCAGGAGGCTGAGGCAGGAGGATTGCAAGTTCAAAGCCAGCATCAGCAACTTAGTGAGGCCCTAAGTAACTTAGCAAGACCCTGTCTCTAAATAAACAATAAAAGAGGGCTGGGGATGTGGCTCAGTGGTTAATTGCACCTGGGTTCAATCCCTGGTACTCCCCCAAAAAGAAATTTTCTCCCCTCACCTAGGATAATCAATAACGTGACTTCTAAGAGCACAGCTGGATATTACCTGTTTTTGTACATCATATAAATGCACTCTTGCAGAAGTAAAAATGTAAGAAAGTAATCATTTTGCCAAGGAGACAAAATATTCAGTGTTCATTGTCTAAAGTCCCCTCCCTTCTAGATTGTGACTCAGTAGACACTGCCACTTTTTGCTTAGGCACTCAGCTCTTTTTAATATCCCTTAGCCAATCGCGTCTTTTGCTGTTTCCAACCTCAAAGAATGCACTCCTTTCTTTAGACCTTAAATGCATACAGTTTGGTTATAAATAGAAACTCTCAGTCCTTTAACATGGCTTGGGGTTTGTCACTGGATTTATCACTTAAATTACTGTGTAATTTTCAAAGTTTAAATATACCAGGGAGTCTTGTTCTGGCTATGACCTAGTAGTTTGCATGCAGGAACAACATTGCTCATAGACGGCAACTCTATAAAGGGTAAAACCCAGTAAGGACTTCCAGTTAGTTTGCTTCCCCCCCCCAATTTGGAGATAAATAAAACACTGATAAAACAGTATATAAGAAAAAGCCAAATGAGCATCTGAAATTATTAGAAATGCATCCTACATTTTCACTATTTTCTAACACAGTTGCTTGCCTGATGCCTTCAGAAAAAAAAGAGAATGCTCGTGAAAAAACAATCTCAATGGATGATGTTTTAAAATATAAAATTATGAACTTTCATATTAAGTGAAAAACCAGAATGATTATAATTAGTTCTGATATTTTCACTTTTGTGTGTTAGATGGAGGAAAATCTCTTCTGTGTTTGACTATGTATAAAAATGTGTGTGTGTTTGTGTGTGTGTGTGTGTGTTTGGCCACATACAAACATACACAAATACATACAAACATACACAAATGTAAAAAATATACAAAATGTAAAGCCTTGGTTCAATTTAGAGCTCTTATTTAAAATTTATTTTTTTATAAAGCTGTGGATAGACTGAATGAGGTTTCTATAATTTTGATACTGCTCAAATTTTTCCACATGTAGAAGTACCATAATAGAGTTTTCAGCTAAAATTATTTATTGTATATTTGTAATAGTTTTACTTGCAAAGGAAAAAAAAATACCTGACTAACCACCTAGGCAAGACCCTAAACCTAGACCAAGGTATGGATCCTGTGGATCCTATGGATCCTACACTGTTTCATATTCCTCTATACATTTCTTTTATTATTTAAATAATTAAAAGAGCTATTTTTAAATTGAAACCTATATTTGGTAGTTGAAATATTTAAAATCATTAGCAACTTTGTCAGGTGAATTTATTTATTAGAATAACTTTAGTTTTAAATTACCATTTGACAGCTTAGATTTTACATAACCAATCTGTTTTGATAAAAAGTGAATAAATACTTTAAATAACTATCTGCTGTGAGAAATAGGGTGGCAAAAAAGGACACATAGAACTGGGACCAAAGACAGAGCAGGCCCAGCGGCCTGCTGAGGGGCAGAGCCGCCCCCCACCCCCCTCGCCTGCCAGGTAGGGGAAGGGTGACCACCGACAGAAAAGGCCCAGTGGCCCAGGGCGGGACAGAGCTTCCAATCACTCCTGCAAGGTAGGCGGGCCTGCGACCCACCGGCAGAAGAGGAGCAGTCGCCTGCTGAGAGGCTGAGCCGCCCCCTCCCCCTGCGCCGGCATAGTAGAGGGAACTGGGACCAAACACAGAGCAGGCCCAGCGGCCTGCTGAGGGGCAGAGCCGCCCCCCACCCCCCTCGCCTGCCAGGTAGGGGAAGGGTGACCACCGACAGAAAAGGCCCAGTGGCCCAGGGCGGGACAGAGCTTCCAATCACTCCTGCAAGGTAGGCGGGCCTGCGACCCACTGGCAGAAGAGGAGCAGCCGCCTGCTGAGAGGCTGAGCCGCCCCCTCCCCCTGCGCTGGCATAGTAGACGGAACTGGGACCAATCACAGAGCAGGCCCAGTGGCCTGCTGAGGGGCAGAGCCGCCCCCCACCCCCCTCGCCTGCCAGGTAGGGGAAGGGTGACCACCGACAGAAAAGGCCCAGTGGCCCGCGGCGGGACAGAGCTTCCAATCACTCCTGCAAGGTAGGCGGGCCTGCGACCCACTGGCAGAAGAGGAGCAGCCGCCTGCTGAGAGGCTGAGCCGCCCCCTCCCCCTGCGCCGGCATAGTAGAGGGAACTGGGACCAAACACAGAGCGGGCCCAGCGGCCTGCTGAGGGGCAGAGCCGCCCCCCACCACCCTCGCCTGCCAGGTAGGGGAAGGGTGACCACAGACAGAAAAGGCCCAGTGGCCCAGGGCGGGACAGAGCTTCCAATCACTCCTGAAAGGTAGGCGGGCCTGCGACCCACCGGCAGAAGAGGAGCAGCTGCCTGCTGAGAGGCTGAGCTGCCCCCTCCCCCTGCGCTGACATAGTAGAGGGAACTGGGACCAAACACAGAGCAGGCCCAGCGGCCTGCTGAGGGGCAGAGCCGCCCCCCACCCCCCTCGCCTGCCAGGTAGGGGAAGGGTGACCACCGACAGAAAAGGCCCAGTGGCCCGCGGCAGGACAGAGCTTCCAATCACTCCTGCAAGGTAGGCGGGCCTGCGACCCACCGGCAGAAGAGGAGCAGCGGCCTGCTGAGAGGCAGAGCCGCCCCCTCCCCCCCGCGCCTGCAAGGTAGTCGGAACTGAGACCACCATCAGAACAGGTCAGACCTGCAACTGAGAGACAGAACAGGCCCAGTGGCCTGAGGAAGGGTAGAGCCGCCCCCCCCCCCACGCCTGCAAAGTAGGCGGACCTGCGACCCACTGGCAGTACAGCCCCAGAGGCCTGCAGAGGGGCAGTGCCGCTGCCTGCGCCTGCAAAGTAGGCAGAAAGGCGACCACCGACAGAACAAGCCTAGCGGCCCGCAGAGGGACAGAGCCGCCGCCCGCGCCTGTAAGGACGGCGGACCTGCTACCGACTGGCAGAGCAGGCCCAGCGGCCTGCCGGCGTGGTAGGCACATTGCCCCAATTGGCGGAGGGGCAGAGCCGCTGCCCGTGCCTGCAAGGGAGACTTTGCAACTATAAAAGACCAATATAAATATATAGGGGGAAAATTCAATAGCACAACAGTTTCACCAAGAAGAAAGGAACGCGAACAGTATGAAGAGACAAGGAAAGAAAGGACCACAAGCATTGCAGGTCAACTCAACTTTAGAAGAGGTAATAGCTGCAGCTGATGGAATGTCAGATAAAGAATTCAGGATATACATGCTTCAGATGATCTGGAGTCTCAAGGAAGACATCAGACAGCAAAATCAGACAATGAAAGATCACTTCAACAATGAATTACATAAACAAATCCAAGAAGCAAAAGATCAACTATACAGGGAAATAGAGGTTATAAAAAACAAACAAACAGAAATCCTAGAAATGCAGGAAGCAATAAGCCAACTTAAAAACTCAATTGAGAATACTACCAGCAGAGTAGAACACTTAGAAGACAGAACATCAGACAATGAAGATAAAGTATTTCAACTTGAAAAGAACATAGACAGCTCAGCAAGACTGTTAAGAAACCATGAGCAGAACATCCAAGAAATATGGGATAACATCAAGAGACCAAATTTAAGAGTCATTGGGATACAGGAAGGAACAGAGTTTCAAACCAAAGGAATGAGCAATCTATTCAATGAAATAATACGAGAAAACTTCCCAGACTTGAAGAATGAGACAGAACCCCAAATCCTAGAAGCCTACAGGACGCCGAATGTGCAAAATCATAAGAGACCCACACCTAGACACATTATAATGAAGATGCCCAACATACAGAACAAGGAGAGAATTTTAAAAGCTACAAGAGAAAGGAAGCAGATCACATTTAGGGGTAAGCCAATCAGGATAACAGCTGATCTTTCAACACAGACTCTGAAAGCTAGAAGATCCTGGAATAACATATTTCAAACACTGAAAGAAAATGGGTTCCAACCAAGAATTGTGTTTCCAGCGAAATTAAGCTTCAGGATGGAAGATGAAATTAAAACCTTCCACGATAAACAAAAGTTAAAAGAATTTGCAGCTAGAAAACCATCTCTTCAAAACATCCTTGGCAAAACATTACAGGAAGAGGAAATGGAAAATAACAATGAAAACCAACAGTGGGAGGTAGGACACTAAAGGGGGGAAAATAATCAAAGTGGAAAACAAACCATGTTTAGTAACATAAATAAACAAATATGGCTGGAAGAACAACCCATATCTCAATAATAACCCTAAATGTTAATGGCTTAAACTCACCAATCAAGAGACACAGGCTAGTAGAATGGATCACAAAACAAGACCCAACAATATGCTGCCTACAGGAGACGCATTTGATAGGAAAAGACATACATAGGCTGAAGGTGAAAGGTTGGGAAAAATCATATCACTCATATGGACTTCGGAAACAAGCAGGAGTATCCATACTCATATCAAATAAAATAGATTTTAAGCCAAAGTTAATCAAAAGGGATAAAGAGGGACACTACATACTGCTCAAGGGAACCATACACCAACAAGACATAACAATCATAAATATATATGCCCCAAACAATGGTGCAGCTATGTTCATCAAACAAACTCTTCTCAAGTTCAAGAGTCTAATAGACCACCATACAATAATCATGGGAGACTTCAACACACCTCTCTCACCACTGGACAGATCTTCCAAACAAAAGTTGAATAAGGAAACCATAGAACTCAATAACACAATTAATAACCTAGACTTAATTGACATATATAGAATATACCACCCAACATCAAACAGTTACACTTTTTTCTCAGCAGCACATGGATCCTTCTCAAAAATAGATCATATATTATGTCACAGGGAAACTCTTAGACAATACAAAGGAGTAGAGATAATACCATGCATCCTATCTGATCATAATGGAATGGAACTGAAAATCAACGATAAAAGAAGGAAGGAAAAAGAATATATCACTTGGAGAATGAACAATAGGTTACTGAATGATCAATGGGTTATAGAAGACATCAAGGAGGAAATTAAAAAATTCTTAGAGATTAATGAAAACACAGACACAACATATCGGAATCTATGGGACACATTGAAAGCAGTTCTAAGAGGAAAATTCATTGCTTGGAGTTCATTCCTTAAAAAAAGAAAAAACCAACAAATAAATGATCTCATACTTCATCTCAAAATCCTAGAAAAAGAAGAGCAAAACAACAGCAAAAGAAGTAGAAGGCAAGAAATAATTAAAATCAGAGCTGAAATCAATGAAATCGAAACAAAAGAAACAATTGAAAAAATTGACAAAACTAAAAGTTGGTTCTTTGAAAAAATAAACAAAATCGACAGACCCTTAGCCATGCTAGCGAAGAGAAGAAGAGAGAGAACTCAAATCACTAACATACGGGATGAAAGAGGCAATATCACAACAGACACTTCAGAAATACAGAAGATAATCAAAAATTATTTTGAATCCTTATACTCCAATAAATTAGAAGATAGTGAAGGCATAGATAAATTTCTTAAGTCATATGATCTGCCCAGATTGAGTCAGGAGGATATAGACAACCTAAACAGACCAATATCAATTGAGGAAATAGAAGAAACCATCAAAGGACTACCAACTAAGAAAAGCCCAGGACCGGATGGGTATACAGCAGAGTTTTACAAAACCTTTAAAGAGGAACTAATACCAATACTTTTCAAGCTACTTCGGGAAATAGAAAAAGAGGGAGAACTTCCAAATTCATTCTACGAGGCCAACATCACCCTGATACCTAAACCAGACAAAGACACTTCAAAGAAAGAAAACTACAGACCAATATCTCTAATGAACCTAGATGCAAAAATCCTCAATAAAATTCTGGCCACTCGGATACAAAGGCACATCAAAAAAATTGTGCACCATGATCAAGTAGGATTCATCCCTGGGATGCAAGGCTGGTTCAATATAAGGAAATCAATAAATGTTATTCACCACATCAATAGACTTAAAAATAAGAACCATATGATCATCTCGATAGATGCAGAAAAAGCATTCGACAAAGTACAGCATCCCTTTATGTTCAAAACTCTAGAAAAACTAGGGATAACAGGAACATACCTCAATATTGTAAAAGCAATCTATGCTAAGCCTCAGGCTAGCATCATTCTCAATGGAGAAAAATTGAAGGCATTCCCTCTAAAATCTGAAACAAGACAGGGATGCCCTCTCTCACCACTTCTGTTCAACATAGTTCTCGAAACACTGGCCAGAGCAATTAGACAGACGAAAGAAATTAAAGGCATCAAAATAGGAAAAGAAGAACTTAAATTATCACTATTTGCAGATGACATGATTCTATACCTAGCAGACCCAAAAGGGTCTACAAAGAAACTATTAGAGCTAATAAATGAATTCAGCAAAGTGGCAGGATATAAAATCAACACGCATAAATCAAAGGCATTCCTGTATATCAGCGACAAATCCTCTGAAATGGAAATGAGGACAACCACTCCATTCACAATATCTTCAAAAAAAATAAAATACTTGGGAATCAACCTAACAAAAGAGGTGAAAGACTTATACAATGAAAACTACAGAACCCTAAAGAGAGAAATAGAAGAAGATCTTAGAAGATGGAAAAATATACCCTGTTCATGGATAGGCAGAACTAACATCATCAAAATGGCGATATTACCAAAAGTTCTCTATAGGTTTAATGCAATGCCAATCAAAATCCCAACGGCATTTCTTGTAGAAATAGAGAAAGCAATCATGAAATTCATATGGAAAAATAAAAGACCCAGAATAGCAAAAACAATGCTAAGCAGGAAGTGTGAATCAGGCGGTATAGCGATACCAGACTTCAAACTATATTACAGAGCAATAGTAACAAAAACAGCATGGTACTGGTACCAAAACAGGCGGGTGGACCAATGGTACAGAATAGAGGACACAGAAACCAATCCACAAAACTACAACTATCTTATATTTGATAAAGGGTCTAAAAGCATGCAATGGAGGAAGGATAGCATCTTCAACAAATGGTGCTGGGAAAACTGGAAATCCATATGCAACAAAATGAAACTGAATCCCTTTCTCTCGCCATGCACAAAAGTTAATTCAAAATGGATCAAGGAGCTTGATATCAAATCAGAGACGCGCCGTCTGATAGAAGAAAAAGTTGGCTACGATCTACAGTTGGTGGGGTCGGGCTCCAAATTCCTCAATAGGACACCCATAGCACAAAAGTTAATAACTAGAATCAACAAATGGGACTTACTCAAACTAAAAAGTTTTTTCTCAGCAAAAGATACAATAAGAGAGGTAAATAGAGAGCCTACATCCTGGGAACAAATCTTTACTCCTCACACTTCAGATAGAGCCCTAATATCCAGAGTATACAAAGAACTCAAAAAATTAGACAATAAGAGAACAAACAACCCAATCAACAAATGGGCCAAGGACCTGAACAGACACTTCTCAGAGGAGGACATACAGTCAATCAACAAGTACATGAAAAAATGCTCACCATCTCTAGCAGTCAGAGAAATGCAAATCAAAACCACCCTAAGATACCATCTCACTCCAGTTAGATTGGCAGCCATTATGAAGTCAAACAACAACAAGTGCTGGCGAGGATGTGGGGAAAAGGGTACACTTGTACATTGCTGGTGGGACTGCAAATTGGTGCAGCCAATTTGGAAAGCAGTATGGAGATTTCTTGGAAAGCTGGGAATGGAGCCACCATTTGACCCAGCTATTCCCCTTCTCGGTCTATTCCCTAAAGACCTAAAAAGAGCATGCTACAGGGACACTGCTACATCGATGTTCATAGCAGCACAATTCACAATTGCTAGACTGTGGAACCAACCTAGATGCCCTTCAATGGATGAATGGATAAAAAAAATGTGGCATTTATACACAATGGAGTATTACTCTGCATTAAAAAATGACAAAATCATAGAATTTACAGGGAAATGGATGGCATTAGAGCAGATTATGCTAAGTGAAGCTAGCCAATCCCTAAAAAACAAATGTCAAATGTCTTCTTTGATATAAGGAGAGTAGCTAAGAACAGAGTAGGGTCGAAGAGCATGAGAAGAAGATTAACATTAAACAGGGATGAGAGGTGGGAGGGGAAGGGAGAGAGAAGGGAAAATGCATGGAAATGGAAGGAGACCCTCAGAGGTATACAAAAGTACATACAAGAGGAAGTGAGGGGAAGGGGAAAAATAATACAAGGGGGACAAACGAATGTCAGTAAAGGGGGCAGAGAGAGAAGAGGGGAGGGGAGGGGAGGGGAGGGGAGGGGAGGGGGGATAGTAGAGGATAGGAAAGACAGCAGAATACAACAGACACTAGTATGGCAATATGTAAATCAATGGATGTGTAACTGATGTGATTCTGCAATCTGTATATGGGGTAAAAATGGGAGCTCATAACCCACTTGAATCAAATTGTGAAATATGATATATCAAGAACTATGTAATGTTTTGAACAGCCAACAATAAAAAAGAAAAAAAAAAAAGGACACATATCACTTGGTGTAGACAAATTCCAAGAGACACCACAGCATCATAAGTAAGCTAATTGTTATAATACTAATAGGTAATTTCATTAGTATGTTCTATGTACCAGTCACTCTTCTAAGAATTTTTTTTGCATGTAATAAATTATTTATTTTTACCAATGACCATATGACAAAAGATGTGCTATAATTCTTGTTTATACATGAAGAATCCAAGGCACAGAAGAGTTCTGCCATTTGCTTCTGTTTACCCAGTACTATTGCAGAATATTGAGCATGTCTCTATGGAGACATCTGTTTTATGAAATCACATTCGTATTTGCTGTGTTATGATGCCTTTCATAGCAGTGAAAAAAATAAAGGGAAAAGAGAATGAAATGTTTGGAGGCCTCCCAGGTGCCAGTGCCCGAGACACGCATTGCAATTGTGTTCACCTGTGATCCTGATTTCAAGTCTTTAAACTCTTTGCTCTCTCATTTATACCCAGAGATCCCTAGAAAATTCCTAATTTTCATCATCTGACAGTGGAAGGACACCAGTGAACTTAGTTAATGGGACCAGACCTCTGAAAAAATGCTGTTTCTCGGTTTGCAAATATATACGTGCTTTGAGCCAGAACTAAAATTATGGCACATTCACCATGGCAACTCCATAGGATCTGTCTAGTGAGACAGTCAGCTCTTCATCCCAGGTGACCCAACATTTCCCATTAATTGTGTTGTCAATTATTATGATGAATGTCACACACTAAATTAATAATAACAATAATAATAAACAGTTGCACATGTACTAAGGGCTTTGCAGGGATTAGTTATTTAATCTTCATAACAGTTTTATGAGAAAAGTATTATTATTATCTTTACTTTTTTTTTTTTAGAGAGAGAGAGAGAGAGAATTTTAATATTTATTTTTTAGTTCTTGGCAGACACAACATCTTCGTTCCTATGTGGTGCTGAGGATCGAACCCGGGCCGCCCGCACGCATGCCAGGCGAGCGCGCTACCGCTTGAGCCACATCCCCGGCCCTTTTATCTTTACTTTTTGAATGAGAAAATAATGATACAAAAGAGATATAAACTTATTTGTCCAAAGTTAAACAGATAAATGAGTGAGTTCAGACCTGATACCAGCCAGTCTGACTTAAGGGTGTGCTCTGAGTCACCAATTGTAAAAGACTTATTTTGTTTGCTAAGAGAGAAGAAGCATTTAAGAAAACGTCATACTCATTTTATTCAGCGCCTATCATAGAACCTTCTGTCTAGAATTCACAAAGATTTGTTGGGCTGAAACGGAAAGCATTCATGATCATTAGATCTATGGTCTCTGAATCCAGATAGCTGACTAAACAAAAAACACTTTAAGTAAAAATAAAAACAAATTTCAATAAGTTATTTTTTTCCCATTACTGGGGATTGAACTCAGGAGCACTCTATACTTTCCAGGAATGGCCTCAGATTAGCACAAAGTTTTTTCAGCCACTTGAAACATTATTTAAACTAATTGCACTTTCCTGGTATGCTCCTGGGCCATGCTGAAGGTCAGAGGAAGAAAATTTCCCCATGAAATTATTATCCTACATGAATACTGTCCTCAATTTCACTTCCACATATTTTGTTCATAAAAATTTTTAGGATAAGTTTCCTTCATTCTTAGACTAAGAGATACTAGTATTTTGAGCAATTGTTTTGTTTATATCTTAAATATAAACAAAATGAATCATATCCCTGGATAGGTCTCTCTCTCTCTCCCCCCACCCTCTCTCCTTGTTGTTGTTGGTCACCTGTGAGAATGGAAGAGCCTAACTCTTTAACACACATCAAAGTGTATGGGTCATTATGGCATTTTTTATGCATTACTCAGGACATTCATTTTTTAAAAATTAAATGTTAAACTTTTTAAATGTTTCAATTTTAAATATTTAAAAAATTCCTAATGTTATCTTGCAGAGATTATTCACCCTTCTAAAGTCACTTTTTTTTTCCCTGAAAATGGATATAGGCTATAAATAAAGTCAAGTGTCTCAATGATCTTATTTTTAATCCACAAAATTATTTAACCAAAAGATTCTCATCAATCTAAACTTCCAAATTATATTCTCCAATAGCTATACATTCTTTTCCAAGGTATCCTAACAGGTTTCCATGGTGATTTCTGAAATTATTACTAAAAAGTGAAAAGATTCACCATCTTTTTAGTTTATCACTTGCAATCAGAGACATATTTCTAAGACATCTTGGTAAACTAAGCACACCATGATCAGGCTAAAAACTATAGTGTGGATAAATCTGAAATACAAGCAAAGTTCTCCATGGTTTGATGACAAGTGCTCAACAGTACTCACACACAAGCTTGAGGAGTTCATGACAGGTGTTTAAAGCACCTTTGATTTTGCAATCGTGCATTTTATTATGATGGCAATGCTATCTTCAAAATTAATAAATGTGAAGAAAAATCAAATATACAAAATGCATCTGCCCTTTCTTTCTTTCTTTCTTTCTTTCTCTTTCTTTCTTTCTTTCTTTCTTTCTTTCTTTCTTTCTTTCTTTCTTTCTTTCTTTCTCTCTCTCTCTCTCTCTCTCTCTCTCTCTCTCTCTCTCTCTCTCTTTCTTTCTTTCTTTCTTTCTTTCTTTCTTTCTTTCTTTCTTTCTTCTTTTAACTAGGAATGGAACCCAGGGGAACTTTACTACTACTGAACTACATCCCCAGATCTTTTTATTTTATTTTTTTAAAAAATTTGAGACAAGGTCTTACTAAGTTATTAGGGTCTTGCTAAGTTGCTGAGGCTAGCCTGGAACTTGTGAGCTTCCTGCCAAGTTGCCTGGATTATGGGTGAGCATCAGTTCCTGTTTTGTATATGCTATTTTTAAACTCATAGTCATAGAACTGAAAAGTGGGTCCCGGGAAGAGATTCCCACAGGGGCCAGCAAGGGAATGAAATCAGCAAACTTGGTAGAGTTTTGCTGCAGTTAAATGCAAATTATGTAAATTCTCTTTATTTTAGGATGATTGATGTTGTCAGGAAATAAAGAGTTCTGGTAGCTGCCAAAAATATCCATACTTTTAAAATAAATCAAATAATTTAAAAAGTATATTAAATATTAAAATGCCAGGCTGGCCAAAGAAAATAGCTTGCCTGTTTATGAATTTTAAAATGTATATAAATACTTCAAAAGGCAGCTTGTGTCTTTTAAAAGAAATCCAGAATGTTGTGAAAATAGTACTTGGATTTAAATTATATTAAAAAAAATCATGAACTGTTTAAAATATTTGTGTTTGTGGGACCATTCATAGATTCAGTAATTCTTTGGTTTTACAAAACTGCAATTTTGGAGCAAAGACTGGTAATCAAGTATTCGAGAGTACTGAAAAATATTGTGGTAATTATGATGACATGAAAGTTTATGTTACCGAAGACATTTAACCTAGTTTAGCGCATAGATATTGAATGATGATTAAATATTGGTTTTGAGTGAGACATGCATATATCACTCAGAAAAACTCTAGTTTGGGATCAGGTGGTATAATTTGTGGTGTCATTTATTTCCCACTTTTTTTATATTGGTACATGATAGTTGTTTGTTGTTTTTTTATTGGTGCATGATAGTTGTTTGTTTTGCATGTTTGTACACGCACACAATATAATATTATAATATGGCCAATATTACTACCCAGGACTTCCCGCCTACCTCCCTATGACCTGCCCCTTGGTCCATTTCCTTTGCTGATCTCCCTTTGAATTTTAGGAGATTCACCCCACCTTTTCTAACTTTTCCTTTTTCCTCTCTAGCTTTCACATCTGAGAGAAAACTTACAGATCCTTAGCCTTTTGAGTTTTACTTATTTAGCTTAACATGATAGTTGCAATGGCCATAACTTTGTTTTTCTTTATGGCTGAATGTGTGTGTGAGTATATATATATATACCAATTTTTTTTAATCCATTCATCCATTAATGGACACTTAGGCTGGTTCCATACTTTGGCTATTGTGAATTGTGCTGTTATATATCACTATAGTTAGATGACATTAATTCTTTGGGTAAATTGTTGTGTCATTTTTTGCACACATTAAATTCCACATGACTAATAATTCTATCTTAAAACAACCAGAAGAACATTTTTTATATTTTATTTTACCATTCTGACTTTGTTGAAAATTAAGTTATGCTTTGATTATTCTATCTCCTGATCAAGAATCTGCTGCATACCACATAACATTGGACAAATCAGCCAACATTTTGATGATATTTAATGAAAAATACGAACATTATGAGAATGGTCTTATTTATAACTGCTATTTAATTCATTCACAATGATTCATTATTTTTAAACCCCACATCATTTTGAGAAAGTAAATATAAATAGCATATCCTGGTAAAAATATACTTTAAATGAGTAAGAAAATTTATTTAAAATGACAGAAATGTTTAGAAAGTAATGTGAATCTAGGCACGTAGTAGGTATGAGCATACACACACACACACACACACACACACACTCTCAAGGAAAAGGCTGAGAAAATAAAATCCAGGTAGTGAGCATCCACATACAACAATCACATATCTTTAACCTCTCCTCCAATAGTTGGTCCATATTTGGTTCTAAACTTGCTAATAGACAAGTGGTGAATATGATTAATTATAGGGATTTTTATCAAATAAAAGGAAATCTATTTGACTTTAAGAGAAATGAAGAGAAACTTCTACAATTTCTCAAAGAGTTAATATTAGGCAAAACATCTATTTTATAAGAAATATAGAGATGAATTGCAGTTTCCTGTAGTATTCATTCAGATAGTTCGAAGATATCATATCAGAATAAAAAAAACTGGTTGAGCAATAAAATATAATAAATACTGTAATATGCACAGGTTATTCACATTCCTAATGTCACAGCTTCACTGCATGAAGTTTACAGAGTTATTAAAGCAGAATTTCTCAACCTCTGCACTATTAACATTTTGCCCTGACATTTGTTCTCTGTGTGCTCTGACCTCTTCCCACTAGAGGGCAGTAGCCTCACTCTTCCAGTTATGATAATGCCATAAGTCCCCCGTGGGAAAGCAAAACTGCCACTTATTGAGAAGTAACATCCTACGGAATGGAAAGGCTACACAAAATCCTCCCAAAACAGCATTCTTTCAGCTGGATGTTGTAAAAACTATTAAGTAACTGTCAATTGAAATTTAGCTTGTCTCAGAAGTATCCAGAGTGCAGGTGTTTGTCAGAGAGAATGGTATCATAAATTCATGGATTTAGACTTAGAAAATTAGCATAATGACTGTGGCTGTGTGTGTGGGGGGGGGACTTCTCACCATTTACCAAAAACTCATACACATACCCCTTCTCTCTTGCCTGGGCACACATAATTGCAAGGCACTTTGAAACTCCCTTGTTGGATGAGTCTGCCATGTGGCTGAGTTCTAGCCAGTAGAATGGGAGTAGACATGATAAGCCTCATTTCTGGAAAAGACTTAGAAAAAACATGTCTGAGCCCTGTTTTCTCTTTTCACTCATATTCTTGGTATGTGCAGAAAATGATCACCTGGGACATGATGAATCATAAAATGGTTCTTTCATTACAAGAGGAGAAAAGCTAGCCCTCAGGAGCTAGCTTTTTGTGCTCAACCGTTTTGCATAAACATCATTTTTTTTCCCTCAGAGGACTTATTGTGAAGTGAATATGACACAGCCAGACAAAACAAGCCATGAACTCAGGAGAATAAAATAGTAAATGAACTAAGAACCAAATAGATTATCCAGCACAGAAATTCTGAAGAAAATGGTTATGAATGGATGGCATTAGAGCAGATTATGCTAAGTGAAGCTAGCCAATCCCTAAAAAACAAATGCCAAATGTCTTCTTTGATATAAGGAGAGTAACTAAGATCAGAGTAGGGACGAAGAGCAGGAGAAGAAGATTAACATTTAACAGGGATGAGAGGTGGGAGGGAAAGGGAGAGAGAAGGGAAATTGCATGGTAATGGAAGGAGACCCTCAGGGTTATACAGTGGAGGGAGTAGAGAGAGAGGAGGGGAAGGGAGGGGAGAGGTGGGGAGGGGGGAGGGGGGAGGATGGGAAAGGCAGCGGAGCACAACAGACACTAGTATGGCAATATGTAAATCAATGGATGGGTAACTGATGTGATTCTGCAATCTGTGTATGGGGTGAAGGTGGGAGTTCATAACCCACTTGAATCAAAGTGTGGAATATGATATGTCAAGAAATTTGTAATGTTTTGAACAACCCACAATAAAAAATTAAAAAAAAAAAAAGAAAATGGTTATGATACTGACTTCCATTATTATTACCACTTACAACAAAGGAATGAATGGAGTTAAAGCAATTAGCTTTTAATTCTCAGGTCACATTTCCTTTATAAAACCTCTACAAATCAATCCCTCTGCCCATGTCAGTTACTGTTATTTTTATTAACCATGTATCAATTGCTACTTTGTGTTTTTAGTTACCTCTCATCTCCCAAGACCACAAAAAAGACTTAGACCTCTGTAGCCAGTGTCATAAGGATCTTTTTTTTTATCTGATAGCACTGAGTATATTGTCTGTGATTTAGTAAATGATCAGTAAATATCTGACCATGGTTACAATAATATTTTTCCAAATCTTCCACAAATTGTAAATATAAAAATGAACATTTTTATAGGCTTGCAGGGAAATTTTTATGATAAGCCACTTCCAAGTTGGTTTCTCAATTAGTATTATAATTTATCTAAAATATAAAAAATAAAAATTTATTAGACACCAGAACCAAAGGGCTTTTTAAAACAACTTTTTAATGTTAGGAAAATTTAAATACTATATTTTTCTTCCTGATTATGGAAGGCATTATCTGCATTAATTAGCAAAAACATTTAATTTTTAAATTTGAAAGCTATTTCTTCTTTCAAGTTAAGATATTGTTTTGCATTAAAACAAAATATTAAACCCATAGCACACTATTAGGGTTTGTTGGAGTCTTTTTGTTGTTGCTGCTGTTGTTAAAAAGGAATTATAATATTTGTGAAATTAAAGTACTCTAAAATAATGGGATTAAAGCAAATGCATATTTTTTCACTCTGACATAACTTACAAGAAAATGATGACAACATAGTAAGTTTTCATTGTGATAAACAAAAGGAAGATTGTTGAGAAAGGTGAGGATTTAGGATTTGAGACTTAAGAGTCTAAATGTGGGTCATGTTGTGGGGGCAGATGGTCTCTAAAGAAAGTAACATTCATTCTTGCATGTGGGAGGTAGATTTAAGCAGAAGAATGCATTTCAATAATAAATTTAAATTTGTATAAAAATATTTTCATATGGATGCCAAACCTATAATGATCTTTAGAAGTGAATCTATTTGAAGTGAATCTATAATTTGAAATTAATATTGTGATGTCTCCAGCATTGCTCTGTATGCTAAGAATTGCTTTGGCTATTCTGGGCGTTTTATTCTTTCAAATGAATTTTAGGACATTTTTATATAATTCTGTTAATAATGTCATTGGTATTTTGATGGGTGTTGCATTAAACCTACAGATTGTTTTTGTAATAGGACCATTTTAACATTACTTCTTATTATCCATGAAAATGGGAAGTTTTCCCATCTTCTAGTGTCTATTCCAGTTTATTTCTTCAGAGTTCTAGATTTTTCCATTATAAACGTCTTTTGAAATCTTTTGAAAGTATTAAAAAATTGAAATAATCTCTTTCATTTTTTTCAGATTATAAAGGAATGAAAAGTCAAAAAGAAAAATGACATAAACTATACAGATTCAGGGAGATTGAAAAATTCACTTTTGATGAGTGGGTCATTGAAGAAATTAATGGAGAAATTAAAAAACACCTAGAATCAAATGAAGATGGAGACACAACCTACCAAAATCTGTGGGATTCAGTAAAGGATGTACAAAAAATAATTTTTTAAACGAATAAGATTGATAAACTCTTAGCCAAAGAGAATAAGAGAAGATTGATAAACTCCTAGCCAAAAGAGAGAGAGAAGGCCCAAATTAATAAAAAATTTGGAATGGAACAGAAATAGACACAACTGAAACCCAGAGGGTTATTAGAAAATATTTTAAAAACTTGTATTCCAATAATTTGGAAAAACTAGGAAAAAATATGGACAAATTTCTAGACACATACCACACACCAAAACTGAATCAAGAGGAGATTTTAAAAATCTAAACAGATCAATATCAAGCAAAGAAATTGAAGCTGTAATAAAAAGCTTCACAACAAAGAATTCCCAGACCTACAGATTTACAGCTGATTTTTACCAGAACTTTAGATAATAATTAGTGCTGGTACCCCTCAAATTATTCCAAGAAATTGAAAGAAAGGAAACACTTCTAAACTAATTCCCTGATACCAAAACCTGATAAGGACACTTCAAGGAAATAAAACTCAAGAGCTATATCATTGATGAATATAGATGCAAATATCCTCAATAAAATATTAGGAAATAGAATTCAGCTACATGTTCAAGAGATCACACACCATGATCAAGTTGGTTTCATTCCAGGGATGCAAGGATGTTGCAAAACATGCAAATCAATTAATGTAACACATCACATAAATAAACCAAGGACAAAAATCACATGATCATATAAACAGATGCAGAAAAGGCCTTCATCTAAATTCAACACCCCTTCATGATTGAAAGAAAGAAAGAAAGAAAGAAAGAAAGAAAGAAAGAAAGAAAGAAAGAAAGAAAGAAAGGAACCTTGAATGAAACTCAGGATAGAAAGAACTTCCCTCAACATATTTAAGGCTATCTGTGACAAAACCAAAGCCAACATCATATTGAATGGGGAAGAATGAAAGTATTTCCTCTAAAATCAGAAACAAGTAAAGTATGTCCCCTCTCACAAGAAAGAGAAAGAAATAAAAGTGATGCAAATAAGAAAAGAAGTCAAATTATACCTATTTGTAGATGATATTATCCAACACTTAAAAGACCTTAATTGTTCCACTAGAAGACTTCTAAAGATGATTAAATTCAGCAAAGTAGCAGGATATAAATTCACCATACAAAATCAATAATTTCTTTTTAAATGCCAATAATGAATCCACTGCCCATAAAATCAGGAAAACAATTCCATTCACAATGGCTTCAAAAATGATAAGATTAATTTTTTAAATTAATTGCAATATATTTATGAGAACATGAAATTCCAGCATATTTGGTAAAATTAAAGGAAATTTAAAAATAAAGGAAAGAATAGTTACTCAAAATAAAATATTCAGCTTTCCTTTCCAACTGAGTTCATTTTCTTAGGCAAAACAAAAATAGCTTTCCCAAAAAAATCTTTGTGATATGTAGCAAATTTACAAAATCCTTCTTAAAACCAAACATTTAAACAATTAAGCACCAAATACAAGACATTTTAAAACTAGATACTTTGTGACAAGCACCAAAATGCACTCTTCAGATTATTCATATTCACTTTTCTTGCATACTCTATTTTAAATGAATAAAAAGAGGACTGAGAAATTAGAGTAAGGAATGCTCATTGTCCCACATTATATGCAAATTTCTCTGGACTTTCACCTTGAATACTTCTGTTAGCCTCAGATACAAGTGAATCTGTTCTTACAATCAGTGATCTGTGAGAGCTGGTTTCCATCCACCTGTAAGAAGCAAGGGTTCTTTTTAGTTTATAAATGACAATACAGTCCATTTGACATAATTATAAAAGCATAGAATATAACTTGTTCTAGTTTAGTCTCCAGTATATCCTCTTCTCCTCGCTTCTCCCCCTGTTCCCTTCTCTCTACTGATCTTTCTGCTATTTGCCCATAGTTATGGATTTAATGGTTTCTTATGAATATGCACAATGTTGCAATTCACTGTGGTATATTCCTATATGCACATAGGAATGTTATGTCAGATTCATCATCCTTCCTCCCTTCCCTTTGTCTACTTCACTGATCTTTCTACTATTCTTTTTTTTTTTTTTAATCCCTCAACCCCCCATATTGGATTAACTTCCATGTATCAGAGAAAACATTTGACCTTTGGGTTTTGGGGACTGGTTTATTTCAATTAGCTTGATAGTGCCAGACCCATCCATTTATTGGCAAATGTCATAAAGTTATTTTTTTAAAGTTCCTTAATTTTTTATAAAATGAGAATTAAGCCACTAGTAGTTTGAAATAGCTATGGTGAGTTTATTGGTTAGTTTTTCATTACTACAGTGCAATACCTGAGACAGCTAACTTTATAAGTAGACAGTTTTATTTAGCTTACAGTTTTGGAGGAAAAGGGCAGATGCCTGCATCAGTTCACTTCTGGTGAGAATGTAGTCACATTATGGTGGATAGCAATGGCAGAAGCATGTGCTTGATCTAGCAAGAAAGTAATTACATTTTATTTTTAATATTTTTAATTAGTCATAGATGAACATAATACCAATATCTTTATTTTATATGTTTATTTTTTTAATGTGGTGCTAAGAATCAAACCCAGTGTTTCACATGTTCTAGGCAAGTGCTCTATCACTGAGCCACATTCCCAGCCCAGTGATTACATCTTGAACCAAGAGGATGGTGACAGAGACTGGTGTTCCACAACCACTCCTGAGGCCACTCTCCCAATTACTAAAGGACCTCCCATTAGGCCCCACCTCTTTTGGCCCCTCCTCTTTTTGGCCCCACCTCTTTTTTTGGCCCCACCTCTTAATGGCCAATACCACCTCCAAATAACACCACTTAGGAGACCAAGACTCCAATCACAGTGGAACTTGGAGGCTGCTCAAACCATACCCAAATCATAGCAGTGAGGTATTTATACCACATAAATCAGCAAACATTACAAATTAAAAATCTAGGCTTTTTTAAAGATATAATTTATGCTACAATCAATAGCAACAAGTCCTACCCTTTGGATCCTTTTCTAAATTTACAAATGGATTTTGTAAACATCCCAGGGTAAATTGAAATGAATATTATACATAAAATTTATGTTTAGTTTATGATTTTCCAGGAATAGGGAGCTTACTAATGGTTCAGCTAATAAATTATGTAAGGAAAAATAAATACATAACAAAGTCCTGCACTATAATAAGCACCCTCAAATTTTTAAAAAAGAGGAACAAGATGTGAGAGAACAAAGGGACAAAAAACTGCCACTGTTACACAAACTTAAAATGTCCTGAAAAATAATTTCTTCTCCCAAAAGTATGAGCATCAGGATTTATTCTTATAAAATTACAGACAACTGCAGAAGTTGTTCATCTTACCTCTACACTTGTGACAACACTCAAGTCTATTTACCCATAATAAAATAACTATATAATCAGGGTCATGTGCATTGCCTTTAATGTTATCATTTATAGGTAAAGGTCACTTTTTCTGAGGATCCCACACAATAATGTCCTTTTGTACAATCTGACCTGATCAAGGAACATATATTAAAATCTCTTGGCCCTTTCTGAATGAGACTGTACTAAATTTTCATGAAAATCACTTTGACAGTAGTTGTTGGAATAAGTTTCAGTCTCAGCAGGCAGCTACTAGCAGCTCGGAAGTGCCTGAAATATTTACCTTCCTTCAGGCCTGACAGGAGCGCCTGCAGGATGGAGTGAAACCACATCCTCAGCACTTGTGGTTAACATTGCCAAAATGCCTGGCCAAGAAACTGAGATTCAGGGGCTTCAGAGCATGAAACCCCTGACTCAGTAAGGGCTAAAGACCCTTCCAGATTGCTTTCTGCCACGACAGCAATATTCAGAATTTCCTCACAGTGCGGTTAAGTTAGGCAAAAGATAATTGCCTTATGGATATTGTCTTATTTATGTATGATTGACAGGCACGCCCCACTCAAACCCTATAACCATTGTGTGCATTCCAAAAATAAACTGAGCTACTGGACAACGACCTGAGGTGGGTCTCCAGCCAGTTCTCTCACCATCTCCCGGAGTCTGTGTGTTGATTCCACGTCTCTACCCCCCTGCGACAGGGTAGCCGAGTGACCATCCATCACAAAGGGACTAGGAACACATTCAAGTAGTGATGAGAATATTGGACACTTACATCTATCTGCAAAGTATTTTTCCACATAAGCAATAAACAAGCACAACATCATCGTTTTTTCACATCAGAAAGAAAAAATAAATAAAACTGTCACAAGTCAAAGTGCATATATGTCTAAACCCAATCCAATACCACCACCAACTGCAATGGAAAAAAGATACTAAATAAAATGAAAGTCCCATCTATGAATTCTGGAAAAGCAGGCCTTAGAAGGAGTACCTGGCACAAACACTGTTTTCATACTGAACTGGTCTTAGAGATTTAACAAATAAATTAAGAATATACAGGGAAAGCTTCAAAAACTCATTTTTGGTGGTATAGAGAAAATATTTGCTGTGTATGAGGTACTTAAAGATTTTTCTTCTCAAACTTTGATGTCCATGCACATTAACTGGGAGGGATATATTTGTTTATTTATATTTTTAAACCACTTTACTGAGGTCGGGTTGACAAATGAGAAAGCTGTATGCACTTAATGCATACATCTCCATGAGTTTGGAAATAAGTTATACTCATGAAATCTTCACCCCCATCAAGACCATAAACACATCTATAATCTTCAAACTTTCCTTATGCCTCCTGCATTATTTTTTTTTTCAAGTTTTAATATTTCAAATTCTGATTTAGAAGGTCTGGAGCTAGAACTAAGATTTTGCAGTTCTGATAGGCTCCCAGGTGACAGAAATGCTGATGGTCTTTGGAGTATAAAGGAATTAATTTTGTGACAAATTGGTAGGAATAATTCTTAATTATTACATTTCCCTGTTGCAAGCTGTCCATGGACTGTGTGTGGACTTTGTTGGCATCTCAGCCTAGTGAATAGGAACATCTGGTATCTGGGAACTTCTAGTGGACACTTCCTCTGTGTATGACTGTCCAGAGACATTGTGAATTCACATTTCGCTCTGCCATGTCCCACACAGCACCGAAGATGGGTGTAAACTGCCAAGATGACAATCAACCTGCTGACTGCAAGACATCAGGAAGCAAGACCTCACTCCAGCCTTTGATGTACCCCCTTAAATAAACCACTGGAGCCATTTTTTGTTGTTCAGCTCCAGCTCCTGTGTGGACTAAACATCAGGAGCTTTGCTTTTGAAAATATATTTCTGACTCTTTGTCTTTTGTTCTTCACTAATTATTCTAGACTTTAACTTCTCAGGTGGCTTACACCCTTCTTGGCAGGAAGAAGAACCCCCTAACGGGATTCTGGCCATCTCTCCATATTTCCCTGTGTCAAACTTGCTAAAATCTGTAATGACTGCCATGGAATGCCCTCCAGATGCTTCATTAGGGAGTTTTTCCCTGAATCAGTAGCCCTGCCTACTTGTTCTGTACAGTGAGTGGCCTGTTGGTCTAGAGTGATGTAGAACAGATATGGTTACACTAATATTGGGTAGCTCTAGAGTTATTCTGCTCAGCCTCTCATTAGAAGGCTTCTTCTACCTTTGCTTACTGAGAGAGCAGATTCCCTAAACATTCTCAATTGGGCTGGTAATAAGGAAGTCATTTATTGACCTAGGAACTTCTCTCACTGAAAAAAAAAAAAAAGAAAATTGTTCTCAAAATTGAATATAGCAATGCTTTATGGTGAATTATTCTTAAAAAAGTATCATCCCTAAAAAAAATTCAAACAAAATCATGTAACTGCTAGAAATTATTTATACTATCTTTTACTTTGTTCAAAATGACCCAGACCATTAACTTAAGAAATTTTATTCCTGTTACCGGTTCTGTGTCAACAGCTGAGCTGAACCCAGATATATCCATCCTCAGTGTTCTAGCTAGATTATTTGTCAGGGACCTGATTATCTGTGTTGTATAAAGATATTATCCAGACTCAAAATCTCCTTAAGAATATGAGCTTCCTCAGCCAAGCACCTGACAATATGAGAACAGACATAAATGTATGGATCAAACAATTACATTCATTATAAATGGAACAAAAGTAGAAAAAACACTCTAGATATTTTTGAGACCCATTTTTTCTTATATATATGAACATATATCAATATATTAATCAAAAATTGCTAAGATTTGAATATCACCAGTTTTCAGATGATTTGGGTCTTCATGAATTAAAATTATAGCAGTCTACTCTGCCTCAAAGACAAAACTAATACCAGGTACTGACTATGCAGTTCTGAGCTTTCAACTCCTAAAAGATACAATTTTTGTATCATCAATTTTTCAACATTTATGATGAAAATGCTTTGTGCTTCACATTTTAGGAATATTTTCATTAAAAACAGCATTCCCTGGTCATTTTAAATAAATATTAAAAATGTATAAATATGTGTGCAGTATGCTTGCTATTATAAAATGATATTTGTATACATATTTTAATATTCATTTCTGTTATAATAGCATGATTTTAAATTTTGTTTGTATTTATATATATTTCTTGTTCTTGTTTGATTTCTTCAAACAAATAGCTCTGAGGCTTGCACTCATTTTTCACTGCTTTTGTGATACATTGAGTATTTCAAAAACTTTATTATGGACATAATACATTGCTGTTGTAAAATTTTAAGAGACTAGAGTAATATGGTGACCCCATACACCTTTCCTTCATACAACCTTTCTCTTTTCTATTTTAGTTGTGCACTTTAAATAATTCTGCCTTGATTTAGCTTTCTATAAATTATTTAGAAATATATAAAATACATATATCTAAGTGCTTAAACACATAGTATCATAATTCCTTTTCATATTTTTAAAAATTAAATCTCAGGTACTATGTAATATATGCACGTGTGTGCATGCATGCACGCACACACACACACACACACACACACACACACACATATATATATATATATATATATATATATATATATATATATACGTATATATCTCTAATTTTTTAACTTGGACATAACTTTCTATTCTTTGAGAGTATTTTAACTGATTAAAATATCCTTCCAATACATATATTTAAGTGTTCTCTATGTTCCTATTCTTCTGTTGCTTTGAACATGATTATACATATACTACTATCTATCTATCTATCTATCTATCTATCTATATCTATATATATATATATATATATATATATATATATATATATATATATATATATACATACACTCATTATATAGATTCCTATGTGGTAATTTGTGTGTCAAAGAGTATGTCCATTTTAAAACTGGAAATAAATTGCCTACAGAATTTTAAAGCAATTTCCATTTTCACCAAATATGTCTGAGGGCCTATTCCTTCTATCATCTAAAGTTTTTATACATTATCAATCTAAGAGATATAAATTACATCACATTTTAATTGCATTTATTTTATTACATAAATTTTTCTTTGAAGAATCACTTATATTTTGAATTATTAAATCTCACTGAATTATGTCTCTGAGTCACATGAATATGACTTGACAATTTTTAATCTTTTCTGTTTCCTTGGAAACTTATAATTCTCCATAAAAAACAATGAGGAATGAAAGCATATGTTGAGAGAAAAATGAATGCAAATAAAATGAAAAATTAAGAATGGTGCATCTTCTTTTTCATTTAGTTCTTCATAATTAGCCCTCACAGAAAAAGTTAATAGTTTTTATTTAAATGAATTTTTATTTAAAAAAGAAATATTGAGAGTTTAATCGAAGATTATTGAGTTCCCTCACTGCAGGAATTGCAATTACAATTCTCTTTTCTCTGGTCCCCTTCCCAGTTATAAAGAGGGACAGAGCAGCCCTAAGTTTTGACTAGACTCACTGTCAGTCAGCCAACCCAAGGACAAGCATGAGAAGGGCCTCTTGAACTATGGCCAGTTTCTTCAGTAACTTATTCATTCTGATCATCTCTTTTCTTACCCTTCACTAGAGGTCTTGAACAGCATGGAGGGACTGACTGATAATTCATAGTAAATTTTAAAAATTATCTAATTCCTATTTTGTTGACTCAGATTTCTTGTATTTATCTTATTATTCTTAATACTTGTAGATGTTTTGTGAATATTTCCTTTAAATATCTCTTTCTTGTTTTTCTAAACAACATATTACTTAGGTACACAATACAAAGACATAATAAGCAAACTTAATGTTGCTCTAATTATCATTTCTAAATACATATAGGAATTAACTGTCCTTATGATTCACACTTAAAGATAGCCATATTTTACATCTCCTTCTAAAACATAATAATAACTACTTGCATTCAAGTATTTAAACTTGGAGGAAGTAAAATTCTATAAAACCATATGTTGCACTGAACTTTCAGTATTACAACATAGAACAGAATTCAACTTCATATATGGAAATATTGCTGTAAATATATTTCAACCAATTCATGTTAAAATCATTAATCTTGCATTTGAGATATTTCTGTGGTTTATTTAAGAGTTGCCATAGTCTCAAGAAAGAAAGCATATACCCTCAGCAAATTTGGGCCTGTACTTTTGTGTTTGTTTCTGAGAAGACAAGTTGGTAAAATGCTTTTATACTTCAAATCAAGTTTCAAAAATATAACATTCTTTTGCTTTAAATTTTCCAAGTCTATTTTCCAAGTCTGTGCTTTCTTGATGCTTGATGGTGCTCTGGAAAACAATGAAAAGATTAAAAGGGTACCAAAAATTATTGCATGAGGATTTTTTCCAATCATTTCAAAGTAAATCTAAGAAAGTGAACCAAATCTGTTGCAAGCCATCCATGTGCTGCTTGTGGGCTGCTGCACATCATAGTCTATGGAATAGGAGAATCTGGTGCCTAGAATGACCAGTGCACATTTCCTCTGGCTGATGGCCCTGACTCATTGTGGGCCCTATTCAAGCTCTGCCCCAGGTCCCACATAGCACCAGAGATGGGGTGACCTGCTGTAGCTACACAGCCTTTCTGAGATGGGTGTGACCTGCCAAGATGACAATCAACCTACTGAAGACATCAGGAAGCAAGACTCCACCCTTGAAACATTATCCCTGCCTTTGAGATACCCCCTTAAATCACTGGAGCCATTTTCTATTGTCTAGCTCCAGCACCTGTATGGACTGGACCTATCAGGGGCTCCACTTTTGAAAATATCTTTCTGCTCTTTGTCTTTTGTTCTTCACTCATTGTTCTAGGCTTTAATTTCTCAGATGACTTACACCCTCCTCACTCCACAACAATATGCTGGCTACCTCCCCATACAAACCCATGCTTATTATCTTTTTATTTTTTTCTGTTTTGTTGATAAATGTGATTTTTAGTCAGTACTTGTTACTCTTCTTTGAGAAAAAACAAATGCCAAATGTCTTCTCTGATATAAGGAGGGTGACTCAAAACAGAGTAGGGAGGAAGAGCATGAGAAGAAGATTACCACTAAACAGAGACGAGAGGTGGGAGGGCATGGGAGGGAGAAGGGGAATTTCACAGAAGTTGGAAGGAGACCCTCATTGTTATACAAAGTACATATATGATGGTGTGAGGGGGAAGAAAAAAAAGAGAGAAAGGAGTCACAGTAGATTGGGTAAAGAGAGGTGATGGGAGGGGAGGGGAGGGAAGGAAAGGAGGGATAAGGAGGGCAGCAGAATACAACAGACACTAGTATTGCTGTACGTATATACATGGCCATATAACCAATGTGATCCTGCAATCTGTACACATGGAAAAAATGAGAACTCATACCCCATTTGAATCAAATGTATGATATGTCAAGATCATTGTATTGTCTTGAGCAACTAATAAAAAAAGAAAAGAAAACAACTAGGGAGATGGAAGCTTTGAAAATTAAGTAATTTTCATAATTGATTAAAATTGCTTCATAAATAAAACCAAATCCAGGAAGCCTACTTGAGAAAAGAAACTAAAGTAACATAAGAAATGATCCCCTTTCTCTTTGTTCACAATAGTCATCCATGTGTGAAAGAATACTGCATGTAAGTGTATAAAAAGGTCTTCTGCCTCCAATAATGAACCATCTCTTCCTTATAGACTTCTGGTTTTCAACTCTTTGTATTTGCTTTTTCAATGTTCCCTTCTTACATGATTATATAAAAACTAAAGAAAAAGAATCAAAGATGATTCCAAGGTTTTAGGCTAATACCTTACCAGAATGAACATTTCTTTTTTAAAATGTAGAAAGTGAGGTAAACTACATGAAAGAAAATATAAATTCCAAATTTCAGAAGGTGGAGTTTGAACCCACTGGAAAAATAGATGCATAACACAGATCTGGCTCTTCAGGTTCAGGAGAGAAGTGGGGTCCTCACTGTAAAACAAAAGCTGAGACTTGACACATGATCTGCTCACCCAGGAAAAAGTAGTAGGACGAAAACAGCTGTAAGTCATGGTCTCAGCTTGGTGTTTGAACGTTAAAAAATGAAACCTGGGGCCTACAAGAGAATAAGAATATCTAAACTACAGAGAAGAAAACAGTGCAACTTATATTAATATAGAATATTAAACTATTGTTTCTAATAATGAAAGCAATGCTCAAGGTAACATGCATTCACTTATTTTTATATTCTAGCAGCGATGGGAAATATTTAGTGTTTTTTCCTTTTGATCCAGATGAAAGATTTTTTTAAATAGATGGTCTGGATTAGTGAAGTGAAGACACCACTGCCACAGCTGCCACTGTCGTGCGGCCGCGGCTACCTGTCATGCTACCTCTGAGGTCACTGCTGCCTCCTCTGATATTGCTGCTGCTGTTCAGAAGTCACCTAAAGATCTTTCTGGGTGTTGCTGTCCATGCAGCTGCAGACACCACTGCCCCCAATGCAACAGATTGTGAACGTCTAGAGCGTTTGGGTCCCTGGGTAAGGGTCACGAAATAACCGGGACACAGGGGATGCAGAGCCAAGGCAGCAATCGCAACTGCATGCTGAAGTTTATTTGCAAGTTCCTTTTATACACTTCTTCTAACAAAGCAAGCAATTCTTCAATAACACTTTACCCACATTGTCCAAATATCATGCCTCAGCGGATACACAGAGCTAGATTCAAATTGTTCCTGTTTGTTCGATAAGTACCCTCCTAAAGTTCTTTGTAGACATTATCTACTCCTCTGAGGATGCATTTGTTTCTTCAGAATGTACTGTTCCCAGGATAAGTATGCAGGAAGCTTCTTCCTCTTGGCCAAACCATGCAAAACTTGTGACTTGCGATAAGGGGAAGAGAACTTTTCCTCCTCCTAGCTGAGGTTTGCCTCAGCTGACCTAAATCACAGCCACAGCTCTTGCAAAATGTCAGGCCTGAGGGAGCTAAACTCTGCACACTTAAACCCCAACAATTCCTTCTTTTTTCTTTTGCTTTTCTAAAACAGCTTTCCACAAAGTTAATATAGCATTTTGAGATGGTCTTATGCACATACAATATATAATTATAAACAGGATAATAACTAAGCATAACACTATTCCCACTCCTCCAGCCGTATGGGTAAGACTTTGAGCAATTCCTTTGGGATCTAATTCCTCTGTTTTAAAAACAATTCAGCTATTTGTGCAGCATCATCATGTTGAAACCCTTTTCCAAAAATTTCAAATACATCCTTTTGTAAAGAATCGATCATTAATTGAGCTGTATCATTACCATCGAGATAATTTTGTATGATACTCCATTCGTGTAAGCTTTGATTATATTG
Source organism: Marmota flaviventris (assembly GCF_047511675.1). Classification (NCBI taxonomy): domain Eukaryota; kingdom Metazoa; phylum Chordata; class Mammalia; order Rodentia; family Sciuridae; genus Marmota; species Marmota flaviventris. Next base: position 28,856,346 of record NC_092502.1, read on the forward strand.
TATATTAGTTATACAGAAAGAAGTTGAATTTCAGTCACATTTTAATCTAATTTCTTGTTCTAAGGTGAGTATCTTTTTTCCTAACCAATTAACTGTCTGTTTTAAAATATCTATTTGAGTTTGAAGTCTAGAATCAATTTGAGTCTGGGATAGCCATAACTCATGCGAATCTTTATGCCATTCCTCAACAAACTGTTTTGTTTGTAAAGAAGTATGTAAAGCTATCCCTGAAACTGTAGCAACTGTAGTCACTGCAATAAGACTTAGAATTACAGCAACAACAACTCCCACAAACCGTTTAGTACGTTTTAACAATTGTCTAAAAAATTCCAAAACCAAAGTATTTACAGGATCTTGGGACCATGTTCTTTGTAAGTTTACAGGAAGCCAAATGTGAGAGCGCTGTTGTAACAGCACAATGGAATAACCAGGAGGAATAGAAACAGATGTATTAATACAGGTATACAATTTACAATTAAAGCATAAAATTCCCTCATCAAAAGTAACATTTCCAATTAAGAACAGGTATGGCATGGGCACACATGTGGTTATATTATATTCTTTAAATACAGTAAAATTATAAGAAGCAGCAGATTGACTAGTCCCAGAGAAAGAGCCATTAGACAAAATTACAGGTTTAATTGCAGCAGCAATTTTCCATAAATGTGTTTGTAAATTATGAGGGTACTGCACTGAAGCCAAGCGTGGATCAGCAATTCCGCCATCACCCCAGGCCATCAATTTGTCATTCCAAATGGTTTCATTCCATCTCTCTTTCGGCGGGATTCTGTATGTAGAAGATAAATCACAAGCAGTAATATTCCATTCTGAACAATTTTTTAAGAACATCCTGTAAGGACCCCACATGATAATATTTTGAAATATCTTCCCAAATTTGCCTAAACATTCCTGCCATATGAAAGGGGAGTATCTCAAGTCCTGATAAGTAAAATCGGGGCACTCAGGGAACATAGGGTATTTTTGTTCAGTTATATTATCCCAGGTCATATTGACAGACCATGCAGACAACCGTTGTAAACGTGTTCGAGAACTATTACTCCAATTTCCAACTAGTATCCAATGTTGCCAATCTAATTGCAAGCAAGGAGGAACACCCAAGCATATAGGTTTACTGTTATTATTCTTATAAGTAAAATTAAATGGTGTTCCATCATTAATATTTATATATGTTAAATTGTTCCAAGGGGGAGATAAAAGAGCAGGAGAAGTATATAAGGTAATATCCATGTCACCCCAAGTAACAGATTCCAGCAAAGGTGGATTGGGAATATAGGCCCAATAGTGAGTATTATTATTTTGTACCTCAGAAGCGGAAGACACTGTCAATAATGCACACATAGCCAGAAATAAATTTTCTGGGGTGCAATTCTTCCCTGTTCGTTTCAGCACCTTCTGCCCTTCCCCACTCAGCTTTTTAATTTGACCTCACGTAGGTAAGGGGGAGAAATTAAGACGTCGACGACGTCGGGCCCCAAGATGAAGACGCGCTATTGCTGCCACCGAAACATCAAGCTCAGGATCTTGATTCCTCGGCTGGGGTAGTGGATAGGGTGCCCCCCTTGGTGCCGTTCTGATTGTGACAGGTCTGGATCCACCGCCCTGGGAGCCACTGCCGGTGTCCATTTTCTGTTGAAACATAAGCATAACCCTTTCCTCTATAAAGTAAAATCCCTGGCTGCCATTCAGCATCTGCTGCAATTTTTATCCAAATTGGTTCATGAACTGTTTCTAAGGTTTTTTGCTCAAAATGTCGTTCTGCTCTTGTCAATATTTCTCCTTGTGGAAGATTAAGAAAATTTAAAATAAATAAGGCTTGATGTAACAATGCTTTAGGTTGATTTTGTAAATGTCTAAACAAGTGCATATTTAAATCTGTCATTTTTCTCCTTTTTAATTTGTGTTTTAAGCATAGCATGTACACATTCTACTAAAGCTTGTCCTTGTGGATTATATTGTATTCCAGTTAGATGAACAATATCATATAATTTGCAAAAATCTTTAAAATTTTTACTAGTATAAGCCGGACCATTATCAGTTTTAATCATAGCGGGAATTCCCATAATAGCAAATGTTTCTACTAAGTGTTGAATAACATGATGGGTGGTTTTTCCAATTTGAGCGGTAGCCCACAAAAATTTAGAGTATGTGTCAATAGTAACATGAACACAAGAATAACGTCCAAACAAGGGAACATGTGTAACATCCATTTGCCATAATTCATTAGGTTGAATCCCTCTAGGATTTACTCCAGAAGGTACAATCCTAAGATGTAAAGGTCGACAAACTGGGCAATTTTTAATAAATTGTTTTGCTTGTTTATATGGAACCTTATATTTAATGTGTAAATGTCCGGCATTAGAATGAAACAGATTATGTTCTTCTTGAGGAGTTTTGAACATCACTAATTTGTCTACCTGAGCATTACCATATGTCAAAAATCCTGGTAATTTAGAGTGTTATCTAATATGATCTATAAATATGCGAGCATTACAAGCTTGTAAAAGTTTTTGTAAAGTAAGAAAAAGATTTTGTAGAGTAGGTTTATTAGAATAGGCTACTGCAGTAAATATATTTTTAATTACTCCCATCGTGTATGCAGAGTCAGTAAGAATGTTAATGTCTTGATTATCAAAATCATTTAAAATTTGAATGACTGCAAATAATTCATTTTGTTGAACAGATTGATAGTTTGTTATTTGAACCCAATATTGATTCTCTGTCCAATAAGCACTTTTAGTTTTTGATCCATCAGTAAACACAGTAACAACATTGTCTAAAGGATATTTACTAATAATATTATTGATTACAAAATGTTGACGTTTTAAGATGTCCCATAATTTGCCCTTGGGGAAATGATAGGAAATACCTCCGGTATATTCAGCCAATGTTATTTGTAGCATTTTAGTCATTTGTACCAAGTAAGTCCATTGGTCTTTAGGTAATGGGGTAATTATGTGAGAAATGTCATTGCCCGTCAAAGTTATACTTTTCTGTCTTCCTTGTTCAATTAATAATGCGATCTGGTCAGCATATGGCATAATATTTTTGGAGAATCTATGTTTTGTATGTAAAAGTGTTAGAGTCAAACATTTAACTCAACAAAAATAAGAAACATTTTTGATTCCTCTGTTAGATGTAGATTGTTTCTCCTTTTGCTAATGAATGTTTTTTAGCTGCAATATCACTGAGCTGAACAAATAAATCACCTTGAGTACATAAGGAAAAATAAACACATGCTAAATGGATAAACTGCATCTTTATTAGATCATCTTTACCTCTAATACTTCAGAAGCTTAGAGATTTAGAGTATTTTTACATTAACTGCAAGAAAAATTAAAGGAGAAATTCCTTTTGAGATCACAACTATGAAGTCATGTGGTTATAAAATTTTGCATTTGTGTGCAAAACATGAATCACATTTACCTTTATTTTCCCTACTTAGTCTTGTCAATCACTTAGCAGGATTTAATAGATACCTTTCAAAGAAACAGAGATTGAGATGTGTTTATATAACTTCAATAACCTCATCACTATAGTAATGAGAGATGTAGTATCCTTTTGCTATGGTTCAAGACAACAGGGAAGGAGAGATCACAAGAAAGAGAAATCAAAATTATTACAATTGAGAAATTACTTCTCATTAAGTTTTACCATGGTGCCACCTTCATTTTTACATAAGCATGGTGGCATAATTCAAGCTCAATAAATCGGAAATCTTAATATTTAAAATTTACCTTGACTTTCATTTATCACCATATTAACTTCAGAAAAAAATTTGGTGGAGAGAAGAATGTTATTTCATTTAGGAAAAATAACTATTATCTTTTTTCCTAATCTTCAACACACACAATTTAAATATATACAGTTGCTTTAACACTTTATATAATTCCTAGGTATTGGAGCAAAATTATTATAATGAGTAGCAAAAGCATTAAGCAATGCTTTTACATAATGGGATTGAGGTCCATACATTGTCATTGCCTTTTTTAATCTGCTAATATGATCAATATCAATCCCCTCATACCGAGGTGGATGTGCCATTCCATTAACTGGATCAGGCCTGATTATAGGAAAAGCAAAGAAAGGAGTTTCGTCCTCCTCATCAGAAGATTCTGAGTCCATTTCCTGGATAGCCTTTAAAGAAGCTGCCAAAAAAGGATTGGTGGCCGGAGGGGCAGAGGGCCTGGTTCCCGATAAAGGCTTAGGGTCTATTTTAGCTTCTAATTTATTAAGACATCCCAGAACCTCCTCCATAACAAGTTTGAATTGCTCCGAAATGGAGCGATCATCAATCATCGTTTTTACTTTCGTTTTCTTTTCCGTAGCAGTACCAATTAAATCAGCAGAATTTTGTGAAGAATTATGAGTCAATTGTTGCGTATCTTTTATTACCTCTTCTTTTTCACTAACATCCAGAGGGAGATCTAAAATAGAGGGAGCTAACTCCTTTTGTAAGTTGCCAATTAACCTTTCTTCCTCCATAGCTTTAAACATTGTATATAAAATAGACCAGATAGACCAAAACCGAATTGGAATTTTTTCACCTTGCCTCATGGCCTTTTCAACATTGTGATGGACCCGTTTCCAATTACCTACATCCATAGATCCTTCCTCTGGGAACCAGGGATTCCATTCCCTGACCACCTTAAGACACATCTCTATATCAGAATGAGAAATATTAATACCATAGACAGCAAGTGAATGCCTAAGAACACGTAAAAAAGGAGAAGATGAAGATTGTCCTATCACCCTGTAATATAAAGAAAAATAACTTACCCTTCCTGACAATCCAACAGGGTCCCTGTTCGGGCACCAATTGTGAACGTCTAGAGTGTTTGGGTCCCTGGGTAAGGGTCATGAAATAACCGGGACACAGGGGATGCAGAGCCAAGGCAGCAATCGCAACTGCATGCTGAAGTTTATTTGCAAGTTCCTTTTATACACTTCTTCTAACAAAGCAAGCAATTCTTCAATAACACTTTACCCACATTGTCCAAATATCATGCCTCAGCGGATACACAGAGCTAGATTCAAATTGTTCCTGTTTGTTCGATAAGTACCCTCCTAAAGTTCTTTGTAGACATTATCTACTCCTCTGAGGATGCATTTGTTTCTTCAGAATGTACTGTTCCCAGGATACGTATGCAGGAAGCTTCTTCCTCTTGGCCAAACCATGCAAAACTTGTGACTTGCGATAAGGGGAAGAGAACTTTTCCTCCTCCTAGCTGAGGTTTGCCTCAGCTGACCTAAATCACAGCCACAGCTCTTGCAAAAAGTCAGGCCTGAGGGAGCTAAACTCTGCACACTTAAACCCCAACAACAGATGGCAACACTCCTGCTGTCCCCTGGAGATCACCTGGTGATGCTGCCCCAACAGGGACTGTTGCAGCCCTTGCTGACACTGATTCATTACCTCTGCTGCTGACCTGCAGCCTGCTGCCATCAACTATCACCACTATCAATGTTACCACACATAGAGGTCTGCTGTAGGGAAGACTCCAGGTTTGTTTGCATGTGGCTGCACCCATTTGGGGACACTGGTCAGGGCCTGGGGCCAAGGAGCCAGCAGGTTCACCACCACAAGAGGCTCTGTGTGGGGACCCCGGCTGAAACCTGCAGGTCCAGTGTGGGGGTGCCTGTGGGTTTGGAGGAGCCTGGGGTCTTTCTGCTGGGAGTGCTGGTGGCCTTTGTCTTGCTGCTGCATCTCAGGGTTGCTCTTTTGCATGAGTGTATCCCTGGTGGTCTATTTGCAAGTTGGGAGGGCAGTGTGGCCAAACCTGAGGTATCTGAAGCCCAGATTGGTGAGAGAGTGACTGGGCCTGCAAGGGCTGATCTGGGCTTTGTGATCCTGAGAGACATCAGAGACAGGGCTGAGAAAATTTTGAACACTGATGAAGACAGTTTGACTTTCCATCGAGATTTATTTGATTTTTTGATTCACTATTATCTCTACCATATTTGGAACAGGGTGGGTTTTTTTTTTAATGCATCAGTGTGTGGAGAACAATGATATATAAATGGTATTTTGCATTTTTGTTGTATTCTTATGTCTTTGATTTTTTTCTCTCTGTGTTCTTCCTCTCACTTGTTTGTTTTCTTATATTTTTTCCCAATTTTTTCTCCAGCAAACAGCCAATCTATATTGGCTCCTGTTCCACTCTTTCTATGAATTTTTTCTTCTAGTTTCTCTCTTCCTCACTCACAAACATCACATTCTATGTTACTTCTGTTCTCTCATCTACCATTTGAAATTGTAAACCATTTTAACAAATTTTCAGTTTATACTATAGATAGTTATTAAACTCATCATTTGGTTTAATGCGAGAAAGGAATAGATGTCTTAGTGGGAGCAATTAGGTTTAAAGCTATATATTATTTATACAGGGTGCTGTTGAGATTTGTCTCACCATTAAAGACAAGGCATTACAAACGTTCAGGGACACAATATTTCTACAGGGTAGAATTTGTGCTGCCTTAGATCCATACTTCTAGATGGGAAAACACATAACAACATGAAAAAAAAAACAAGGAAATAAATCACCCCAAACAGACCAAGATGCTTGAATGACAGAAGCCACTTCTATAGCAGAAATGTCCAAGAAGGAGTTCAGAATGTACATAGTACAACTGGTCTGTGAAGCAAAGGATAGTACAAGGAATGAAATCAAAGAAAAAATACAGGAAGTGAAATGTTACTTCAACAAAGAATTAGAGATTGTGAAAAAAACCCAAGTAGAAATCCTCAAAATGAAGGAATCAGTAAACCAAATTATAAATTCAATAGAAAATATCATCAACAGACTAGACCACTTGGAAGCCAGACCTCAGTCAATGAAGACAAAATATGTAATCTTGAAAGTAGAGTTGACCATACAGAGAAGATGGTAAGAAACCATGAACAGAACATCCAAGAATTATGGAATAACATGAAAACACCAATTTTAAGAGTTATTGGAATAGATGAAGGAGCAGAGTTACAAACCAATGGAATGCACAATATTTTCAATGACATAATAGCAGAACAGTTCCCAAACCTAAAGAATGGAATGGAAAATAAAATACAAGATGCTTACAGGACCCCAAGTGTACAAAATTATAGCAGACCCACACCAAGACACATTATAATGAGAATGACAAACACAGAGAATAAAGATAAATGTTAAAGGTCATAAGAGAAAAAAAATCAAATTACATATAAGGGGAAACCAATTTGGATCTCAACTGATTTCTAAACCCAGACCCTTAAAGCTAGGAGGTCCTGGGATAATATATTTCAAGCTCTGAAAGAAAATGGATGCCAACCAAGAATTTTATATCCAGCAAAATTAAGTTTCAGATTTGAAGAGGAAATTAAAACTTTCATGATAAATAAAAATTAAAAGAATTTACAAGTAGGAAACCTACACTACAGAACATTCTCAATAAAATATTCCATGAGAATTAAGTGAAAAAAAAAAAAAAAGGAAACCAGCAAAGGGAGGCTCTACACTAAAGGGACATTCAACCAAATGAGAAACTAAGCAAATAAAAAAACAGAAATAAATCAAAATTACAGGGAATACAAATTATATCTCAATAATAACCTTGAATATTAACCACCTAAACTCATCAATCAAAAGACGTAGATTGGCAAATTGGATTAAAAAGCATGACTCAACAATATGCTGTTTTCAAGAGACTCACCTCATGGGCAAAGACATCCACAGGCTGAAGGTGAAAAGATGGGAAAAACTTATCACTCATGGATTGCATAAACAAGTATGGGTTTCCATTCTCATTCTGACTTTTGAGAATTCTAACATTCTCAAAGTTATTCAGAAGAGACAAAGAAGGACATTTTATGCTTCTTAAGGGAAGTATATATAAGCAGGACATAACATTCATAAATATTTATTCCCCCAACAATGGAGCATCTATGAACATCAAACAAACCCTTCTCAATTTCAAGAGTCAAATAGACCATAACACAATAATACTCAGTGACTTTAACACATCTCTCTCACTATTGGGCAGATATTCCAAAAAAAAACTAAATAAAGAAACTATAGAACTAAATAATACAATCAATAATTTAGAATTAACAGACATATATAGAATATTTCATTCATCAACAAGCAAATATACTTTCTTCTCCACAGCACATGTCTCCTTCTCTTAAATAGACCATATCTTATGCCACAAAGCAACTCTTAGTAATACAAAAAAACAAAAACAAAACAAAAAAACAGAGATAATATCCTGCATTCTATCAGATCACAATGAAATGAAATTAGAAACCAATGATAAAATAAAAAATAGAAGCTCCTATAACAATTGGAAATTAAATAATACACTATTGAATGTGTTATTAATAGTAGAAGGAGTTAAAGATGAAATTAAAAAAATTCTTAGAGGTAAATGAGAATACTGATACAACATATCAAAATCTCTGGGACACTATGAAGGCAGTACTAAGAGGAAAGTTTACTGTGTTGAGCGCATTCATTAAAAGAATAAAAATTCAACAAATAAATAAATGCCCTAAAACTAAATCTCAAAGCCCTAGAGAAAAGAAGACCAAATCAAAAACAAAAGCAGTAGCGGATGGGAAATAATTAAAATCAGAGCTGAAATCAAAATAAAAAAAAAACAATTAAAAAATTGACAAAACAAAAAGTTGGTTCTTTGAAAAAATAAATAAAATAGATAAATCCCTGACCATCCTCACAAAGAGAAAAAGAGAGAAAACTCAAATTACTTAAATATAATAAAAAGAAGGAAATATCACAGACATGTCTGAAATACAGAAGATAATTAGAAACTGTTTTGAAAATTTATATTCCAATAAAATAGAATATATCAAAGACATCGACAAATTTCTAGAGACATATGACTTACCCAAACTGAATGAGAAGGTCATACATGATTTAAACAGGTAAATTTCAGATAATGAAATAGAAAATGCCACCCAAATCCTACAAACCAAGAAATCCCAGGACCGATGGATTCTCAGCCGAGTTCTACAAGACTTTCAAAGAAGAATTAACATCAATACTCCTGAAAGTATTCCATGAAATAGAAAAGGAGGAAACTCTTCCAAACTCATTCTATGAGGCTAATATCACCCTGATACCAAAACCAAAGACACATCAAGAAAAGAAAACTTTAGATCAATATTCCTTATGAACATAGATGCAAAAATTCTCAATAAAATTCTGGCGAATAACATATAAAAAATATTAAAAAGATAGTGCACCACTAGCAAATGGGGTTCAACTCAGGGATGCAGGGTTGTTTTAACATATGGGAATCAGTGAATGTAATTCATCATATTAATAGACTTAAAAACAAGAATCATATGATCATCTCGATAGATGCAGAAAAAGCTTTTGACAAAATCCAGCACACCTTCATGTTCAAAACACTAGGGATAGTAGAAACATACCTCAACATTGTAAAAGCTATATATGCTAAACCCAAGGCCAGCATCATTCTAAATGGAGAAACATTGAAAGCATTCCCTCTAAAAACTGGAATAAGACAAGGATGTCCTCTTTCACCACTTCAATTCAACATAATCCTTGAAACTCTAACCAGAGCATTTAGACAAAAGAAAGAAATTACGGGATACAAATAGGTAAAGAAGAACACACACTATCACTATTTGCTGACAATATGATTCTATATCTAGAAGATCCAAACAATTTCACCAGAAAACCTCTAGAATCAATAAATGAATTCAGCGAAGTAGCAGGATATAAAATCAATACTCATAAGTCAAATGCATTCATACACATCAGTGATGAATCCACTGAAAGAGAAATTAAGAAAACTTCACCATTCAAAAAAGCCTGAAAGAAAAAAAAACCCTGGAAATAAGTCTAATAAAAGAGGTGAAAGACCACCAGAAAAAAAGAATTCTACAGAACACCAGAAAAAAAAAAAAAACTACAGAACACTAAAGAAAGAAATTGAAGAAAACATCAGAAGGTAAAAAGATCTCCCATGTTCCTGGATAGGCAGAATTAATACTGTCAAAATGACCATATTACCAAAAGAGTTCTACAGATCTATTGCAATTCCTATTAAAATCCCAATGACATTCTTCATAGAAATAGAAAAAGCAATCATAAAATTTATTTGGAAAAATAAGAGACCCAGAATAGCCAAAGCAATCCTTAGCAAGAAAAGTGAAGCAGGAGTCATCAGAATACCAGAATTAAACAATACTACAGATCTATAGTAATAAAATATTGGCACCAAAATAGACTTGTAGGCCAATGGCACAGAACAGAGGACACAGAGACAAACCCACATACATATAGTTATCTCATTCTAGACAAAGGTGCCCAAAATATTCACTGACAAAAACATAGCCTATTCAACAAATGGGGCTGGAAAAACTGGAAATCTATGAAGCAAACTGAAATTAAACACTTATTGCTCACCCTGCACAAATATCAACTTAAAGTGGGTCAAAGACCTTGACACTAGAAAAGAGACCCTGTGCCTAATAGAAGAAAAAGTAGACCCAAATATTCACCATGTCAGCCTAGGATCTGACTTCCTTAATAAGACTCCTAAAGAACAAGAAGTAAAATCAAGAATCAACAAATGGAATGGATTCAAATTAAAAAGCTTCTTCTCCGCAAAGGAAACAATCAATAATGTGAGGAGAGAGCCTAGAGATTGGGAGAAAATATTACCACATTCACCTCCTATAAAGGATAATCTCTAGGATGTATAGAGTACTCAAAAAAATTAACATAAAAAAACAAATAACCTAATTGATAAATGGGCTAAGGAACTGAACAGACACTTCACAAGAGGAAATACAACCAATCAACAAATATATTAAAAAGTGTTCAACATCTCTATCAATTGGAGAAATTCAAATCAAAACTTCACTTAGATTTCATCTCACTCCTGTCAGAATGGTAGTTATCAAGAATAGAGGCAACAATAAATGTTAGCGAGGATGTGGGGGGAAATGTACACTCATACACTGCTGGTGGGACTGCAACTTGGTGCAATCACCATGGGAAGCAGTTTGGAGTTTCCTCAGAATACTTGGATTGAAACCACCATTTGACCCAGATATTCCACTCCTTGGTTCATACCCAAAGGACTTAAAATCAGCGTACTACAGAGACACAGCCACATCAATGTTTATAGTGGTTCAATTCACAATAGCTAAACTATGAAACCCACTTTGGTGTCCTTCAATAGATGAATGGATAAAGAAAATGTGGTACATATATTCAATGGGCTTTTACTCAGCTTTAAAGAAGAATGAAATTACGGCATTTGCCAGTAAATGGATGGAATTGGAGAATATCATGCTAAGTGAAATAAGCCAATCTCACAAAACCAAAGGTCCAGGGTTTTCTTTAATATGCTGATGCTAATTCACAATAAGGCAGGGGGTACAAGAGAAGAATAGCATTACCTTAGATTAGGTAAAGGGAAGTGAAGGAAGGGAAGGGGTTGGGATATGGGGATAGGAAAGATAGTAGAATGAAATAGACATTATATATATATATATATATATATATATATATATATATATATATATATATATATATATATATCAGCATTACCAATGTGATTCTACAACATGTACACTCAGAAAAATTAGAAATTATACCCCATCTATGTATAATATATCAAGTGCATAAGTGTATTCTACTGTCATGTATACCTAATTAAAACAAAAAAAAAATTTAAAAAAAGAATAGACCATGTGTGGATGGAGGTTCCCCCATTCTGAGGGTCTCCTCAGACCTTACCTATTCTAGTGATATGACAAACCATGAAAATCAGTATGCATGTTTCTCAAAAGACTAGAAATGGAACAACCATGAGACCCAGGTACACCACTCTTTGGAATTTGCCCAAAATACTTAAAGTAATCATTCTATGGTATGCAATATATGCACACCTGTGTTTATAGCAGCATGACTCATAATAGCCAAATTGTGCAGCTGCCCTAGGTGTGCATGAATGGATAAAGAAATATATCTTATACACACACACGTGTGTGTGTGTGTGTGTGTGTGTGTGTAAAGTTAAGTGTCAGGACCCATCCTGGACAGGAGCTATGTGAACACACCTTTAAGTCCTGAGTAAAGAGGTACTGAACTGGTATTGCACCATTGCAATGCAACTGGATCTACCTCCACTCAGATAAGAGAGGTGAGGTTCCAGGAGTGGGAGTCACCTGATGGGGTTGGATTATGCCCTCTTATTTGTTATAACCCTACCCCTTGCCTCATTTGAATGGCTTGTCCCCAGTAAAACCCAGGTTCGAGGCGTGCTCCTCCTCCTTCTTGCCTGCCTTGCCCCCTTGTGAGACCTAAGGCTAAGGAGCGATCACTGAACCCAAAGAAAAAGGTGTTTCTGTGTCTGTGTCTTTATTCAGTCAGCCCAAATTCACTTGGAGTGCCCCTGATTGATTTAGTTGCATGTCGCCGCAACTAAGTTTTATTTGGCCATAAAGAAAAATAAATTATGTTGTTTGAAGAAAAGGGCTGGAAACTCAAAAACTTCATATTAAGCAAAATAAATCAAATTCATAACATCAAGGGTCAGATATTTTCTCTCATATGTGGAAGCTTGGGAGGAAAAGGGAATAAGAGTGGGGAGGGAGAACCTCTTGGAAATAGAAGGGAGATTGGTAAAGAGGAAGAAGGGGACCAGGGTGAGGGGCGAGGAGTGAAACAGGAAGTACTGGGGAAAAATTGATCAAATTCTGTGTGTGCATGCATGAATCTCTAACAAAAATCTCACTAAAATATATAACTATAATGCACCGATAAAGAATTAGAAGAAATAAATAAAAGTTTTTTATTTATTCACTGTATGGTAAGATTGCTTACAAATAATAAACACAAAGTAAAATTATAAAAAAAAATAAGTGAAGGTAAGGGTGAGGACCAGGCTAAGAAAGAGACAATTTGGATTTATTACCCCCCAATCAAATTAGTTCTACAATTACTTACAATGTTAGATATCAAGGACTGTGCAGAACCAAGAAGTAACAGACTCCGAAAATCATCTCAAAGATATTACAAGCCCAGTACAGTAAGGAGATACACATTTAATAGTATTTTATTAACACACATACTTGTCCTGGGAGAGGAGGGTTCAACACCTTGTAGGGACAGAGAAGGGTATTATTTGGAATCTGAGTGAATAAGCACAGGAGGTGTGACACAGACTTTGTAGTATCAAGAGGGTAGGGTGACATTCCCTGGTTGACTTGTTTGAATAACTTTGTGGGTAGCAGAGAACTGAATTCCATAACTTAGGAGAAGAAGATACTGCATCTGTTCCCTTTGATACAGAGGGCTATCTAGAGGCTTTTATCTATGGGAGCAAAATGGGGAGGGGTACTTGCAGTTAGGCTTTTGGAAGTCTTCCTGATTTCACCAAATGCCAAGGTAATAATAAGACCCTCTGTTTTAGGATACACACACACACACACATACTTGGGGGAAATGGATAAGTTTCACAGTATTTAGATCTTATAATTTTTTTAATTCTATGGCATATGTTCTGACAATACTAAGAAGAAATGCATTATTATGGCTTGCAGTGTGGGTATAACCCCACACACAATCTATAAGTTGCATTATCCTTAATTTAAAATTATGGCAGTGGAAGAGATGTAGGAAGAGCAGCTGATAAAGCTAATAGCTACAGAGGGGGATAGCCAGAGTAGAAAGGGGGTTTTAGAGGAGAAAAATTTCTAATAAAAATGCTTTTGTTCATTCCTGCACAATGGATGCTGTCCTTTTTCTTCAATTTCCTCATTGACGTATAAGTAAAGACACTATAAAGAAACAAATTTGCACCATATAGTTTTGAGAAATTCTGCAAAGTAAAATAGTTACAATGCTGAATACAACAAAAACATAAAAGAATTCTTTTATAATGCCTGATTGAATTGGGTCAACTAGAGAAATAATAAAGGACAGAAACCTTGAGAAAATATGAGTTCCATGAAAATAAGTAGAGCTAGCATCCATTCCAGGGAACCAAATACTTGAATTTAATGGGACTAAAACTTCACCTTGAGAGAGCAGACACACTTTGGGGCGTACTTGAAGAGGTTGATTAGATCAAGGAATTCATCATGAAACACAGCTCTATAACAGGGGCTATTCCATTCAGTGAAATAAAAACCTGCTTCACAAGTAGTGGACATATATGTGTGTCTCAGACCTAGTTATGGCAGAGCACAGCAAAGGGAAAATTGTCAACCCTGAAAAACAAATTTGCTCTTATTACAGTTAGGGGCTGTGATTCACTCCTATGTATTTAAAAAAAACAATTAAGCTGAAACAGAACAACAAAAGCAAAACAAAACCAAATGATGGAATTATTTCCATTGGTCTATATTAGTAGTATCCCCAGGCAGTTTCCAGATAATGATGCAAATTATATTTAGAGAAAGAGAACATAATCCATTAATAAAATAATACAAGCAGACTAAATTCAAAAAACACAAACTCAAAAATTACACAGTCAACTGGTCTTTGACAAGGGTATTAAGAATACAGGTTTATCAAAGGATAGTCTGTTCAACAGGAAAATGAGATATTCACATGTAAAAAGCTGAAATTGGTCTCCTACCTTACACCATGCACAAAAGCAAAAAAAAAAAATTGAAGACTTGAAAACAAGACTCAAAGCTGTAAAATTTCTAGAAGAAAATGGAAGAAACCTTTCTTTTTAAAATTTTTTTGTTCTTTTTAGTAATATATATCTTTTATTATATAATATTATATATTATTATATATAACTAAAAGATATATTACATCATATATATATATATATATATATATATATATATATATATATATATATAGAGAGAGAGAGAGAGAGAGAGAGAGAGAGAGAGAGAGTGAGTATAGCTTCCCATTCTTGTGATTGTACATGCTGTGGAGTTACACTGGTCATGTATTCATATATGAACATAGGAAACTTATGTCCAATTAATCCTACTGTCCATTAATCCTATTCCATTTCCCTATCCCATCTCTTCATTTCCCTTTGTCTAATCCAATGAACTTCTATTATTCCCCTCTCTATCCTCCCTTGTGGTGGGTTAGCATGCACATATTAGAGAGAACATCCTGCCTTCGGTTTTCTGGGAATGGCTTATTTCACTTAGCATGATAGTCTCCAGTTCCATCCATTTACCTGCAAATGCCATAAATTCATTCTTCTTTATGGTTGAGTAATATTCCATTGTGTATATATACCATAGTTTCTTTGTCCATTCATCTGTTGAAGGGCATCTAGCTTAGTTCCATAGCTTAGCTATTGTGAATTGAGCTACTATAAAGATTGATGTGACTGCATCAGTGTAGTATGCTGATTTTAAATCTTTTGGGTATATATGGAGGAGTGGGATAACTGTGTCAAATGGTGGTTCCATTCCAAGTTTTCTGAAGAAACTCCATACTGCTTTCTAGAGTGGTTGCCCCAATTTGAAGACTCATCAACAATGTATGGGTGCACATTTTTTCCCACATCCTTGTCAACATTTATTGTTACTCATATTCTTGATAATTGCCATTCTGACTGAAGTGACATGAGATCTCAGTGTAGTTTTTATTTACATTAGGAGAAAACTTTTTTGACTTTTTTTTGTTTTGTCAGTAAATCACAACTTTTATTAGGTGATGCTGACTAGGTATCTCTCAAAACACTAGGAGAAATTGGTTTGTTAACACAAAAAACTTTTCTGGATCCTCCAGATCATCTGGATCTGCATAACATGAATCATTTTCTGAACATTTAAAATATTTTTGTCTTTCTGGAAAAAAAATCCTTATAAGGTAAAGATAAAGTGGGAGAAACAAGCATAAGCATGACGGCTTTTTGTCTGTGAATGTTATTCCCTCTGCTGAGCCCAGCTCACCCCCACCCAACTGTACACAGAGAAGCAATAATTGCACAGCTTTCCCAAGTATTCTGTGTCTTGTAAGTTCTCTACCTCCTCTAAGATCCCATGTCAGTTTGCATTCTTGAAGACAGGGACCTCTGTCCTACAAAGAAGGTGTCCATAAAACCACAGCTTGCCTGGAAGATTAAGAAGTGTTTTTCACATGAAATTTGTCTGTTTGACTTTGTTTAAAAAAAAGAAAGAAAAGAAAAGAAAAAAGAAAAACAAACAAACATGCTTCCTTTGAGAGATAAAGAATAGAGAACTCAAAAATATTTCAAGGACTGGGGGATTTCAGTCTTTTAAACTATACTTAAAGCTTCCTTTGGTGTGAGAACTTAGGTGAATATACCAAATAGACAAAGGAAAACAGTTTTGATTTCTTTTTATTTTATATAAGATATTGAACAAATAACCTGAACATTTTCATACTAATTGCTTCTTATTTCAAACTTAAGTTCCAAGAATCTACAAAATGCTTGTATGAATTTTCAATAAGGAAAATTTAAGAAACTCAGAAAATATGAGGTAAATTAATCTACTTAAACTGATTTGTTCAGCGACCAATGTTTTATTTTTTCCCCTTCTTTTTATTTCCTAGTAAGATAAAAAAATTCAAAACAAGATAGATGCAAGGAATGAGTCAATTATTTAGTGCCTTAACTTTTAATACTACAACAGTCAGTGCAGCCACTGCTGGAGGGCAACTTTCTGCTTTAAGGAAGCACAGCCTCACGGTAGTGAACTTCACTTCTAGTCTTTCCAGTTAAGGAGCTGAGGATAACCTAAAGTTTAAATGCTTTTCAGAGTGCTGACTGCCCTCACCCTTCAAAGGACATAGATATTTGAACAGTGGCTCACCACCTGCAAGCAGAATAAGAATTAAGCATGAGTAATAAGTATAAAATAACATAAGAATGTATGAAAAAAATAAAGAAAATAAAGCTGAAAATGTAAAACTCCTAGAAGAAAGCATAGGGAGAAATCTTCATGAGTGCAGGGAGAATCAGATATCCATAAGCAGATGGATGATGTTGAAAACCTAACTTCATCCATGTATAAAAAACTCAAAATCATGTAAAAAATAAAAAATAAATAAATAAATAAATAAAAATCACATAGACCTAAGAGTTAGAGCAAAAACTAAAAAAGAAAACACAGGGGGATCCAACATGGTGGCGGGCGGAGAGGCAGCGCTTTCAGTACCCCTTCAGTGATGGGGTCAGAGAGACGCATAGATACGCTTAGATTCTACCTGCTGAGAATCTCCTAGCAAAATTCCACTGAAGAGAGACCGGCCAGGAGTTACTAGGATTTTTGGAGGTGACAGTTTGCCCCAGACGAGTGAATCCCCGCCATGAGACGCAGAGGTCCAGACCTGACAGCCGCTGTCCGTGCGACATGGCGCAGCCGCCCGCCCGCAGCTACCGTGACTGGGCGGCTAGTCTCCGAGACGCAGCTTGGCAGGAAGAGGTCTCTAGCCAAGCCTTCATGAAATAGCGAGCTAGGAGCTGAGGCCAACCAGGGACGGACCAGTCCCACCCCTCCCTTCGGACACTCCTGCAAGGAGCCTGGGGCCCGCCATAGCAGAGAGGTGACGTCACC
Organism: Marmota flaviventris; assembly: GCF_047511675.1. Classification (NCBI taxonomy): domain Eukaryota; kingdom Metazoa; phylum Chordata; class Mammalia; order Rodentia; family Sciuridae; genus Marmota; species Marmota flaviventris. The sequence continues at coordinate 28,873,906 of NC_092502.1, forward strand.
GGAGTTCGGCCGACGGAATTCCTTCCCAGCGGAATCCACTTTAGCAGGTGTGTGACTCCCACCCCATCCAGATACAAGCAGCCAGGAAACCTCAGGGATCTCTCCAGGGGCGTGGCTGTAGGGAAGCAGAGGAGATTCCCGATCCCCAACCCCCCATATCACCAGCTGCGACTCCCAAGATCTTAGCCGCCAGTTTACCACAGCACTGGGGCTTAAATGGGACATGCGCGGTGGGGCTGCAAGTGTAACTACATCTTTGGGGAACCGCTACCCTTGAACTGGACCTGGCGGACTGGCTGGCAGGAGGAAGGGGGGAGGGGCCGGAGAAGTGAAACGGCTCTGGAATAACAGGATTGAGAGACTCCCAGGAGCCGCCTTACAGGGATTGCTATCGGCACATAGAGGGCAGAAGTTCAGCTCGGAGGGCACAGCTCAGCCTACTGGAAGAGAAGAAAATGGATCTCTAAGACTTCAATTTTTTTTTCTTCTCTCTCTGTTCTTTTCTCCCCTTTTCCTTCTTTCTTTCTTTCCCATTTCAAGTTTTATTGTTCTTTTCATTCTCCTCTAATCTATCTATCTCTCTCTCCTTCTTTCTTTTTAAGAGCACCTTCCTTCCCCTACCCCCCAACTTTCATCCCAAGCATTACATCTTCCATTATGTGTAATTGTCTAAATGCAAATAGGTGAATGTTTCGAGGCTGTCTATAGGGCTCCTAAATACCTAGCTACTACCAACACCCTGATCCAATCGCCTGTTAGTATCCCCCTTCAGTACAGCAATCTTCTAAAGTAGCCAAGACATACTAACCCTCATACCATCATAGCACCTAACCTAAATATAAAGACCTAAGAACAAACAACAAATCACTATACACATACGGAATCCGGAAGCCTTTTATGAATTGAATGAATCAGCTTTAAAGTACAATAAAGCCCAACATTTCTAGGCATAGTCTCCCACCACAAAGGAGAGACATCAGAGATACACAAAACCAAAACAAATTTATAGGAGAAAGCAGAAACACAGCAGTCAAACAGAGCTGGAAAGTAATGTGAACAACATGAAAAAACAAGGGAAAAAAGGGTTACAAACAATGCAGTACAACTTAAATCTACAGGAGGATCTAGAAGCATCAGAAACATGGATAGGGAAAGAACTCAAGGCATACCTAACTCAGATGGAATGGAATATTAGAGAAGACATGAGACAGAAAGTCCAAGCAATGAAAGTATATTTTGAAAATGAATTAAACAAACAAATTCAAATGGCAAAGAACGAGCTTTACCAGGAGATAGAGATTTAAAAAAAAAATCAAACAGTAATCCTAGAAATGCAGGAAACCATAAACCAAATTAAAAACTCAAACAAGAATATTACAAATAGACTAGATCAAGTAGAAGTCAGAACATCAGATAATGAAAACAAAGTTTATCAACTTGAAAAGAATATAGTCAACACAGAAAGGATGCTTAAATCTCACGAGCAATCTATCCAAGAGATATGGGATGTCATAAAAAAAACCAAACTTGAGAGTCATTGGGATAGAAGAAGGTATAGAGGTTCAATCCAAAGGAATGGACAACCTATTAAATGAAATAATCCTAGAAAACTTCCCAGAGATGAAAGATGGAATGGATTGCCAAATCCTGGAAGCCTACAGGACCCCAAACATTCAAAACCATAATAGACCAACTCCAAGACATATAATTATGAAGATAGCCAACATACAGAACAAGGAGAGAATATTAAAAGCTACAAGAGAAAGGAGGCAGACCACATTCAGGGGTAACCAATTAGGTTAATGACTGATTTTTCATCACAGACTTTGAAAGTGAGAAGATCCTAGAACAACGTATTTCAAATGCTGAAAAATAATGGATTCCAACCAAGAATACTGTATCCAGCAAAATTAAGCTTCAAATTTGACAATGAAATTAAAATATTTCACGATAAACAAAAGCTAAAAGAATTTGCAGCCAGAAAACCAGCACTGCAAAGCATTTTGAGCAAAATACTACAAGAAGAGGAATTGAAAAATAGCACCCCAAACTAACAGTGGGAGGTATCTCAGTAAAGGGGGAGAAAAATAACCAAAGAGGAAAAACTAGCCAAACTAAAATAAATAAATAAATAAACATGACTGGAAGTACAAACCATATTTCAATTGTAACCTTAAATGTTAATGGCTTAAATTCACCAATCAAGAGACATAGGCTAGTAACATGGATTAAAAAAAAACAAATCCAACAATATGCTGCCTTCAGAAGACTCATATGATAGGAAAAGACATACACAGGTTGAAGATGAAAAGTTGGGAAAAATCATACCACTCACATGGACCTCGGAAGCAAGCAGGAGTGGCCATACTCATATCGAATAAAATCAACTTCAAACCTAAGTTAATCAAAAGGGATAAAGAAGGACACTATATACTGTTAAAAGAAACCATCCACCAACAAGACATAACAATTTTCAATTTGTATGCACCAAACAATGGTGCTGCAACGTTCATAAAACAAACTCTCCTCAAGTTCAAGAGTCAAATAGACCACAACACAATAATTATGGGTGACTTCAACACACCGCTCTTGCCATTAGACAGATCCTCTAGACAAAAGCTGAATAAAGAAACTATAGAACTCAATAACACAATCAATAACCTAGACTTAACCAACATATATAGAATATATCAACCATCATCAAGTGGATACACGTTCTTCTCAGCAGCACATGAATCCTACTCAAAGGTAGACCATATATTATGCCATAGGGCAACTCTTAGTAAATATAAAGGTGTGGAGATAATACCATGCACCATATCTGATCATAATGGAATGAAACTGGAAATCAATGATAAAAGAAGGAAGGAAAAATCTGGCATCACTTGGAAAATGAACAATATGTTACTGAATGATCAATGGGTTACAGAAGACATAAAGGAGGAAATCAAAAAATTCTTAGAGATAAATGAAAATACAGACACAACATACCGGAATCTATGGGACACAATGAAAGAAGTTTTAAGAGGGAAATTCATTTCCTGGAGTTCATTCCTCAAAAAAAGAAAAAAACCAACAAATAAACGAACTCACACTACATCTCAAAACCCTAGAAAAGGAAGAGCAAAACAACAGCAAATGTAGTAGAAGACAAGAAATAATTAAAATCAGAATGGAAATCAACGAAATTGAAACAAAAAAACCATTGAAAAATTTGATAAAACTAAAAGTTGGTTCTTTGAAAAAATAAATAAGATTGACAGACCCTTAGCCATGCTAACGAAGAGAAGAAGAGAGAGAACTCAAATTACTAACATACGGGATAAAAAGGCAATATCACAACAGACACTACAGAAATACAGAAGATAATTAGAAAGTATTTTGAAACCCTATATTCCAATAAAATAGAAGATAGTGAAGATATCAATAAATTTCTTAAGTCATATGATCTGCCCAGATTGAGTCAGGAAGACACACACAATTTAAACAGACCAATAACAAAGGAAGAAATAGAAGAAGCCATCAAAAGACTACCAACCAAGAAAAGCCCTGGACCGGATGGGTATACAGCAGAGCTTTACAAAACCTTCAAAGAAAAATTAATACCAATACTTTTCAAGCTATTTCAAGAAATAGAAAAAGAAGGAGCTCTTCCAAATTCATTCTATGAGGCCAACATCACCCTGATTCCGAAACCAAGACACTTCAAAGAAAGAAAACTACAGACCAATATCTCTAATGAACTTAGATGCAAAAATTCTCAATAAAATCCTGGTGAATCGAATACAAAAGCATATCAAAAAAAATTGTGCACCATGATCAAGCAGGATTCATCCCTGGGATGCAAGGCTGGTTCAATATACGGAAATCAATAAATGTTATTCACCACATCAACAGACTTAAGATAACAACCATGTGATCATCTCGATAGATGCAGGAAAAGCATTTGACAAAGTACAGCATCCCTTTATGTTCAAAACACTAGAAAAACTAGGGATAACAGGAACTTACCTCAACATTGTAAAAGCTATATATGCTAAGCCTCAGGCTAGCATCATTCTAAATGGAGAAAAACTGAAGGCATTCCCTCTAAAATCTGGAACAAGACAGGGATGCCCTCTCTCACCACTTCTATTCAATTTAGTTCTTGAAATACTAGCTAGAGCAATTAGACAGACAAAAGAAATTAAAGGCATAAAAATAGGAAAAGAAGAACTTAAATTATCACTATTTGCTGACGACATGATTCTATACCTAGAAGATCCAAAAGGGTCTACAAAGAAACTACTAGAACTAATAAATGAATTCAGCAAAGTGGCAGGATATAAAATCTACACGCATAAATCAAAGGCATTCCTGTATATCAGCAACAAAACTTCTGAAATGGAAATGAGGAAAACCACCCCATTCACAAAATCCTCAAAAAAAAAAAATACTTGAGAATCAACCTAACAAAAGATGTGAAATATTTATACAATGAAAACTACAGAACCTAAAGAGAGAAATAGAAGAAGATCTTAGAAGATGGAAAAATATACCCTGTTCATGGATAGGCAGAACTAACATCATCAAAATGGCGATATTACCAAAATTTCTCTACAGGTTCAATGCAATGCCAATAAAAACCCCAACGGCATTTCTTGTAGAAATAGACAAAGCAATCATGAAATTCATATGGAGAAACAAAAGACCCAGAATAGCAAAAGCAATTCTAAGCAGGAAGTGTGAATCTGGAGGTATAGTGATACCAGATTTCAAACTGTACTACAGAGCAATAGTAACAAAAACATCATGGTACTGGTATCAAAACAGGCATGTGGACCAATGGTACAGAATAGAGGACACAGAGACCAATCCACAAAATTACAACTTTCTTATATTTGATAAAGTGGCTAAAAGCATGCAATGGAGGAAGGACAGCATCTTCAACAAATGGTGTTGGGAAAACTGGAAATCCATATGCAACAAAATGAAGCTGAACCCCTTTCTCTTGCCATGCACAAAAGTTAACTCAAAATGGATCAAAGAGCTTGATATCAAATCAGAGACTCTACGCCTGATAGAAGAAAAAGTTGGCTCCGATCTACATATTGTAGGGTCGGGCTCCAAATTTCTGAATAGGACGCCCATAGCCCAAGAGTTAATAACAAGAATAAACAAATGGGACTTACTTAAACTAAAAAGTTTTTTCTCAGCAAGAGAAACAATAAGAGAAGTAAATAGGGAGCCTACATCCTGGGAACAAATTTTTTACCCCTCACACTTCAGATAGAGTCATAATATCCAGAATATACAAAGAACTCAAAAAATTAAACAATGATAACAAATAACCCAATCAACAAATGGGCCAAGGACCTGAACAGACACTTCTCAGAGGAGGACATACAATCAATCAACAAGTACATGAAAAAAATGCTCACCATCTCTAGCAGTCAGAGAAATGCAAATCAAAACCACCCTAAGATACCATCTCACTCCAGTAAGATTGGCAGCCATTATGAAGTCAAACAACAATAAGTGCTGGCAAGGAAGTGGGGGAAAGGGTACACTTGTACATTGCTGGTGGGACTGCAAATTGGTGAGGCCAATTTGGAAAGCAGTATGGAGATTCCTGGGAAAGCTGGGAATGGAACCACCATTTGACCCAGCTATCGCCCTTCTCGGACTATTCCCTGAGGACCTTAAAAGAGCATACTATAGGGATACTGCCACATCAATGATCATAGCAGCACAATTCACAATAGCTAGACTGTGGAACCAACCTAGATGCCCTTCAATAGATGAATGGATAAAAAAAAATGTGGCATTTATACACAATGGAGTATTATGCAGCACTAAAAAATGACAAAATCATGGAATTTGCAGGGAAATGGATGGCATTAGAGCAGATTATGCTAAGTGAAGCTGGCCAATCCTTTAAAAAATGCCAAATGTCTTCTTTGATTTAAGGAGAGCAACTAAGAACTGAGCAGGGAGGAAGAGCATGAGGAAAAGATTAATATTAACCAGAGACGAGTGGTGGGAGGGAAAGGGAGAGAGAAGGGAAATTGCATGGAAACGGAAGGAAACCCTCAATGTTATAAAAAATCACATATAAAAGGTTGTGAGGGGAAATGGGGGGGGGGGAAACAAGGGAGAGAACTGAACAACAGCAGATGAGGTAGAGAGGGAAGATGGGAGGGGAGGGGAGGGGGGATAGTAGGGGATAGGAAAGGCAGCAGAATACAGCAGTCACTAATATGGCATTATGTAAAAATGTGAATGTGTAACTGATGTGATTCTGCAATTTGTATTTGGGGTAAAAATGGGAGTTCATAACTCACTTGAATCAAATGTATGAAAGATGATATGTCATGAGCTTTGTAATGTTTTGAACAACCAATAAAAAAAGAAAACACAGGAAAAAGTTTCATGATATTGGATTTGGCAAGTATTTCTTGGATATCACACTAAAGGATCAACAAAAGAAAAAAATTGCATTAAATTAAAGTAAAAATATTTATGCATCAAAGAGTTATCAAAAACTATCAACAAGTAAAAAAATTCAATGAATGGGAGAAAGTGTTTGCAAGTCAAGTATATGAAATTGCTAATTCTTTTTATTTCTTTTGATTGTTATCTTCTCAGCATTCTCAATATCCTCTCTGGGTGTCATTTTCATGGATGGTGGAAATCTTCAGAACTCCATCAAGTCTTGGACTCTTTTTATGTGTTTTTTTTTTAAGTTCGTATTCCATCTTATTCTGATAGGCCCCTAGCTTTCTGTTCCAGCTCATTAAATGGCCTTCATCTATTTAGAGTATCAGTTACATCTTCTCCAATATATATTTCAAAACATTGCCTATGTTTTTTTTTTTAATAGTCTTTGTGTATTTATACATTGCTACATCTAACTGTTCTGGGAAAAAGTTCTAATGATCTGTTTCCTTCCATTTCCTCTCCCATTTTCCAACCTTTTTTGTATTTTTCTGAGCACATTTTATGCTTTCTTTCAAATAAATACGTGATTTTTAGTAGATTTCATGTATCTTGTAAGGACATAACTTCTGTCTTTAAAAAATAGTTAAAGCATACTTATAAATAGAAGAAACATGAATTATGCAAATAAGAACTTTACATGTAGTCACTTGTCAGATCAAAATATAGAACTCTCCAGACTTCCTTCATACATCTTCCAAGTCAATATGTGTCTCTAACCTCAACCAAGGTAACTGTTACTCTGCAGTTCATCATATAGCTTTCTTTTTCCTGGACTGGAACTTCACATACACTGAAGTAAGCATGCTTTTGTTTCTGGCAGCTCTTTCTCATCATTCTATGTGTGAGATACATTCAGTAAATATTCTGATCATTATGTAGCATTTCTTCTGTGAATATTCCATAACTCTTACATTTATAGTTGCTAAGTTACTTGGATTGTATCCAGCTTTCAGCTATAAAGCTAGATATGTTACACCCATTTGTCTGCATGTCCCATGGTGGACATATTCATTTTATATTTTGGGTATAAGCCTTGAAATTTACTGATGATCTTAGAAAACCTGGGCATATTTCTTTTCTGATATTTTTTTCAGTTTACACATCCACATAATGCAATATGTGAGCACATCAGATTGAGATCCTAATGAATTTATATTTTGTGCACTGTACATTCATGTATTGTAGAACTTTTATTATATTAAATTGGTAATTATAGGTTTATTACAAGAGATTTCCTTGTTCCATTACTTCCTAATAGCATACTTACTTTGTCAGTTTTCCGAAATTACTAGGTTTTTAAATTCCACTTCTATTTCCTTTTTTTTTTTTTTGGTTAATTTCTCACACATTTCACTTATGTATGCATCTCAATCCGCATATATTGCTCTGCCATTGTTAATCTTCACTTATACATAGAGTTCCTCTTGCCAGTGTTGTTCACTCATATACTTTCATGTTTGTATCCAGGATTACATTTTGTCAGCACAACTATCTTTTGCATTTTTTACATATTACTCTGATCACCAATTATTTTGTGTTTTTTTTCCGAACAATATTTACTTGAATATTCCTTCTCCCAAATTTCCCTCCTCACTTTTTTTGAAATTCCAAATATTTTTAAATTAACTATCGGTTTCATTCTTTTCTAATTGGAAGGATTGCATTTTCTCCTCTTCTGCATATACTGTATCATTCAGTTTTTATTTATAAAAATCAGTGGGAAATTCCAGATACTTTTCTAGTTAACATACAGTCCATTGCTTTTTTCAAACCTTTGTATAGTCCAGCAGTTGAGGGAGCAAAGGCCAAGTTAGGCCAAGAACAAGTACAAGTGTTGCAGAACAAGGGATAACTCCTCTTTTCCATTTGGTTAAAGAAAACATGTAATGGTTCTTGATATGGTATTTCTGTACACTTCTTATTCCCAATGTATAGTTTATGGAGTAATTACCACATCCACTGGCAGCACATCTAGGAGTAAATCATGGAGCTCCAGAAGTCGGCTGTGCAGGGGGCAGCCCCACCCAGGAGCTTCACAGGGTTGAGGCTACAAGAAGGTCATAGCTGGATCTCCTGTCCTCCCAGAACAGAATACACTGGCAGAGCTCACAGGTAGGGAAGCCCCAGGCGGCCTCCAGGCAGGTGTCCTGGACATCTACAAGGCTGGTCTGGAATTCAGATCCTTCACCCGCTGGTTGGACTCTCTTCACAAGTGGGGATCTGGCCCCTGGCCTGAATCTCCCTGTCCTGCCCAACACGAGTAAAGTGCCAAGCCGCCTGCAGCGCTGTCCTTCCAGGAGTCACTGCTCAGCAGAACACGAGTCTTTATGACGTCACAAATACTAGGCTTGGGGGCTGGTGCTGGAAGCTTCGCTGGGTTCTGAGTCTCCACTGGCCTCTGGTGGAGTGTGCTCTGAGCCTGCGCACTTGGGTTCTGGCAACTACAGCGCAGCGCCACCGCTAGGGGCAAGGTGGTTCTCACTCTGCAGTGGCTTCCGCTGGTTAACATTGGTCTTGGCAATGATCTCTTTGCAGCCACACCACAAATACTGACAATAATAAAAATTAGATAAGTAGGACCAAAACAAACCGAAAAGTGTCTGCCCAACCAAGGAAACGACATATTGAAAAGGCAACCCAGAGATAAAAGCACATCTCTAATAAGTGTTTAATTTTCAAAAACCATAAGGAACTTAACTCAGTAGTAAATTAAAAAAAATGAACTGATTAAAAAATGGGCAAAGGATATAAAATAAAAACGGGCGAAGGACATTTGTATAAAGAAGACATGCAAATGGCCAACAGATACATGAAAAAGATAAGTAAGTAACAATAATCAGGAAAACGCAAATCAAAATTGCAATGAGGTATCACTTCACATCAGTTGGACAGATATTACTGAAAATTACTGAAAAATAAATACAAGTGTTGGTGGAGTTGTAGAGAAACTGAAATCCTTCTCCATTGTTGATGGGGATATAGAAGGAAGAGAAGCTATGAGAAAGACTATGGAGGCCCTCAGAAATTACAAAGGAACTACCATATGATCCAGTAATTCCACTGCTACATTATATTAAAAGGAATTGAAACCAGGATCTTGAAGAGATATCTGAACTCCCATGTCAGTGCAACATTATCCCCAGTACAAAGTCAATATATCAACACCAACTGCAATAAAGATATCAACACCAGCTGCAAAACAGATGAACACACACACACACACACAGAGAGAGAGAGAGAGAGAGAGAGAGAGAGAGAGAGAGAGAGAGAAGACTATTATTCAGTTTGAAGGAAGAAGGAAATCCTGTATTTATAAGCATATGCATGAACCTGGAGGATATTATCCTAAGTGAAATAGGCCAGTCATTAAAGGATAAATATCACAGATTCCCCTTAGAGGAGGTATTTGAAATAGTCAAACTCATAGATGCAGAAATTAGGATGGTGGTTTTCAGGGGCTTATGGGGTGGGAGAAACAGGGAGCTATTACTCAAAAGATATAAAGTTGCAACAAAATAGTATTGTTCACTTCAAAGACATAAAACTTCAAAGTTTGCTAAGACCATACATTTCATGTTTGTTTTGTTACCATATCCCCGCCCCCTGCCCCACACTCAGGAACAGGGACAAAAGGAAATTTTGAGAGGTGTTAGATATGTTTACTACTCTGATTACAGTGATGGTATTTCATGTGTTTACATATGTCAAAGTTCCTCAAATTGTGAATATTAAATATTAGCAGTTTTATATAATTTGCACCTGAATTAAGCTATTAAAATTATTAAATATGAAGAAACAAGTGCAATTAGGCTCACAGCAGATTTTCTAAAATAACATAACAAGAGATGGGATATAAGAAGGCAGAATAGAGGAGGTCCTGTTTCTGGCTGCTCTGTGGAATTAGACCAAGAAAGCAGTCAGGCAGCGTCTCCACAAGGTCTCACCTAGGTGGAATACAACATCTCAGAGCGTGCGACAGGACCCCTACACAGTGGATTTTCACAGACACCATCAGAGCTGCAACCACCTGTGCAGAAATCAGAGCCTTTGTGTTCCAGGAAGACTCCAGACGCTGGACCCAAAGCCTGCAGAGCTAGCGCACACACAGCTCTCAAGCAGCGGAGCAGAGTCACCTAATCAGCTGCGCTGCTCCCATGCAGGCTACAGGGCTACAATCTAGCCACAGCACAAGGCCATCCCAGCTCCCCCACCTGACCAGACACCTCAGCGCTGGAAGCAGACTGACTCCTTTTTGGAAAACCTCTCTCACCATCTTTTGGTGGGTGTGGCTATCAGCAGGGACCTCCGTTTGAACAGGTACCTGGTTTCCAACTTCCTCCCCCTCCCCCTTCCCCAGCTGCGATTACTCAGCACAGTGATGACCCAGCACAGGAACTGCTCTCAACTGAATGGGAGCACAGTGCGACCAGGGCACCGTCCACCTTGGGAGCAAGGGTGAGAGGTCTCACAGCTGGGACCTAATAAGCAAAGGAGAGGAGGAGTCTAAAAACCTGAAGCAAATCAGAGAGACCAGGATTGGGAAGCTCCAGGGAGGAAAGGGAGACCATACCAGGGGGCTTGAGTCTTCCCACCTTGGTTGCCTACACCACCCTGAGGACAGAGACTCCAGCTTAAGATAGACAACTCCACCTACTGGAAGAGAAGAGAAGCAAGAAGAAAACAGAATTCTAAGAGGTTTTTTTTATATATATATTATTATTATTTTGTTTTATTTTATTTTCCTTCTGATCCTTTTCCTTTCTCCTCTGCCCTTCTATCCTCTGGCCCTCACAACCCCAACATATGTGAAACCAAGAACATTACATGAAATAGAACTTGGAGAACTGAATCACCTGAATAATATAAAGGAATTGCATAAGGCCCCCCCTTTTTTTATTCTCTTTCTTTCTTTATTTTCCTTTTTTCTTCTTCTCTTTCTTCTTCTTTCACCCTCCAAAGTTTACTATTTTAACATCCTGTAATCTTCTAAATAATATGTGTGTTTATTTTTATGTACTCTACTGTCCTCCCACATACTTGTCTACCCTAAATTACCTGCTGTTTATTTCCCTTATACTAACCCTCTTCATTAGAGTTCTCCTTCAATTTCCTAAGTAATATTAACCCCATACCCTCACATCTTTCCCCCTTAGCATATTGTCCTACGCCCGACCCCCATTTCACTGTCCACCACCAGAAACTGAACACCTTTTATGAAACTACTGATTATATCTTAAATAATAATTGAATCCAATATTTATGGACATTCAGACTAACTATAAATGTCTTTTTTTAACACACAAGGATTTTTATTTTGTATGCAATTATACCTGCACTCTTTCTCTCTCTATTTTTGCATTACAATTCTTAATTCACCTTTATACTACAATTTATTATATCTCTGTTTGTATATAAAAGTATGTTGACACCAAATTCACATCTTCATACATGTATTTTGTATAATGATGGCCATCACCTTCCACCATCCTTCCTATTCCCCTTCCCCCTCTCTTTCCCTCCCACCTCTATCCCCTATCTAGAGGTAATCTTCCTCCCATGCTCTCCCTCCCTACCCCACTTTGCTATAAATGTCTTAATAACAATAATTTGTTTATGTGATGTTCTGTTGATATTAGGATCTGTTAATATTGTCCTTCCCCACAAGGGAGGGATCTTGGAACCATACAAGAGCAATATGAATCTATAGGGTAAAAACAATAAAATACCAGTCCAACAGAGCTGGAAAGAAGAAACGTGAGCAACATGAAAAAACAAGGGAAGAAAGTACCACAAACAATTCAAGACACTACATCATTAGAAGCATTGGCAGCTAGAGCAGAAAACATGACAGAGAAAGATTTCAGGATATACATGAATAAAATGTTTTGGGATCTCAAAAAAGACATTAGAGAACAAATACAGGCAGTGAAAGATCACTTTGACAACGAGCTACATAAACAAACCCAAGAAGCAAAAGATCACCTCAACAGGGAGATAGAGGTTATAAAAAAATCCTTGAAATGAAAGAAATAATAAACCAAATTAAAAATTCAAATGAGAGCCTCACCAAGAGAGTAGACACTTAGAAGATAGGACATCAGACAATGAGGATAAAGTATATCATCTTGAAAAGAATGTAGACAGCACAGCAAAAATGATAAATCATGAGCAGAACATCCAAGAAATATGGAATAGCATAAAAAGACCAAATTTAAGAGTTATTGGGATAGAGGAAGGCATAGAGGTGCAAACCAAAGGAATGAGCAATATGTTCAATGAAATAATGTCAGAAAACTTTCCAGACATGAAGAATAAAATGGAAATTCAAATCCAAGAAGCCTACAGGATGCCTAATGTGCAAAAACACAACAGATCTACTCCAAGACACATTATAGTAAAAATGTCCAACATACACAATAAGGAGAGAATTTTCAAATCCTCAAGAGAAAGGAATCAGATTACATATAGTGGTAAACCAATTAGGCTAATGGCTGATTTTTCAACATAGACCCTGAAAGCTAGAAGATCTGAAAGATAATGGAATGCAACCAAGATCTTGTATCCAGTAAAATTAAGCTGCAGGGTTGAAGATTAAATAAAAACCTTCCACAATAAACAAAAGTTAAAAAGAATTTGTAGCTAGAAAACTGGCACTACAAAACATCATTGGCAAAATATTTCATGAAGAGAAAAAAAAAAAACAATGAAAACCAGCAAAGGGAGGTAGTACACTAAAAGAAAAACTAATCAAAGAGGAAAACCAAGTCAAGTTAAATAACAAAAATAAACAAATATGGCTGGAAATACAAACCATGTCTCAATAGTACCCTAAATGTTAATGGCTTAAACTCACCAATCAAAAGACATAGGCTAGCAGATTGGATTTTAAAAAAGATGCAACAATATGCTGCCTGCAGGAGACTCATCTGTTAGGAAAAAAACATACACAGATTGAAGATGAAAGGTTGGGAAAAATCATACCACTCACATGGACCTCAGAAGCAAGCAGGGGCTTCCATACTCATATCAAATAAAGTAGACTTCAATCCAAAGTTAATCAAAAGGGATAAAGATGGACATTACATATTGCTCAAGGGAACCATACACCAACAAGACATAACAATCATAAATATATATGTCCCAAACAATGGTGCAGGTATGTTCATCAAACAAACTCTTCTCAAGTTCAAGAGTCCAATTGACAACAACACAATAATCATGGATGACTTTAACACAATTCCTCACCACTGGATAGATCTTCCAAACAAAAATTGAATAAAAAAACTATAGAGCTCAATAACATAATTAATAACTTAGACTTAACTGACATATATAGAATATTTCAACCAGCATCAAGTGGACACACTTTCTTCTCAGAAGCACATGGATACTTCTCAAAAATAGAACATATACTATGCCACAAAGCAATTCTTACCAAATACAAAGAAGTAGAGATACTACCATGTATTTTATCAGATCATAATGGAATGAAATTGGAAATCAATGACAAAATAAAAAATAAAAATTTCTGCATCACGTGGAGACTGAACAATATGCTACTGAATGAACAATGGGTTACAGAAGACATCAAGGAGGAGATTTAAAAATTCTTACAGGTAAATGAGAAACACAAATTCACAATTCTTACAGGTAAATGAGAAACACAATTCACAATAGCTAAAATGTGGAGCCAAATTAGATGCCCTCCAGTGGATGAATGGGTAAAAAATTGTGGCATATATACACAATGGAATTTTACTCAGCAATAAAGGAGAATAAAATTATGGCATTGGCAGGTAAATGGATGGTGTTGGAGAAGATAATGCTAAGTGAAGTTAGCCAATCCCAAAAAACAAATGCCAAATGTTTTCTCTGATATAAGGAGGCTGAGTCATAGTGGGGTAGGAAGGGAGAACATGGGAGGAATAGATGAATTCTAGATAGGGAAGAGGGTTGGGAGAGAAAGGGAGGGGGCAGGGGATGCCCTGCAAGGATGGTAGAATGTGATGGACATCATTATATAAAGTACATGTATGAAGACTTGAATTGGGTGTCAATATATTTTCTATACAGAGATACAAAAATTGTGGTATATATGTGTATTAAGAATTGTAATGCAAAAAAAGTACATGTATAAAGGCAAAAAATAGCATTACCTTAGATTAGGTAGCAGGAAGTGAAAGGAGGGGAAGGCAGGGGATATGGGGATAAGAAAGATAGTAGAATGAAGCAGACATTATTATTTTATGAATATATGTGACTATATGACCAATATTATTCTAAAATATGTATACTCAGAAAAATGAGAAATTATATCCCATATATGTATGATATATCAAAGTATATAACTGCATTCTACTGTCATGTATAACTAATTAAAACAAATAAAAAATTTAATTTAAAAATGAAATAAAATAACATAACATAAAAATCTGGAATATACTCTACAAAAAGCTGAGGGATTTTACAACATATCTAAGATAAAAGAACTGGCAAATTTTACTCCAGGATGAAGAAAATCTGATAGAGAAATTCTGAGATACAGGAAGGCAATGTGAGCCAAAAAATGAAAAAGTGAATATATCCAAGCAAACCCCAATTGTGCAAGACATTAAAAATTCAAGAAAAAAAATATAAAGCACAAGAATCTCTAGACAGAATTCAAACATAAACAAATGAAAACTGAAAAATCAGAATTAAGGCTTTCATGTATTCTTACATATTTCAGAGAAGTATAAATATATTTATCAAGGGTATACAAGGGTATACAAGGAACACACTAAATTAAAATACATATTTAAATTTCAACAATAAAAACTAAAGTGACAGACTTAGATTGTATAATCTCTAATCAAAACAGGGAAAATGTAGCATTAGAAAAATACTTTCTTTCCAAAAAAGTCCCACTGCCCGATAAGAAAAGCAAACAGAAACTAATAAAAAGTGATAAAATTATCTGGTAAATGTGATTTTTGAATGCAAACAGTAATGGTGTTGATTTGTGCTCTTCTCCAATTTTATGCCTTTTTCTTTTCTATCTTATTGAACTGACTCTGCTCTGCAATATAATTTTGAATAAATAAGCTCATGGAGAGGATCATTTCATTCAACTGATTTTCAAGAATATGTTTTTAATATATCACAAAAGCACAGAGTAAGCATTTTAAGGTAGCCTTTAATGTATTCCAGATGGTTTCTTCTATCACTATTTTAAAAAATAAACATACAAAAAAAATTTCTTCAGAGTATGTTTATTTCCCTTCTGTTAACATGATAGGGCGTATTAAACCATACATAGTGGAAATATATTAACTTGCTGCATATAGAAAAATAGATAAATCTCAAGGTAATTTGCATGAAAAAAAGCAATTTTCATATCTATGATTCCATTTATAAAAAATTGAAAATACACAAAACTCAACAATATATTTTTAGAGTTAGATTTAGATCTTGTAAAACATAATGAAAAGCAATGAAATGATCAACATAAAACTAAACAGTGGTTGCAGTAGGTATCACAGACAACTTCAAAAGTATTTTCAATATTCTCTTTATTGCTTTATTATTTTTATAATATTACGATTATTTACTGAGTAGGAAAGCTTTCATTAGTAATATCATGTTTTTAAAAACCAGCCTCCAAACTACTCTGTTAATAACAATACTCTAGATAGGGCAGAGGGGTGGGAGGGAAAGGGAGGGGGCAGGGCATTAACAAGGATGATGGAATGTGATAGACATCATTATCCAAAGTACATATATGAAGACACGAATGGGTGTCAGCATACTTTATATACAACCAGAGATATGAAAAATTGTGCTATATACATATAATAAGATTTATAATGCATTCTGCTGTCATTTTTTTAAAAAAATCAATATAAAAGGAAAAAAAAACATAAAAATAAAGTGAATTTCTTTTGCTTTTCAAATGTTAATATAATCATTTAAAATGTTTAAAAGCTAAATTGTATTCAAAGCTTAATCTATGCCACACTCTGTATAAGAAATATTTTAATATTATCTGATCAAACACTTATAAAAATTTCATAATGTATAGTGTTTTATCTCCATTTCATAGGCAAGGAGTCTCATAATTAAAGGGATTATCTGACTTATATAGCTAACTCTCACCTAGACTTAATGTCTACATGTTAACACCTATTGATCACTCATACACACACACACTACACACACTCACATATACACATATTCTGACTCTATCACATTTGTATGCAGTCTCACTCATAAAGCATGTCTTTATAGATTAAATTTCCTGCTTTTTTAGGGGGTTAATGGAGATTGAACTCAGGGGCACTCAACCACTAAGTCACATTCCCAGCTCTATTTTGTATTTTATTTAGAGACAGGGTCTCACTGAGTTGCTTAGGGTTTCATGTTGCTGAGGATGGGTTTGAACTTGTGATCCTCGAGAGCTGCTAGGATTACAGGTGTGCCCCACTGCGCCTGGCAATTTCCTGCTCTTTTAAACATTAAAAATTGTTAAGCCTTAATATATATATAATTTTTTGTGGAAACAGCACTAGTGGATTCTAAATTAACTACTCAACAGTGGAAGAACAAAATTTTGCAGATAAACAATTTTATTAACAAGAATTATCAAAGCAAAGAATTTTTAGAAAAAGAAAACATTTGCACAAAGAATATGTCATCTTGTGTCTGAGATTTTTTTAAAAATTGGACAAATCACACATTTTCTCTAAGGAACCTACACTGCAATACCTGAAATGTGAATTTTAGATACTTAATTGCCCTCAATTCCTAAATAGAATCATCTCAGAAATAGAGGGCAAACTCTCATACATATGATGGCTCTGAAAACTTCCTAATTATTTGTTCTAAGTGACATTTGAATGTATATTGTATAGAACATTAAGCCCCAGGAAAATATCATGAACAATTCTTCCATATAGCATCTTAAAGTGTCTTTCCCATACATAAACTCTTATCAGAAATCATTTCACATGTTAAAGTTTGTTTTTTCTTTAGTCAAAGTCGACAGCTCCTCACTCATCTCTGATCTTAACTCAGACATGGATGAGGACAGCAGGACTATGCTGGGTTTTACTGTCAGGAAGCTTTTAGCCCAGAGTACATTGCCTTATGTACATCAAGCTGGTTTTTAAAATTTTTATTACACTATGTACTGCATTATCACATTTTTACACATTTTTAATATTTCTGCCATTATAAATACAATTTGCTCACTTTCCTCACAGTATACTCCCTTTCATCATCATCTATACTTAGAGCTGATAAACTTGTACATAACTTGCACAAGTTTTTCAAATTAGTACAGAATAAGACAAATGAACAAAGTAATGTAACCAGTAAAATATTGTTGAGTGCTTTCTGTTGCTGATTTTATTCCTTTGTATTTGAACAATTAATAATACTTTGGAACCTATAAATTCACATTCCATAATGTAAATATTCATTCCACAACCTCAAAATTGTAAAATTAACACATATGGAAAAGAAAAAGAATTAAAAACAGTTTTAAATCTGCAATTGTAGTCATAGTATTATACATAAAATTTATCCTCATTTTTAAAATAGTTTTATAGTAGTACTTTATAATGATCCCATAATTTTTAATTTGCTTAGGTGATAATCTTGTTTCCCACTTTTTGTTACTTTTTTTTGTTTTTGTGCTGGTTTGGATTTATGTTTTTATTTTGGTACTGGAGATTGAACCCAGTAGTGCTTAACCACTGAGCAACATACCCATCTCTTTGTTATATTTTATTTTTTAAAAGGGTCTAGTAAGTTGTTGAGATTGGCTTTGAAGTTGAGATCCTCTGCCTCATCCTCCCGAGCCACTGGGATTATAAGCACACACAACCATGCCCAGTTACTTTTATGTCTTTTAATTAGGAAAAATACTAATGAGATGCAAACTATTTCTTACAGTTCTATACCTTACAATTAATCTAACACAAAAACATGAAAATATCTTCTATTTAAAATGTTCATCATTTTCATAAAGGTGGTCATTTATTGCCCAGAAAAATACAATGATCTGGATTTATATTAATAAGATAAAGCTCTCTGGAAATGAAAGAACACTTACTAATTTTTTAAACAACTCTATGCAGTACCCCACATAAAATATACCTACAATTGAGTGATTTTAATAAGTTTAAGAGCTGTGCAATTATCAATAAAATTCATTTGTAGAACATTTACATTAATCCAGACCTTTTCCCCATCCTATGTATAGTACCAGGCAACCACAATCTACCATTTACCTTCAATGGTTGGCCTTTTCTGAACTTTTAAAATAAATGGAAGATTATAGCATGTGGTCTTCTAGTGATGAGCTTCCTTCACTGATCATAATATGTTCCAGGTTTATCTGTATGGTGGTATTCATCAGCACACTTTTTTACTGGCAAATACAATTAATGGAATTAATGGAATTAATGGAAATGAATTAAATGAATACATTTTATTTCATCTATTCAACAGTCAACAAAATTTGAATTGTTTCCATTTTTGGCTGTTTAAACCATCTTTGGGATATATAATATTCACTTGCTAAATTAATTCATAAATTCTATTGTGATTTTTACCTTTTACACAGATAGTAGGATGTGATGGGATTATGAAAATATAAAATAAATCTGGGCATGATGGCTCATCTCTGTAATATCAGAGAATCAGGATGCTGAGGCAGGAAGATTGCAAGTTCAAGGCCAGCCTTAGTAACTTAGCAAGGTACTAAGCAACTTAGCAAGATCCTGACTCAAAAAAAAAAAAAAAAAGATTGGGGTTGTGGCTCAGTTGTAAAATGCCCCTGGGTTCAATCCCTGGTACAAAACAAAACAAATATGTATGTGTGTATGTGTGCGTGTGTGTGTGTGTGTGTGTGTGTGTGTGTGTGTTTGACTAGAGAATGGTCACCAATGCTAACTGCACATTAAGTCACCTAAGAAACCATTAACACCTGGATTTTGCAGCCTACTTCTCAAAACTGTTAATTTAATTCTGTAAGGTACAAACTGGGAGGAAATTTATACAATTATCTTAGGTGATTTGAATAGGCTATCAGGTTTGATGATCATTATTATAAAATTATATCCTTTTACCTAGATTTTGCTTTGACTAAATGGATAAAACTCTCTTTAGAATGTCACTTGTTAGACTCCTGTTCTCTTTCATTTGTGGGGTAAAGAATGAAAGAATGTTTGTGTGTTTCCACAGGGAGAACAGCAGCCGATTTGGATTCCAGAGAGATTAACCAAGGTCCTGACCCAGTGATTGTCTGGAGTCGGGGGTCTGTTTATGTGTTTCCACAGGGAGGTGGGGAGAAGCTTGTGTGGGAGAGAGGCTTGTGGAAAGCCGGTGGTGGCAGTTGAGGCTCTGAGGGTTTTTCCTGAGAGGCTGTTTTGTTTGGCGTGTGTGGTTCTAAAAATAAAGTTAGTTTCTTTTGACAAGTGGCTCCTGATTGTGCCCAGCCAGACTGTGGCAGGTGAGATCAACTGAGTGACATTGAAATATCAAGTTCTGTCTACTCATGAACTGATGTTAAGCAGAGCTAGTGCCTTCTGTGGCCTTCCTTTGAGGAAAGAAATGCTCTATTTTGTTTATATAAATCAAGTCCAAAATAATGCAGTTGAGAGCAAGCAGTGATTTGTAACAAATAACTCTACCAATTAATTTTCCTAAAGAAAAATGAATGTTTTCATAGAGAAAAGGTCTTAGAATTTCTTCCTAATTGATTCATAGGGATGAAATCTTGAATCTTGAATCTCTAATTTCCTTATCATTCTGATGTTAGTTTAAATGACATCTCCTAGGAGAGGGCTTCTAACCTCCCAGTACAAAGTGTTTGTTTCATTACCCTATTTTTAATATCCTATATAAAACTTATTTATATCTGACTTTTTTAAAAATAATGTATCTGATTATTGAGTTCCTTGGTCTTCTGAAAGTTCCTTAGTCTCTGAGATTGGAGGGGCTCTTTCAGGCTTATCTACTGTTATTTTCTTCATGTTGAAATAAAAGCATAACCATTATTTTGTGTGTACATTTTATTCCTCATTACTCTATCTATAGTTGAAAATGCTAAGAATGCTAAGTACTATTTTTAAAAATAGCCAGGCTTTCTAGATATTCTAAAGTGCCTAATATATGATAAAATAGAAGTGGTAAAATATAACATATTCTGTATATTTCTTTCTGTTAAAATTCTTACAAAATGTTTTTTTGGGGGGCTGGGGCAGGAGCCAAACCCCCTGTTGAGTAGTACAGAGTTGTGGGTTGCTTCTCTGGAGCACCGTGCCATTGTGCTTATATGAGGCAAGAGTTGTATCTTATGTCTATGGGTTTTGTTTTACTTTGCTGTGTACATAGTGTATATCAAGTACAAACAAGTCCTCATCTACATTTAGTCTTTCTAGATGTTAAAGAGGTTGCCAGTACATGACAAAAGTAGAAGTCATAAAAAAATTTTGTATGTTTTGTGTTAAAATTCCTAGGAAGGATTGTCTTCTGAAAAACTTGAGCTTTATAGCCCACAGGATTGGTGAAGGGCCATAATGCTTACAATTTGAAGACCTTTTCATATTAGAACTACTGTTACATGTGTGCAGTTTATTCAAGACTGTCATGTACATAGTGGACAAATTGAGTCCTTACTTGAAACATCTAGTCTGTCTAGATGTTTAGAAGTACCTGATGTATGTTAAATGTAGAGGTAGTAAAATATCACTTTGAAAATATCATTTTGCTAAAATTCATGTGAAATATTGCCTTTTGGAAGTGGAGCTGTTAAGCCATCTTTGTGAGAAGAATAGTTATGTCTGTACTTGCTCAGTGATGGGGGGGGGGGAGGTAGGAGGGAAGTGATTACTAATGAGTCCATACTTGGATATTCTCAGACATCAGTTTTTCTAGTGTGTTTTATACATTTTGTTTTGCTGTGCATATAATGTATGTAATGATCAAATAAGTTCCAATTTTGTAATGTCTAGTCTCTAGATGTAAAAAGGTTGCCAAAGCATGACCAAGTAGCTAATAAAATTAGCACATTTTATACATTTTGTGTTGAAATTCATTGGAGAGCCTATCCTCTGTAAAAGACTTCTGGATATTTTTTGAACCATCTCTAAGTATTACATATGCCTGTAGTTGTCCACCACAATGAAAGTAGAGACAAAATTGAGGAGGAAATGTTCAAGTACAAAATGATCATATTAGAGGATACATCAGATTATAAAAATGGCTTCATATACAATTTTGTTTACCAATGGGGTTACTGTAAAATTCAGTAACATCCTCAGGCCACAGTGGAATTAAAAATATAATTCTGTACAAGTTTCAATCATAATTGAAATACATCTGAAATTGTTCTCTGAGTTATTTTAAAGAAGAAAATACACGATGTAGCAATATCCATTCAAACATATGTAGTTGTATCTCTTTCTTTCTTTTGCCTAATTGCTCTCTGGCTTGAGGTTCAATGAATATGTTGAATCAAAGTGATGAAAGTGGACATCTTGTTCACATAACCTAAACAGTAATAGGCTTTACTTTGTTATGAGTCAAGTATGGTTCTTGGCCTGAACCTCTCTGGTATTGCAATAGTCTCACCATTGGGGAGATTGAGTAATTTCTTTCTCAGTACTTCCTGAGACAGAAAGAAAAATTTCCTCTATTAAATACATATAATCTCTCTAATTTTGGGGTCAAGTATAAAGTTGGAAAGTTCAAGTTAACAATAGAATTTCCACTGTATTGAGGCACCTTAAATGATGGGCTTTAGCAATGTGTACAGTGCTGTGAACACTGCCTGGGACCCTAGACTGTGATGATGTCATCAATAGGTCATAATAGACTTCTGAAGCCCTAGCAATAGATGGTCTCATGACAACCCTAATACAGTGGTGAACACTGCTCAGGACAGCAATCTGGTGAATAGATAATCTCTTCTCATAAAATTTGATGTTTCTGAAATACATATTTTAATCTTTGTCATCATTAACTAATATTTTGTGAGTTTAGCTTCAGAGAGAAAGTTACCTGATCTGAGTAATCCTCCAAGGAGTTTCATCATGAAGAAAAAGAAAAAAAAAATCTGGAAAGCCAATTCATCCCTCAAACAAGAAGTCAAGCAGTAAGTATAAGCATTTTCTCTGGGTCTAAGGTAACCAGGAGCTACCTTTTATAAAGGGAGAAGTGAGGATTTCTAGGAGCGGAGAGGAGAGGAGAGGGAGAGAAAGAGCAAAAGAAAGAATTGAAGGGAAATGAGAGGAAGAAAGGGAGGTTTTTCCGTATAATTCCTGAGGTCTTTCTGAGAACCCAGGTTGTCTAAAACTAGAGAAAAGATTCAAGTATTGTCTTTGTGGTTTTGAGCCCAAGCCATCTACTCAAAAGTTACTCTCTGTCACAGACACAGTGGTTTGTCTAAGCTAATTTTAATTTTTTTAAAAAACCTACATTTCTTTTTATTAGTCTTCTTAATATAATTGGGAAAATAAATGTTGTTAAAAATTTGTAATAATATTTTTTCAGTTTAATAAAGAGACTCCTAGAACTGAAGGAAATATTGAAAAAAATTAAACACTTTAAAACTGGCTATACAAAGATGAATATAAAGTCACATAGAATTTATATACTTAGGAATGAAAACCAAGTATTTTAATACAAACTCTGAAGATGGAAATGTGGGGCTGCTCTGTAAAATGTTAAAAAAAAAAAAGACACACAAATATTGTTTAACCATGATGGCTAAATTAAAGAGATCAGATCTGGTTCTTTATGGAAATGAGGTATTGGTGGTCAATATGGAAATTAATGGTAAACAAATTACTCCTAAGAGAAAGAACCATTGTTCAATTGTACTGGGGAACAAATTGAAGCCAACCATGAGATTCCAAATTATGACTCATATTTCTAAGGACAATCTGATATGTCCAACAAAAATTGGATATGTTGATATGTCCAACAAAAAGAATAAGTTGTTATTTCCAGTGAAGTTTTGGAGCTTGTGTATTTACTAATAGTCCCTTTGGAGAGGCCTGAAGAGTGAAATTTTCTTCATTCACCAATAAAACCAATATGCATTCAAGATGCTATTGATCATAACCTGAGATATGCCAGAAAACACACTAATTAATAGCTATGTGTATACAGATGACGCATATATCAAACACATAGTAGATCAGGGGAAGATACATATTTACATCAAGCCATAATTGTGCAGTTATATACTAGGTCAGATTATTTGCTCCTCAAAAAATTAATTATACTATGACTTCATTAGAGTAGCCCACACAATGGCAATTATTATGAGGAATCTCTTTCTTACTTAAGTTAACAATTCAGAGCATCGGATCATGCTGGGAGCCATTAGCCAAGTAGGTATGACAATTTCCTTGCCAGCGTACCCCATGTTGCTTAGTGGAAGGACTCGTGGAAATAGGACATTTTGCAGTGACATTGCATCTAAGGTGACCTTGCTCAAGGACCAGGGCGGATCTGGGTTTAGGGTGTTCCCTGTTTAGGATAATCTGGGTTTAGGGCGTTCCCGGTTTAGGACTATCCGGGTTTAGGGTGGTTCCAGGTTTAAGGTTATTCCTGCTGGGAATAGGGCGTATCCTGCTGCCTGAGTTCCCCTTGAGTTCTCACGGGATTCAGACAGTATTTTTTGGGAGACAGAAGCCCAGTGGGGGTGGATTTGGGCAGAGAACGTGGATTTCCCCAGAACGTGATTGTAGACGGCTGGTGTGAGTTTGGGAATAAAGAGTTGCTGTTTGAATCTACAAGCTGTGTGGTGGCTCGTGATTTTGTGCCCAGCCAGACTGCGGCAGGATCAGATGGAAATGACAAGTGTCCTCTGGGATATAATTCACAACTCATGGTCTAAAATAGAAAAAAAAAAACATTGTTATCATGAACATAGAGTTTTCTAGAAAACCTTGGGTTCTTAACATTCCAGTCAGGTAGAAAATGCAAGAGCACAGAGATGTCAAAATAATCATATTATCAAAAGTGTTACACAGATTCAATGCAATCTGCATCAAAATATCAATAACATATTTCCCTAAACTAGGAAAAAAAACAGTTCTAAAATGCATTTGAAAAAATAGGAAACATAGAACAGCCAAAGTACTCTTGAGAAAGAAATGCAAACCTGGAGACATCACAAAACTGGACCTCAAATTATGCTACAGAACTACAGAGTCTTTTTAATAAATGATATTGGGAAAACTGGACATCCAAATGCAGAAGAATGAAGCTGGATCACTATCTCACTCAGCACAAAAGTCAACTAAAAGTGGGTTTAATGTAGTCTAATTTAGTAATTAGAACATCTGCAACCACTAGAAAACAATGTAGGCCCAGCACTCCTACATATTGACACAGATATCTACTTCCTTAATTAGACTCCTAAAGTGCAAGAAATAAAACCAAAAATCAGTAAATGGGATGGCATCAAATTAAAACCTTCTGTGCAGCAAAGAATATAAGAGTTTAAAGAGAGAGCCTAGAGAATGAGAGAAGAGGAGCAAGGGATCCAAGATGGCAGAATAGAGGAGGTCCTGTTTCTGGCTGCTCTGTGGAATTAAACCAAGAAAACCGTCAGGTGGCGTCTCCACAAGGTCTCGTCTTCATGGAGTACAACATCTCAGAGCATGTGACAGGACCCCTATTGTTGAGGGCCACAGCCGAGTCGGGATGACGCATGACATTTTTGCCAGAAGTAGTGGTTGAGAGGTGACGCCAGCGAGCCATTAAGATGATGACTTTTGAGTTCTCATGGAGTTCCCGTTGAATTCTCACGGGGATTCCTGAAGAGTTTGCATTGGTTGGGGAAGTGCCGGAGGAGGGATTTCTGGTTGGTGGTTGCTGGAGGAGCCGCATGGCATTCGGGAGAGTTCCTGGGGAGCTTGTGTGGAGTGTGCTGGTGGAGTTCAGAAATAAAGTTTGTTCCTGCTTGAGTGGCTCATGATTTGTGCCCAGCCAGACTGCGGCACCCTATACAGTGGATTTTTGCAGAAACCATCAGAGCTGCAACCACCTGCACAGAAATCAGAGTCTCTGTGTTCCAGGAAGACTCTGGGGACTCCGGACTCAAAGCCCGCAGTTCTAGCGCACACACGGCTCTCAAGTGGTGGAGCAGAACCACCTAAATAGCAGTGCCCTCTCCCACGCAGGCCACACGACTGCAATCTAGCCACAGCACAAGGCCATCCCAGCTCCCCCCACCTCACCAGACACCCCAGGGCTGGAAGCAGACGGACTCCATCTTGGAAAACCTCTCTTCCCATTTTTTGGTTGGTGTGGCTCTCAACTTGGACCTCCATTTGAACAGGTACCTGGTTTCCAACATCCTCCCCCTCGCCCCCTCCCCAACTGTGATTACTCAGCCCAGTAACGACCCAGCACAAAACCACTCTCAGTGGAATGGAAGCACAGTGGGACCAGGGCACCGCCCATCTGGCACGAGCCAGAGGGTAAGGTGTCCCGCAGTTGAGACCTAATAAACAAAAGAGGGGAAGGGTCTAAACATCCTGAAGCAAATCAGAGACCAGGATTGGGAAGCTCCAGGCAGGAGAGGGAGACAATACAAGGGAGCTCAAGTCTTCTCTCCCTGGTTACCTACACCATCCTGAGGACAGAGACTCCAGCTTAAGATAGACAACTCCACCTACTGGAAGAGAAGAGAAGCAGAAAGAAAACAGAATTCTAAGAGTTTGTTGTTGTTGTTGTTGTTTTCTTTTTTGCCTTCTTATCCTCCTTCCTCCTCTACACTCTGTCCTCTGGCCCTCACAACCCCAACATATGTGAAACCAAGAACTTTACATGAAGTAGAACTTTGACAACTGAGTCACCTGAATAATATAATATAGAGTAATTGCATAAGGACCCCACATTTTTATTCTCTTTTTTCTCTTTCTTTTTTTCTTTCCCTTTTTTCTTCTTTTTCTTCATTCACCCTCCAAATTTTACTAGTTTAACATCCTGTAATTTTTAAAATACATATGTGTGTTTGTTTTTATGTACTCAACTGTCCTCTCATGTACTTGTCTACCATAAATTACCTCCTGTCTATTTCCCTGCTTCTCACCCTTTTCAATAGAGTTCTCTTTCAAATTTCCTAAGTTATATTAACCCCATACCCTCACATCTTTCGCCCTTAGCATATGGTCATACATCTGACCCCTAGTTCACTGTCTGCCACCAGAAACTATACACCTTTTATGAAACTACTGATTATATTTTAAATAATAACTGAATCCAACATTTCTGGACATTGAGACTATACATGTCTTAATAACGATAATTTTTTCATAGGGGATGCACTGTTGATATTAGGATCTCTTAACATTGTTCCTATAGGGAACAAATATATAGGGAAAAACAATAACACACCAGTCACACACAGCTGGAAAAGAAACATGAGTAACATGAAAAGACAAGGGGAAAAAAGTACCATAAACAACTCAAGAAAACATGTCATTAAAAGAATTGACAGCTACAGCAGAAAAAAATTACAGAGAAAATTTCAGGATATACGTGATTAAAATGTTTTGGGATCTCAAAGAAGACATTAGAGGACAAATATGGCAATAAAAGATTATTTTAACAATGAGCTACATAAACAAATCCAAGAAGCAAAAGATCAACTCAACAGGGAGAGATAGAGGTTATACAAAAAAAAAAAACTTTAAATGAAAGAAATAATAAACCAAATTAAAAACAGAAACAAGTGTATCACCAACAGAGTAGACCACTTAGAAGATAGGACATCAGACAATGAAGATAAAGTATATCATCTTGAAAAGAACATAGACAGCACAGCAAAAATGATAAACCACAAGCATAACATCCAAGAAACATGGGATAGCAAAAAAGACCAAATTTAAGAGTTATTGGGATAGAAGAAGGCATAAAGGTCCAAACCAAAGGAATGAGCAATCTAATCAATTAAATAATATCAGAAAACTTTCCAGACATGAAGAATGAAACAGAAATCCAAATGCAAGAAGCCTACAGGACACCAAATGTGCAAAATCAAAACAGATCCACACACCAAGACACATTATAATGAAAATGTACAACAAACAGAATAAGGAGAGAATTTTAAAAGCCTCAAGAGAAAGGAATCAGATTACATATAGGGGTAAACCAAATAGAATAATGGCTGATTTTTCAACACAATGAAAACTAGAAGATCCTGGAACAACATATTTCAAGCTCTGAAAGATAATGGGTGCTAACCAAGAATCTTGTATCCAGCAAAATTAAGCTACAAATATGAGATGAAATAAAAACATTCCACAAGAAACAAAAGTTAAAAGAATTTTTAGCTAGAAACCTGCAATACAAAACATCTTTGGCAAAATATTTCATGAAGAGGAAACCAAAAGCAACAATGAAAACCAGAAGAGGGAGGTAGCACACTAAACTAATCAAAGAGGAAAACCAAGTCAAGTAAAATAACAAAAATAAACAAATATGGCTGGAAATACAAACCATATCTCAACAGTAACCCTAAATATTAATGGCTTAAACTCACCAATCAAAAGACATAGGCTATCAGACTGGATTTTTTAAAAAAAAGATTCAACAATATGCTACCTACAGGAGACTCATCTGTTAGGAAAAGACATACACAGACTGAAGATGAAAGGTTGGGAAAAATCATACCACTCACATGGACCTCAGAAGCAAGCAGGGGTGTCCATACTCATATCAATAAAATAGACTTCAAGCCAAAGTTAACCAAAAGAGAGAAAGACGGACATTACATACTGCTCAAGGGAACCATACACAAACAAGACATAACAATCATAAATATATATGCTCCAAACAATGGTGCAGCTATGTTCATCAAACAAACTCTTCTCAAGTTCAAGAGTTCAATTGACCACAACATAAAAGTCTTGGGTGACTTTAACACACCTGTCTCACCACTGGATAGATCTTCCAAACAAAAGTTGAATAAAGAAACTATAGAGCTCAATAACACAATAACTTAGACTTAACTGACATATATAGAATATATCAACTAGCATCATGTGGAAACACTTTCTCCTCAGCAGCACATGGATCCTTCTCTAAAATAAACCATATACTATGCCACAAAGCAACTCTTAGCAAATACAAAAAGTTGAGATACTACCATGTATTTTATCAGATCATAATGGAATGAAATTGGAAACCAATGACAAAATAAAAAATAAAATTTTATGCATCACATGGAGACTGAACAATATGCTACTGAATGAACAATGGGTTACAGAAGATCTCAAGGAGGAGATTAAAAAATTCTTAGAGGTAAATGAGAACACAGACACAACATATTGAAATCTCTGGAACACTATGAAAGCAGTCCTAAGAGGAAAATTCATGGCATGGAGTTCATTCCTTAAAAGAAGAAAAAGTCAACAAATAAATGACCTCACACTACATCTCAAAGCCCTAGAAAAATAAGAACAAATCAACACCAAAAGCAATAGAAGGCAAGAAATAATTAAAATTAGAGCTGAAATCCTGAAATTGAAACAAAAGAAACAACTGAAAAAAATGACAAAACTAAAAGTTGGTTCTTTGAAAAAAATAAAATTGACAGACCCTTAGCCACATTAATGAAGAGAAGGAGAGAGAGAAAACTCAAATTACCAGCATACATAATAAAAAAAGACAATATCACAACAGACAATACAGAAATACAGAAGATAATTAGAAATTATTTTGAAAACTTATACTCCAATAAATAGAAGACTTTGAAGGCATCAACAAATTTCATACATTATATGATGTGCCCAGATTAAGTCAGGAAGATATACACAACTTAAACAGACCAATATCAAGTGAAGAAACAAAAGAAGCCATAAAAAGATTACCAACCAAGAAAATCCCAGGGCTGGATGGTTACACAGCTGAGTTCTACAAAACCTTTAAAGAAGAACTAATGCCAATAACCTTCATTTTATTTTAGGAGATAGAAAAAGAGGGAACACTTCCAAACTCATTTTATGAGGCCAATATCACCCTGATTCCAAAACCAGACAAAGACACTTCAAAAAAAGAAAACTTCAGACCAATATCGCTAATGAACATAGATGCAAAAATTCTCAATAAAATTCTGGCAAAACAAATACAAAAACATATCAAAAAGATTGTGCACCATGATCAAGTGGGGTTCATCCCAGGATGCAAGGTTGGTTCAACATACGAAAATCAATAAATGTAAATTCATCACATCAATAGACTTAAAGACAAGAATCATATGCTCATCTCGATAGACGCAGAAAAAGCATTTGACAAAATACAGGACCCCTTTATATTCAAAACACTAGAAAAACTAGGAAAAACAAGAACATATCTCAACATCTAAAGCCTATCTACACTAAGCCTCAGACCAACATCATTCTAAATGGAGAAAAGTTGAAGGCATTCCCTCTAAAGTCTGGAACAAGACAGGGATGCCCTCTCTCACCACTTCTATTCAACATAGTGCTTGAAACACTGGTCAGAACAATTAGATGAAAGAAATTATAGAGTTACATTTAGGAAAAGAAGAACTTAAATTAGCTCTATTTGCTGATGATATGATTCTATACTTAGAAGACCCAAAAAACTCCACCAGAAAACTTCTAGAACTAGTAAATGAATTCAGCAGAGTAGCAGGATGTAAAATCAACACCCATAAATCAAAGGCATTTCTGTATATCTGTAACAAAGCCTCTGAGAAGGAAATGAGGAAAACTACCCTATTCACAATATCCTCAAAAAAATAATATAATTGGGAATCAACCTAACAAAAGAGGTGAAAGATCCATACAATGAAAACTGCAGAACCCTAAAGAGAGAAATCAAAGAAGACCTTAGAAGATGGAAGGATCTACCTTGCTCATAGATTGGCAGAATTAACATTATCAAAATGACCATATGACTAAAAGCACTATGCAGGTCTAATGCAATTCCAATCAAAATCCCAATGGCATTCCTCATAGAAATAGAAAAAGCAATCATGAAATTCATCTGGAAAAATAAGAGACCCAGAATATCTAAAGCAATCCTTAGCAGGAAGAGTACAGCAGGTGGCATGGCTATACCAGACCTTAAACTATACTACAGAGCAATAATAACAAATACAGCATGGTATTGGCACCCAAAAAGACTGCTAGACCAATGGTACAGAATAGAGGATACAGAGATTAACCCACAAAATTACAACTATCTTATATTAGACAAAGGTGCAAAAAGTATGCACTGTAGAAAAGATGACATCTTCAACAAATGGTGCTGGAAAAATTGAAAATCCATATGCAACAAAATTAAATTAAACCCCTATCTCTCACTATGCACAAAATTTAACTCAAAATGGATCAAGGACCTAGAAATTAAACCAGAGACTCTGCATCTAATAGAAGAAAAAGTAGGCCCTAATCTTCATCATGTGGGATTAGGCCCCAACTTCCTTAATAAGACTCCTATAGCATAAGAATTAAAACCAAGAATCAGTAAAAGGGAGGAATCAAACTAAAAAGTTCCTTTCCATCAAAAGAAACAATCTGTGAGGTGAACAGAGAGCCTACATCCTGGGAGCAAATTTTTACCCCTCACACATCAGATAGAGCACTAATCTCTATGGTATATAAAGAACTCAAAAAGCTAAGCACCAAAACAGAAACCAAACAAACAAAAGAAAAACAAATAACCCAATCAACAAATGGGCTAAGTACCTGAACAGACACTTCTCAGAAGATGATATAAAATCCATCAACAAATATATGAAAAAATGTTCATCATCTCTAGCAATCAGAGAGATGCAAATCAAAACCACTCTAAGATATCGTCTTACTCCAGTCAGAATGGCAGCTATTATAAAGACAAACAATGATAAGTGTTGGTGAGGATGTGGGGAAAAAGGTAAACTCATATATTGCTGGTGGGACTGCAAATTGTGCAGCCAATATGGAAAGCAGTATGGAGAGTCCTTGGAAAACTGGGAATGGAACCACAATTTGACCCAGCTATCCCTCTCCTCAGTCTATACCCAAAGGGCTTAAAAACAGCATACTACAGGTACACAGCCACATCAATGTTTATAGCAGCACAATTCACAATAGCTAAACTGTGGAACCAACCTAGATGCCCTTCAGTGGATGAATGGATAAAAAAATTGTTGCATATATACACAATGGAATTTTACTCAGCATTAAAAAAGAACAAATCCATTGCAGGTAAATGGATGGCATTGGAGAAGATAATGCTAAGTGAAGTCATCCAATCCCCTCCCCCCCAAAAACCGAAAATTTTCTCTGACATAAGGAGATTGACTCATAGTGGGGTAGGGAGAGAGAACATGGGAGGATTAGATTAATTCTACATAGGGAAGAGGGGTGGGAGGGAAAGGGAGGGGGCAGGGGATTAGCAAGAATGGTGGAATGTGATGGACATCATTGTACAAAGTACATGTATGAAGACTTGAATTGGGTGTCAACATACTTTATATACAAGCAGAGATACAAAAATTGTGGTATATATGTGTATTAAGAATTGGAATGCAAATAAAAAAAAAGAATAGCGTTACCTTAGATTAGGTAGAGGGAAGTGAATGGGGGGGGGGTAGGCAGGAGACATGGGGACAAGAAAGATAGTAGAACGATACAGACATTATTACTTTATGTATATATGTGACTGTATGACCAATATGATTCTACAATATGCATACTCAGAAAAATGAAAAATTATATCCCATCTATGCATGATATATCAAAGTATATATGTGCATTCTACTGTCATGTATAAATAATTGAAACAAATAAAAAAAAATTTAAAAAGAGAGAATGGGAGAAGATCTTTGCCACCTGCTTTGACAGGGGATTAATGTTCAGTATATACAAATAACTCAAAATAATACCAAAGAAACTCAGTCAATAAATAAGAAAGCAAACTAAATATAAATTTTTCAAAAGAAGAAACACAAATGGCAAAATATATGCAAAAATATTTAAAATCTCAGCAATTAGGTTAATGCAAATCAAAACTGTTGGGAGTCGCCCCGGTTCCAAAAACTAACTTTCCCATCCCCCAAGAAGAGATGCCCAATGGTGAGCCCTGCTGGCTCACATGATCCTGCCATCTAATGGTGAGCCCTGCTGGCTCACATGATCCTTATCCCCAATCAGAAAGCACCCCAGCCAACTGTCAAACCATTCAACCATTAAACTGTCATAACTGTCAAACCACCCCCAGCTCTATAAACATGCAGAGCTGTTCCTCAATAAACGGGCATTTTCTCCTATGGCAAGCCTTGATTGTTCTTTCAAAAACTATACTAAGATTTTATATTACTCCATTCAGAATGGCAATGTCCGGGGATACAAGTAATAATCAAGGCTGGTAAGAATATGGCAAAAAAGGCACACTTTTACATTGTTAATGGGTGAGAATGAAAATTAGTACCACTACTGTGGCACCATCATATGACCCAGTTATCCTACTCCTTTGTATTTATCCAAAGGAATTAAATTCAACATACTGTAGTAATACAGCCACTTAAATGTTTATACAAACCCAATAGCTAAATTATGGGATCAACTTCGGTGGAATATTACTAAATGTTAAAAAATGAAATTATTACATTTGCCAATAAATCATCAGAAATGGAGAGCATGATGCCAAAGTGAAATAAGCCAGACTCAGAAAATCGAATTGATTGTTTTCTCTCACATGTGGAAGCTAGAGCAAAATAAGAAATAGAAGGCAGTGGGGTGTATTGGATATCATAAATATATAGGGAAGATCAGTTGAACAGAAGAAGGAGGTTCAGAGGGATGAAAGATGGAAAATAGGGAATATATGGAATGAATTTAACAAAATCATGTTATATCCATATATAAATGTACCACAGGAAATTTCAGCTTTGCATGTACAAACTACCAATCAAAAATAAATTAGTGAAAGGAAGATCAAGAGTGTAGAAGAAGAACAGGCAGATAAAAAAAGAAAGAAAATGGGGGCATGGATCTTGAAATAAAGTTCCACACGTATATGATTTTGTCAAAATGAACCTAACTACTATGCATAATTATCTAATAACAAAAGACCATATGCAAAACACACACACACACACACACACACACACTTAGTAAAGAATGGAGGGAAGGGAGGGGAAACCAACCAAGAGTTTACACACAAAATCTGCAAATCCCCAAATCTTCAGTTCTGGATAAAAATCTCTTAATATTGTAAATATGTGATTTTGGTCAATGAATTCCTTTGTAATGGAAAATAATTTTTATTTTTAATTCCAAATTTAACATCAAATGTCTTATTACAGTGATTAAATTTAAAGCACTTTAACCTTAAAAAAATGTTTGGAGGTACTTTCATACCCTTTCTGAATAAGCTCTTTGTCTTGAAAACAGGAACTATAATACTTAAAGTGAGAGTTTTAATGAGGGTAATAAGAAAGGTTATAGAGTGGGGCAAGAGAAATTTCTATAATTAACTATATAAATGTTACAAAATATTTTTCATATTTTTCCTCTTAACATGATTTAGTGGTTATGACTAATACATATTGAAACAGATTTAAAAAATTATTAAAAATTATAAGCAAAAAATACTCCAGATTTTACTACTCTAATGTAAATATTCTCAACATAAGTTAGATGTCATCCTAAAAGAATATTATATCTGTACCTACATACAAATAGAAGGTAAAATAGCTGAATCAGACTCATTCAATTGCACCTAAACTATGCTGTTTTAATGCATATCAATTATATATCGTAAAGCTCTTTAAATAAATTTATGTGTAAATAATGTATGACAGAAAGTAAAACAAGTTAATTTACAAAAATCAAATCATGGTATAATTTTCTTAATCACATATTAAGTTTAATTATTTTTTAATTTGTCAGAAAAAATAAAACTGACATGAATAAGCATTGTGGACTTTTAAACATTTCATAAATCCTACTAGTTTATTAATAGTTAAAATTGACCCTACAATTAAGAAAAAAGATTTAACATATTGAGATTGATGTAGTGTTAAGTTACCCAGAAAAGTATAAATTTAATTGTGACAGATGAAATTGATAACACAATTTACTTTCTTCTGTGCCTATCTCTTTGTTTTGTAGGTATTTCTCTTCAAAATTTACATTCTCTTCTCTAATCACAATTCCTATAGTTATTTTCCTTATTTTTGTATATACATGGATTAAGTGCTCATCCCAGTGCTTTACCATACTCAAGAGAATTTTTTAAACTTATTTTTTAGTTATTGATGGATCTTTAATTTATTTATTTATATGTGGTGCTGAAGATCAAACCCAGTGCTCACACATGCCAGGCAAGTGTGCTACTGCTGAGCTGCAACCCCAGCCCCCTCAAGAGACTTTTAAATCATTTCTTAGTCTGTTCAATTTCATGTTCAAGCTGATTGTTTTGGATGCATTTTCAAATAAGAATCATGGTCAGTGAATTATTGACAATTGTGTTGGCTGTTAAAATTTTATGATTATCCATGCATACCCTTTTGGTTAAAGAATGACATTTAAATGGTAACCCAGTACTATGTGAGATCAGGAACACAGAAATGTATTCATGAAAATTTTGAGTTGAACAGTCAAACTCAAATTGCACCCAGTACAAGAATAATTCATCACAGGATGTTATGTAAATTTTGAAGACAGGAGGAAAAGATGGTTCAAAAGCACAAAAGTGAGAGACATCTTGTGGAGATACCATGGGAACTGAAATAGTGCTGGAGCCCCTGGTAAGATAGAGCAGGGTGAGAGAAGAGTCTGAAGCAGCAGTTCCTGACAGGGGCTTAAAGGATCTGATGACAGAACATTGTAATTGGATCCACTAATTCCCATGCTGTTCCACTTCTACCTGCATTCCAAGATGATTCTTGTCAATATTCTCCTGTCTTCTAGCACTGAAGGTTTTAATAATGTCTTTTCATGACATTTCCATTTATTTATTTCAGAATGAGAAGACTTTATAGTTAAATATGTGAATTTATATAAATTGCTTCAAAATTCTAATAAAAATTCTAATAGAATTTTTCTTATTATTATTCCTTTTTTTTATGGTGCTGGGAATTGAACCCAAGGCCTTGTGCATGTGAGGCAAGCACTCTACCAACTGAGCTATAGCCCAAAACCCTAACATAATTTCTTAATTAAAATATTCAGAAATAAATAAGAGAATTTTATTTAAAAATGTGTTTATGAGAAAACTAAAGCATAATATTAAGTTCAAAATTTGCTATTACTAATGAAAGTATAACATTGTGTCAAAAGAATTTACAGTAAAAAAAACAGATAAAATCATGGATTTAACGTACAATATAAAGATCTACTTATCTAATGGATAAGGATCTTGGGTGATAAATTTAGTGGCTCTTGGCCCAGGTAAAGATCATAAAGATTTTTAGTTTGATATCTCCCATTTATTGATTCTTGATTTTACTTCTTGTGCTTTAGGAGTCTTGTTGAGGAATTCAGTTCCTAAACTGAGATGGCAAATAGGAGATGGCAAACTGAATGTGTGGGGCCAATCTAGCCTGCTGCCTGGATTTTAAATTTCTTTAAAAATTTGTATTTGTTCTTTTATTTGGGGGTTTGTACTGGAAATTTAACTTAGGGGCACTCAACCACTGAGCCACATCTCCAGCCCTATTTTATATTTTATTTAGAGACAAAGTCTCACTGAGTTGCTTAGTGCCTCACTTTTGCTGAGGCTGACTGAACTTGTGATCCTCCTGTAACAGTCTTCTGAGCTACTGGGATTATAGGTAAGCACCATCATACCTGGTTATTTGTTCCTTTTTGACTTTACATGACAATAAAATGTATTTTCACATATTACACATACATGGAGCATAACCTATTCTGCTTAGGATCTCAGTCTTGTGGTTGTACGTGAGGTGCACTTCACTGTTCGTGAATTCATATATGAACTTAGAAAATTTATGTCTGATTTTTTTCTTCTATCTTTATTATTCCCTTCCTCCTCCCTTCCCTTCATTCCCCTTTGGGTAATGCAATGAACTTCTATTCTTCCCTCCCCCTTTCTTATTATGTATTAGCATCCACATATCAGTGAGAACATTCAGCCTTTGGTTAGTTTACAATTTCATCCATTTACTAGCAAATGCCATTATTTCATTCTTCTATATGACTAAATTATAATCGTGTGTGTGTGTGTGTGTGTGTGTATCATATTTTCTTTATCCATTTGTTGAAGGGCACCTAGGCTTGTTACATAGCTTAGCTATTGTGAATTAAGCTGCTATAAACATTGATGACTGTATCAGTGTGTAGTATGTTGATTTTAAGTCCTTTGGGTATAAACTGAAGAGTGGGATAACTGATCAAATAATTGTTCCTTTCAAGTTTTCTGGGGCATTTCCATACTGCTTTCTCAAGTGGTTGCACCAATTTTCAGTCCTACCAGTACTCTAATAGAGTATATTTTTTTCTTACATCTTCTCCAATTTATTATTGCTTATATTCTTGATAATTGCCATTCTGGCTAGAGTGAGTTGGAATCTCAGTGTAGGTTTAATTTGCATTTCTGTAATTAATAGTGATGTTGAACATTTTTTATACTTTTTTGATTATTTGTATTTCTTTTTCTGTGAAGTGCCTCTTGGTTCCTTTGCCCATTTATTAATTGGGTTACTTTTTTTAGTGTTAATGTTTTGAGTTGTTTGTATATTCTGGAGATTAATTCTCTATATGATATGCAAGTGACAAATATATTCTCCCATTCTGTAGTCCCTCTGTTCACATTCTTGATTGTTCCCTTTGCTGTGAAGAAGATTTTTAGTTTGATATCTCCCATTTATTGATTCTTGATTTTACTTCTTGTGCTTTAGGAGTCTTGTTGAGGAATTCAGTTCCTAAACTGAGAATGATGGAGAGTGGTACTTTTTCTTCTATTGCACACAGGGTCTCTTGTCCAATGCCTAGGTCCTTGATCCTCCTTGAATAGAATTTTGTGGAGAGTGGGAGATAGCGGTTTAATTTTATTTTACTATATATAGGTTTACAGTTCTCTCAGCACCATTTGTTGAAAAGGCTATATTTTCTCCAATGTATGGTGCCTTTTCCTAGTATGAGATTACTATATTTATGTGGGTTTATCTCTGTGTCTTCTATTCTGTTCTACTGGTCCTTATGTTTGTTTTGGTGCCAGTACCATACCATTTTTGTAACTATGCACTATAGTATATAATTTCATGTCTGGTATTGTGTTGCATCCTACATCATTTTTCTTGCTAAGGATTGCTGCATGTATTCAGGGACTCTTATATTTCCAAATAAATTTCATGACTGCTCTTTCTTTTTCTATGAAGAATGTCATTGGAATTTTAAAAGGAATTGCATTAAATCTGCATATCATGCTTAGCCATTTTGACGATATTAATTTTGCTTACCCATGAGCATGGAAGATATTTCCATCTTCTAATGTTTTCTTCAATTTCATTCTTTTTTAAAAACATTTCTATTTTGCTTTTTGTCGCGACCCCTCGCCAGCAAGGGAAAACATGACACAGGATTCTTCTTTCAGCAGTTTATTCAGGCCTTGATTCAAGTATCATCTTCTAGCGACCCCCCGCCGAGCGCCCAAGCACAGCCTAATAAAGCCTCCCGCATACCAATCCCAAGCTGCCACGTGGATCTTTCTCATAGGGTGGTAAGGGATTGCGCGCCAATTCTCCATAAAAGGAGTTGTTTATCACAGGCCACAGTGGAAGCCCGCGCCATCTTCTAATGGCGGCCACGGTCTATAGGAACGGCTCACCACAGCTTTTATTGCTCTGAGTCCTGCAAATTCAATTTCATTCTTTAGTGTCCTGTAGTTTTTATTGTATAAGTCTTTCATTTCTTTTGTTAGATTGATTTCCAAGAATTTAATTTTTTTGAGGCTACTTTGAATGGGGTGGTTTTAAAAATTTCTCTTGCAATGGATTTATGGCTTATGTATAGAAATTCATTTTATTTATGAGTATTAATTTTATATCTGCTACTTTGCTGAATTCACTTATTAGTTCTAGAAGTCTTCTGGTGAAATTTTTTGGATATTCTTAATATAGAATCATGTCATTGGCAAATAGTGATAGTTTTTCTTTTCCTATGCATAGACCTTTAATTTCTTTCATCTGTCTGGTTGCTCTCGCTATAGTTTCAAGGACTATGTTGAATAGAAGTGGTGAAAGAGGGCATTCTGTCTTGTTCCAGTTGTTAGAGGGAATGCTTTCAACTTTCTCCATTTAGAATTATGTTGGCCTTGGGCTTAGCATAGACAGCTTTTTTAATGTTGAGGTATTATTATTAGTCCTAGTTTTACTAGTGTTTTGAACATGAAGAGGCTATGTATTTTGTTGAATTTTCTGCGTCTATTGA
Organism: Marmota flaviventris; assembly: GCF_047511675.1. NCBI lineage: Eukaryota > Metazoa > Chordata > Mammalia > Rodentia > Sciuridae > Marmota > Marmota flaviventris. The sequence goes on from NC_092502.1 coordinate 28,912,803, forward strand.
GATAAACATATGATTCTTGTGTTTAAGTTTATTGATGTGATTACATTTATTGTACATTTAATGTATTATGTATTACATTTATTGATTTCTGTATGTTGACCCAATCTTTCATCCCTTGGGATGAACCCCACTTGACCATGGTACACCATCTTTTAAAATATGTTTTTGTATGGAATTTGCCAGAGTTTTACTGAGAATTTTTGTGTCTGTGTTTATCAGGAATATTGATCTGAAGTCTTCTTTCTTGATGTGTCTTTGTGTGGTTTTGGTATCAGGGTGAGACTAGCTTCATAGAATGAATTTGGAATAGTTTCTTTCTTTTCTATTTCATGAGTATTGGTCTTAATTCTTCTCTGAAGGCTTAGTAAAACTCAGCTGAGAATTCATCTGGTCCCAGGCTTTCTTTATTGGGGTAGGCTTTTGATGGTGCCCTCTATTTCCTTGCTTGATATTGATCTATTTAAATTGTATATGTCTTCCTGATTCAGTTTGTGCAGAACATATGCCACTAAAAATTTTTCAGTGTCCTCAGTATTTTTTATTTTACTGGAGTATAAATTTTCAAATAGTTTCTAATTATCTTCTATCATGATATGTCCTTTTTCATCACAAATTTTAGTTAATTTGAGTTTTGTGTCTCCTCTTCATTAGTATGACTAAGGTTTATCAATTTTATTTTTTTTCAATGAACCAGCTTTTTTTTTAATTGTTTCTTTTGTTTCCATTTCATTAATTTCTGCACTAATTTTAATTATTTTCTGTCTTCTACTAGTTTGGGGTGTTGATTTCTTCTACTTTTTCTAGGGCTTTGAGATGTAATGTCAGATCACTTATTTGTTGACTTTTTGTTGTTTTAATGAAGAGCTCCATGCAACACATTTTTCTCTTAGCACTGCCTTCTTTGTGTCTCTGAGATTTTGACGTGTTGTAGCAGTGTTCTCATTTACCTCTAAGAATTTTTTTTTATCTCTTCCCTGATGTTTTCTCTTATCCATGAGACATTCATAGCATATTGTTTAGTCTCCAGGTGTTGGAGTAGCTTCTATTTTTTATTTTATCATTGATTTATAATTTCATTCCATTATGGTCTGATAGAATGCAGACCATAATAAAGAAAGTAGTATTTCTACTTTTATTTATTTATTTGTATTTGGTAAGACTAGCTTTGTGGCATTACATATGGCCTATTTTAGAGAAGAATTCATGTGCTGCTGAGAAAAAAATGTATTTGCTTGTTGATGAATGAAATATTCTATGTATGTTTGTTAAGCTTAAATTATTGATTGTATTAATGAGTTCTATAGTTTCATTTTTAGCTTTTGTTTGAAAGATCTGCCAGTAGTGAGAGAGGTGTGTTAAAGTCACCCAGTATTATTGTGTTGTGCTCTATTTGATTCTTAAAATTGAGAAGTGTTTGTTTCATATACATGGATGCTCCATTGTTTGGGGCACAGATAGTTATGATTGTTATTCTTGTTAATGTATGATCCCCTTAAATAGCATGAATGACTTTCTTTATCCCTTCTGACCAACTTTGGTTTAAAGTCCACTTTATCTGATATGAGGACAGAAACCCTATTTGTTTATGTGGCCCATGTGTTTGTTTGTTTGTTTGTTTACTCATCCTTTCACCTTCAGCCTGTGTCTTTTTCTATGAGATGAGTTTCTTGAAAGCAGCATGTTGTCGGTATTTTTTTAAAATACAATATGCCAATCTATACATTTTAATTGATTAGTTTAGGCCATTAATATTCAGTGTTATTATTGAACATGGTTTGGATTCCTTGTCATTTAGCTTTTGTTTGGGTTTTTGGGGTTTTTTTTTTTTTTTAGAGAGAGAGAGAGAGAGTTTTTTAATATATTTTTTTTTTTTTTTAGTTTTCGGTGGACACAACATCTTTATTTTATTTTTATGTGGTGCTGAGGATCAAACCCCGCACATGCCAGGCGAGCATGCTACCGCTTGAGCAACATCCCCAGGCCATTGTTGGTTTTATCTTTTTTTTTCTACTTTAATTGTTTTTTTCCTTTAGAGTAGTTCCTCCCTTTAGTGATTTTCTTGTTGATGTATTAATGAGTTCTATAGTTTCTTTCTTAGCTTTTGTTTGAAAGATCTGTGATTTTGATTATTGTTTTTCATTTCTTCTTCATGGAATATTTTGCCGAGAATGTTCTATAGGGTCCACTTTCTAGTTGTAAATTCTTTTAACTTTTGTTTATCATGGAAGGTTTTTATTTTGTCATGAAATCTGAAGCTTAATATTACTGTCTGTAAGATTCTTCATTGGCATCCATTTTCTTTCACAGCTTGGTATATGTTGTTCCAGAATCTTCTAGCTTTTAGGGTCTGGATTGAAAAATCTGCTGAGATCCAAATTGGTTTCTCCTTATATGTAATCTGGAATTTTCCTCTTGAGGCTTTTAAAATTCTCTTTATTCTGTATGATAGGCATTTTCATTATAATGTAGCTTGGTGTGGATCTGTTGTAATTTTGTACATTTGATGTCCTGTAAGCCTCTTGCATTTTATTTTCCAATTCATTCTTTATGTTGGGGTAATTTTCTAATATTATTTCATTGAAGAGATTGTACATTCCTTTGGTTTCTGGCTCTATGCCTTTCTCTATCCCAATGATTCTTAGATTTAGTCTTTTCATGTTATCCCATAATTCTTGAAGGTTCTGTTCCTGGTTTCTTACTATCTTCACTGTGTAGTTAACTTTATTTTCAAGATTATATATTTTTTCTTCATTGCCTGAGGTTCTATCCTCCAAGTGATCTAGTCTGTTGGTGATGTGCTCTATTGAATGTTTTATTTGGTTTATTGTTTTCTTCATGGATTTCTGAGGGGTTTTGTTTTTTCTATAGTCTCTCTTTTTTGAAGTAATCTCTTGCTACCTGTATTTGCTCTCTTATCTCTTCGTTGGAATGATAAATTGTTGCCCATGTTTGCTCTCTTATATCATTCTGTGCTTCACAGATAATTTAAATTATGTACATTCTGAACTCCTTCTCTGATGTTTTATCTACTGTACTGACAATGGATTCTATTATTGTAGCATCTTGGTTTGTTTGGGGGCACTTCCTTCCCTTGTTTTTTTATGTTGTTCATGTGTCTTCCTCTCTAGCAATGCAGATCTGAGATATTAGTTTTTACCCTATAAACTTTTAAAGTTTCTGCAGGTTATTAATATTTTGCCTCTGGTGCAACCAGTCCTTCAGGGACCTTGGTGATTGTCTTCCAGGTCCTGGCTGTTGTCTCTAGATGGAATGGGGCTGGGAGAGCCATGTCTTGGTAGATGGGGTCTGCAGTGCAGCGTGGTTGCTCTCCTCCTCAGCACTTTGGGCCAGGGTTACTCTACTCCTGCTCCTTCAATAGTTGGGCTGGGGTTGCTTTCATGATCAGCTATTACTCACAGTAAAAACAGTAAGTTTGAAAATGGGTTTACAATTTTGAATGGTGAACAGGGAGAGAACAGAAGTGATGTAGGATGTGATAATCATGAGGGAGAAGGAGAGTCAATAGAAGTAAAAAATTAAAGGAAGAGTGAAAGAGAGAAAAATAGAAATTGGCTGCTAGTAAAAGAGAAGAGAGAAAGATAATCAAGGAAAACAGATAAGAGAAAAATATATAAAATAACAATTTTATAAAATAAAAGAACACAAGAGCAATACTGAAATATACTAATCAAATATCTGGCCCTCAAAATACTGGTCCATGAAAAATAAATGCCTTTAAAAAAAAAGAACGAAATATGAATATGTATAAGTGTCCATGAAACATTCAAGTCACAATTGAACAGAGAAAAGAAAAGAGAAAAATAATTAAAGTAAAATAAAATAACTCAATGGGATGTTAACAAATTGTTTCCATTGGAGTTCTAAAGATGCTTCACTTACCATTTCAGCAGCGTTAGATGGGGTTGCTGGAGTGTGAGAGAAAATCCTGTAAGTAAAGTTCTTGGAGGTGGGGTTTAGGTAAGCTCCACATGTTTTGTTGAATGGCAATTGGTCTGAAGATTTTAATCAGCACAGCTTCAGATCCACACTGAGAAACTGCACCCCAGTGATCTTCTCAGAGTTCCATTTGTGCATTTGAAGAGCTATTCCTGAGTCCCCTCCTTCACTCATGTTTCCTGACCTCTCAGGTTCAGTCTCTAAATTCAATCACTCCTGCCTCTGCTCTTCTAAATTCCTGAGTTTGTGCATCTCTCACAGCTCAAAGTGCAAGCAGTTGGTCTGGAAGGGGGTGGGGGGAGCCAGATGGGTACACCCCACTCCATGTTTGATTTTCTTCTGGTCACTTAAGCATGTGTCACTTAAGCATCTTTGTCATGTGTGTGGTTTTGCCAGGCCCATATTTTAGGCCAAGCTCAGTTTACCTAGAATCAGTCCCTGCAGCTGCCAACCCTGTACCATGACTGCAAAATGGTTCTTTCTCTGTCCTCCATGGGCAGCCTGGAGAGATGCAGCTTCTTTTCCATACCAGGATATTATACAGCATGCCTTTCAGGTTAGTCAGTGTCATTGATTGCCAATCTCTCTGTGCCCAGACAAGCCTCAGGCTTCTTCAAAATGTGGATTCCTTTGATTACCTTATCCCTCCACTTTTTGGTTGGTGGGGAGGCCCTCTCTGGAAGGTAGCACCAGAGAAGGTGGTGGTGTTCAGGATTTTTTTCTTATTTTATTATACCCAACCTCCTGTGTCCCTGATCTGCTATGAATGCCCATAATTAATTCCCAGTAATGTCCCTCCCCCTTTTTATTTTCACCCACCTTGCTGAGAAGCTGCCTATCTGCTTTTTGGGTTTCATCATCAAGCCACCAAGCCACCAAGAAAGTAATCTCCTCTATTCCACCATCTTGAAAACCTCTATTTCTTTATGTCTTACTTTTTTTTAATACCAGAGATTGAACACAGGGGTACTTAACCACTGAGCTACACCCCCAGCCTGGTTTTGTTTTGTTTGTTTTGTTTTTGAGACAGGGTCTCATTTAATGGGTTAGGGCTTCACTAAGTTGCTGAGGCTGGCTTTGAACTTGTGATCCTCCTGACTCAGACTCCAAGAACTGTAAAATCATCATCATCCCCATGAACAGTAAGGATAACATCATGCTCAATTATTTTGTTCAGGTTCAGAAAGTTTCACAAATCCTGCCTACCTTTTTAATTTCACCCTTGGCCTTGATGTTGATCAGGATGACATTCAATGTCCTTGCTACCTCTTTGAGGTTGTTCTAAATCTACATTCATAATGAGTAATCATCCTTCCAGTTTAATCAAGGTGTGTATCAGCCAGTGACAGCAATGGCAGCTAGCATCATTGAAATTTCCATGCAGATGATTGAACTGAGGACACCTTCTGCCCTGATGTACTGTGGAACAACCCTCTCTGTTTGCTTCCATTTCCAATGGTCACTGAGGCTCTTTATTTCTCTGTTCACATGCTTTGTTATTGAAAAATATTGGTTCTTACTGGAAACAGCTTGTATCATTTGATAGATAATTAAAGAAAAGTTAACCCAGGGAATGGGAGGAACCTGGAAGTGCAAGCAAAGCCTTCAGCAGGAGTGGCATTATCAACACCACATATGGTCCTCTCCTGAGGTGTCACAGGCAATGAGCCACACCTGTGGAGATCACCACACAAACTGTGCAAAAGAAATACGAAAGCCAGCAATTAATTTTGAGTTCCAGAAGAGAAACTTGTCTCCCAGATATCATGACAGACTTCTACATTGTGATAATTAAGGTCCTTAAAGATTGAGCAATTCTTACCCTCACACATAGTTAGGAGGTGACCATCAGCAACACTGTCAGTGGTGGTCTAAAAATTTATGAATCAGTTTTCTACAACAACTCTTATAAGTGGTGCTCTAGAAATTATGAAACAATTTCTTACAACATAAAATGCTTAGGATTAGTTGAAAAGCATGAGTAGCTCATCTTTTAACCAGAATAAAAACCTTAATTTAAATATAAAATTTGTATATTCCAGAGATGTTGGATTAGAGAAAGGAAGTATGTCCCAGGAGATCCTCAGCATTTTTAGGCTTACCCTATACTGACCAAATGGGAAGACTGCTCCTCAGAGAGGTGAGTAACTAAGAAACCTCACTGATAATTAATACCACACTGAAAAAAAAAGAAAGAAAAGAAAAACAAAACTTTATAGAGTTACAGAAAGGCAATAACATATGAAATAACACTTAACTGGGCATGGTGGCACATACCTGTAATCCCAGTAACTTGGAAGGCTGAAGCAGGAGAATCCTCTTGCCTCAAATTTGAGGCAAGCCTTAGCAGTTTAGCAAAGCCCAAAGCAACTTGGTAAGTCCCTGTCACAAATTAAAAAAATAATAATAAGGGCTGGGGATATGGCTCAATGTTTAAGCACCACTGCCTTCAATTCCTGGTATTAAAAAAAACAAACAAACAAATAATATTTTAGAGATGAGCCAACTCTAGCCACCACCAGTTGCAGCAAAACAAAGCAAGAAGGGCAGACAAAAGAGACATGTGGCTGACAGATAAAGAAATTTAAATTTTAAAAAAATGGCTTGAGGAAACATGGTTTACAGAGGAAGTCTGCTTTTAATGGATACAGAGTTGATAGAGGAAGTGTCTCCATGAAAACAAATCAACAACAGCCCTCCAGGGTGAAAGCATTTCTTGGGGGACAGCAAGTCCTCTTTGGGCACTGAACACACTGGCAAGTGAGAAAAATGTCCCTGGGTGCCAAAGCTGTCCCCACATAGCCTGTACAGCTGGTAACAAAGAGAGGAGATGGGGAAGTCATAAAAGAAGTGACCAGCAGCCAATGCAAAAGTTCCCAGAAGGCACCTGAACCAGAGACTGAAACAGGCACAAAGAAAATTTTACCTGGACCATTTAGCCTCTGGATCCCAAGGGGGAGACTCCCATAATTGCTGGTGCCCCATAAGAACTATTGCAAAAATGCTCACTGTGGCCACATACATGTGTCTGTACTCCAAGGCTTCTACCCAGAAATTCACATCCAGAGTGGTAAAAGTGAAACCTGTGATGGGTAAGTCCCCATACCCTGAAAGAGAATTTTACCAGAAGCTCCAGATCCAAGAATGCAGCAAAGATCTGCAGCTCCACACCATTAGGGGGCATAAATCAAATTTCAAATACCCATCAACAAAGTTCCAAAACTCACCAAAGTTCAAACCCAAACAATTGGAAGCTCCAACTTAAAACTCTGTATCACCCCCATTATAGGATTACATAAATCATCAGCACTCCCTATCTCATCCAATATGGAGGATTAGAAGCTGAAAGCTACTACACCCTGCTAGCAACTGGGTGAAGAACACGAGGATAATGGCCAGAAATTACAGAGCCAAAAATAAGGAATGAAAACCCATCCCAGCCAACAGATTTGACCACTGCAGCAGAAATAAGCCCTCCACCTCTCATAGAGACATTTTTTTATTTATCCCTACTACTCTTTCCCTTTGTATTCTCATTTTAAAAGTCTTTTAATTTTTAACATCTAAAAATTTGTTTTCAAACATCATTTCATGATATTATATTATTATTCACTTTTTTCATTGTGCATGATTTTCTGTGTATATGAGTATGCATGTATGGATATGTATGCTGTCACTGCAAGGATAGGTTTGAATATATATATATCACATATATATGATATTTATATATCAGTTATCTAACTTACACTTTAAAAGTTTTCTTCTGCATGTATTCATTATTTAACCTTTATTAGAGCAAGAGTATATTATGATTCAAGTGTTTTGTTTATTTTTTTGTGTCCCACTGATTTAAGAATTTAATTCTTAATGTCTACAATGGCTAATTATGCTTTATAGTTTAACATTTTATGACATAAAAGTTGCCATGAAATGTGTTGCCAAATATTGCTACATAGTTCAATTTTGTACAAACATCCCCCTGCCCCCAATTATACAGGGTAAATGAAAATGCTCAGAAAAGTTCCACATTCTTTCTATGGAAATATCACACCTTACTCATGGCTCTGTCTACCAGTATCCTTAAAGATGGATTTTACAGAAATGTTTAAGTTGTATAATGAAGAATTAAGGAATGATGTTTTTTTATCCTGCTCACAAAATATATTATAAATGGCTATAAAAATATACTTCAAATAACCATAATGAGTGTTCACACTTTAAAAATCACCACTAGTCAGGCATTCTCTCATACTGCTAAACCACAAACAACTAGGATTTTAAAGCACTAGGGATACCTTTTCTATAAATGCTACATTGGTGTTCTATACATATAATTTTGATTGCATTAGTAGGGTAAATATCTGAAATTGACATTCAAGTGAGCATTAACATTGACCTCAAAACATTTCCAAGTCATCATCTACTTGTTTTCCCCATTTTAAATATGCTGCAATTGAGAGAAAGTAGTAAATTAACTTCCAAATTGACTCAGCATAAGGAAGCAGATGTTTGTGAATACAGAAATGATACATTAAAAGAAATACAACTGTCAACTATTCTGAGCCATACAAAAAGTATAAGCAAGTTTGGAACTGGAAACATGATCATCTGTAAGTTCCATAACCAAATATATACTAATTTTATATTAAAGCAAAGATCTGCATTTTATTAGGAGCAAGGAAAAAAGAATATTTGATCATGCTTTGTTTTTGTAGGGTTCTGAATCTGCTTTAAAACATTAGAATTCAAGTGATAAATTCATTTTAGACAAGTGGACACAATTTTTTGAAACTTTGTAATTCCAATGGTATGTGACCTACAGTAATTTGTAATTTTGTAGAAGTAGCCATGTGAATCTTTCTACCCCCTTGTACTAGTAATAGAATGCAGGGCCTCATGCACATCGGTCCCCATGTATGCTAAGTAAGCACTCCACCAGTAAGCCACATCACCAGCTTGAGACCCTGAATCTTGAGGCATGGAAATGGATGTGTTGAAGAAAGTTAATTACCAGAGAATAAGCACAGCTGGTTGCCAACCAGGCTCTCTGCTTTAACCTCCATATTGCCAAGTGTGGAGTAACCCTCTTGGGATGTTACCAGGGAATGTGCTGAGAGGTGTGAATGTATCCCTAGGAGGATATGGAGTTTATACAAGCTCTAGTATTTGCTAGAAACTTATAACAATGTGACCGAGGACAGTAGACTTTTTAAAGTAAGACTGTTATAATGGAATCCCAGCGGTGGTAGCACTAATAGGTAGCAATTCTCTCTCAATGTATGAGGTGTCCTATGTTTTTTTGCTCTTAATTTAACATTACATCCTTCTGAATTTTTCCAAAATTGAAAAAAAAGAAGAAAATGTGGGAGGCCAACCTTACACGTGACTGAGCCACACTCCCCAGCTGGGTGCTGAGGCGCTCAGTTGCAGAAATGTGGCAGAGCTTTCCCCACCTTTCTTGGGTTCCAGGGTCGGTGTCTTGTGCATGGGTGTGTCTTGCTACAGCCCCATGGGTGAAGCTATGCTCACCTGTTCCTTTGTAATATAACCCTTGCCCTGTTTAGGATAGAATCTTCCATGGAAGTGCCTTGTGTGTGTGTGTGTGTGTGTGTGTGTCCACTTCTCTTACTGTGCCCTTGGGTGTGGCCTACCCAGGTGTCAGTCAACCTGCTGACAGTAGACATCATGAAGATAGACTCAAGCCCCCTGAAACCTGACCCTTTGCCTCATTTGAATAGCTTCTCCTCAATAAAAGGGGTCAGCGTGTGCTTTCTCTCTCTCTCTCTCTCTCTCTCTCTCTCTCTCTCTCTCTCTCTCTCTGTGTGGACCCTTAAGGTCAGAGGAGCGGTCACAGCGACCCCAAAGAAAAAGGTATTTGTGTCTCTTGTGTGGTAATTTTGTGCAGCCCAATTAGCCCAGTTCAACTGGAGTGATCCCTGAGCCTTTTAGTCTGGAGAACAGAAACCCAGAATTGGCACCCAATGTGGGGCGAAAGGTCTGAGTCTTTAAGCCACCGGGACAAAATGGACAAATGCTGGCTCTTAAGGGGACTCCAATTCAAATTTTAAAAGTCTAGTGAAGTTGAAAATTCTCTCCAGAAGTTAAGCATGCTTAGGATTGCAGAGTATTGTGGGCGGAATTGTAGAAAGTAAGTGAATTAGACAAAAGGAAAATTTGTGACATTAAAATTTTAATATTGTGGTATAATTCTAGAGACTCTAAATAAATGTAAAGAGTTATTAAGATGATTAATGGGCTGTGTTGTTGAGTTGAGTCTTCTCCATGGAAAGAGTGCTTTTATGAATTTTTTTTAAAAATTGTTTTTGTAAATCTTTATGAAAAATTTTTTGGGGGCTGGGATTGTGGCTCAGTGGTAGAGTGCTCGCCTAGCACTGGCGGGACCTGGGCTCGATCCTCAGCACCATATAAAAATAAAGGCTTTATGTTATGTCCATCTACACCTAAAAAATAAATATTAAAAAAAATGTTTTAAAAAATACTTTTTGACCTTTATGTTATAAAAGTTTGTGCTAAGAGTGAGAAAAAGGGAGAGAAAAATGTTGTGATGTTTACCTGGAAAGAAGTAAGTTTCAATTTTCTATTGTTTTTGTCAATACTCAGAAAGTTTGTACTGACCTCTTTGCTACATGATTGTCCTATGAATCAGAATGGCTGCAACTCAGCCGCTGGGGACAAGAGACTTTAGCCTCTGATTGCTGCTCCCTGTGGGGTCCTAGCCCCAGCAGTGCCTTTAACCCTTAAATGACTTGACCTGAATGCCGAACACAGACTAATTTAAGATCTGATGGTAATGCTGGCTTTTGCCACTAAAAAACCTTTGGAGCACCCACGTGCCACAGAAAAAAGTACAGGATGCGGGACGCAGGCTGCAACCACAGGTTGCAGAGACAAAGCAAGCTGCTACTGCAGTAGGATCTTGGCCTGGCTGGAGGAGCAGGCTTCCTGGTCCCACCTCCAACACTTTCGCGGGCTTCCGATTGGTTCTTCCACAGTCCCTCAGAAGGACTTCTAGTCCCGCCTTCCAGCCACTAACTTGTACTTCCTGTTTCAGATTGCTACCGGAGCTGCTCAGAGCCTGTATTCTTAAGAATTTCCACCCGTAAATGCTAATAAAAGATATCTTTTTCAGACAAAATTTAATTTCACAGGTTTCTATGTTGCAGCCCTAAATTTAAGTTAGTTCTGAGTTAAATATCCTGACTTTTCTCTATAGTTGTGTTACTAAATAATGTTCTATTAATAAATTAAAGTTAAATACAAACATGCTTGTTTGTATTTAACTTTAATTTTGGAGGTTATGGGGATGCATTTGCTCGCCACAGGAACAAAGCCGGCAATGTTCCTGTGATGACCAAAAAATCCTTATTCTCATTCCTGACTATAAAAAATAAATATGTATACACAAGGCTCTTATTTCAGTTACATCAAGTGGTGTCACATAAAAGAGTGCTCTCCTAGGTAAAAATAAATTGAAATGGATCCAAGTATTTTAAAAACTACATGGTTACATAAAGTTAATACAACTATAAGTTATGTCCTTATTCTTAATATATATTTTTCTAGGTATTTAGATAACCTATAGTTGTTAATCTATAAAATAACTAGCACATATGTCTAATTGTTTAGTTAATATATATTTGTCTAATTGTTTTTCTTCAACAGAAAACCCATAATTTATGTTTTATATGTACATTTATCAGATACTGTCTTTTAATTACAGATATTTAAGATAAATGTGTTTGTTATAAATTTGCTTTTAAGTAAAAATACAATCTTCAAGTAGTTTATAATTCTCAAAGTTACTGTACAAACTCATAAAATGATAAACAAATATAATTCTGTCTACAAAATATCTAAGGATTTTAACTATATTTTCATTGATATTTCTTATCAAAGTACAATAATTTGTTTATAAATTCTAAAGTTTTCAAAAATTGTTCTAAAGTATAATTAGAAAAAATTCTGAAAAAAAAAGATGCTTCAACAAAGAGAAAGCACACATTGGTTCCTAAAAACACAAACAAACAAACAAAAAATAACAACAACAAAATAAGGTCTTTATATTCTAGATTTTAATGATAAAAGTATTTTCCTAAATAAAAAGATTTTTATATTATTTAAACAGATGATGTAAAAAGTTAAAACAATTAAAAAAGAGATTTATATATACTAGACTGACTATAAAAATTTTAACTGATTAATTCAAGGATATTTCAGGCTATTTTCCTAATTTAACTATACTGATGTGAGCTAAGATTTGTCCATATTTTGACATGATAAACACCTATTAAAATGTTAAGTTTCTTTTCTTAAAAAAAAAAGGGGGGTCCTTATTGCCTAATAATTCTTGCTGCTTAAGCCAAAGATTAATTTTGGTAAGTAAATTCATATTCTCAATTAAACACTAAATATATTAAACTGCTAACTTAGATCCCAATTTTGACAATTGTCCTTTGAGACTAAATTTGATTGACTCTAAGACACTGAGACACTGTTGATTTTTACATATTTTATTAGATAATTATGAAATTTAAAAAACATTTTATTAAAACTGAGGTTCTCCAAATTAAAGTTATATGTTACTTTTGAGCAATAAAGGTTACAAACCTTAAAAATTCATTGATATTGTATAAGTTCTCTGACTGGACCCTATTGTTGAGAGCCACAGCCAAAGGGGCCCCAGCAAACTTCCAGCTGACAGCTGATGATTGGCTCACAGCGGCCCCAGCAACTTCTAGCTGCCAACTGATTGGCTCCTCTGCGGTGATGCTCATTGGGCTGTTTCCCCGCCCTTTTAGACCACGGAGCTGCTCATTGGGGGACTTTTTTGGCTCCGCCCACGTGACCCAGCCAATCGGCCTCAAGAGCAGGAGGAGTGGGGGAGGTTGAGAGGCTTGTGGGAAGCCGGTGGTGGCAGTTGGGCTCTGAGGGTTTTTCCTGAGGAGCTGTGAGGTGTGGTGTGTGATTCTAAAAATAAAGTTCGTTTCTTTTGACAAGTGGCTCCTGAACTGTGCCCAGCCAGACTGCGGCACCCTATTGTCCATAAAAAATACAGTAAGATTTATATAGTGCTCCCTTCACTAAAAGATAACCTTAATCATATTTTTTAAAGATAATTAAGAGATACCTATTTAAAGTATAATATTCTAAAACATAAAGAGATTTTAAGACCTTCTCAAAAAGAGATTGAGGGTTCTTTCTAAATTGTTAGAATGGATCGACTAGTCTATATTAAAAAATTATAATAATCAATAAAAGGTAAATCTATTCTTATCATTTAAATAGTTGTACTATTATCTATAACTTAAACTAATAATACTATGACTTATTCCAAGCCTTTACTCAATTTTATTAAATAAAGAAAAGGGGGAATACAGGACCCCAGAGACACACACTAGATTTTACAAATATTTTAAAATTTTTTCTTAAATTTTAATATTGAGAGTCTTAATGTTACTGAACATGATTCAGTAAGTTAAATCAGATATCAAAGGAGAGTTTAAACCAGATATCATGATAATGACTGAGAAACGTGGCACAGGAAGGTAAATTTCCAGCTACAGAGTTTATAGCCATGCAGCTTCACGAGCTTGTCAGGTAAATAAAAATTATGAAAAGACTTGTATAGATCCATTTCCCAGGTCCACCTTTAATGTGTCTTGCAGTATGGACTGGAAAGTTCGCCCATAAAACTAGATTAATTGTCCTGACTGTAATGATCAGTTATGTATTGATTCTGTGGTAAACAGACTGTCTGGAAGTATCTTTTGAGAAAAAGACAGTGTTGAAATAACGGATTCTTCCGCATCCGTATGGATGGCGGCTATGGACCAGAAGTGAGTAACACCAACTAAGAGCCAGTTCTCTATGAGGGATCATGACCTGAGTCTTAGCACTGCTCTCCTCTTCATCTATCTGTGTCTCTCAGCTTTGTCACAATATTACTATTTGTCTGTCTATGGCCTTTCTCCTTTCTTCCTGACTGCAGCCTCACCAGCCCAGTGCTGTGAGCTGGGTCCTCCATGGAGAAGAAACCTGAGTTTGCCGATCCTAAGATAAATGCTGGTGTGGAGGCCTCAGGAGCATTATCTATCAAGGAGACAGAGAGCCCTCTAGGGGACAATGCCTTGCACACTCCACATCACCCTGTTCGGCCCTGGAGGATGGCTGGTTAGTCAATGATGGGTAAGATTCCTCAAGGGAGGGACAATCTAAGACAGGCACAGTCGCAAAGGGGGCCCTCAGGAGAAAACTTGGGGTCCAACAGAGGTGAGGCACAGAATCTCACTCCCCCACCTGTGCAAAGGCCTAATTCTTCTCCCCTTCTGAGAGAGGTCTCCTGCCCCATGACTGCTTTACTCCCCATATCCAGCTCAGATTGGGACCCAAGTGACAGACAGAGACTTAGTCAACAGTGACTGCCCTCTCACCATAGCAGGAAACACCTGCAGCTACAGGAATGGGCCATGTATGGATGCTTTTCTCTTTCTTGGTTCTTCTCATTTTTTTCTATGCTTTTCCCTTTTCCTTCTCTCATCAGGGTTCTCTTTTGACAACAAATTTAATAGTAGGGGAGAAAATGTTGGAATAGCCTTCAGCTGCAACTAACAGCTATGAACAGCATGGGGTGCTTAAGGAATCCACATTCCTTCAGGCCTGACAGGATGGGGTGCTCTGCTCTATCAAGACATCAATGAAACCACTTGTGGATAGCATTGCCAAACTACCAGGCCAAACTACCCTGACTCAGTAAGCCTCTTCCCTTAGGGACAAAGATCCTTCCAGCTTGCTTTCCACCATGACAGCAATATTTAGAGTTTCCTCACAGTGTGGTTACATTAGGCAGAAGATGATTGGCTTATGGATATTATCTTGCTTATGTATGATTGATGGGCATGCCCCACTGAAACCCTATAACAGTTGTGTATGTTCAAAAAAAAAAAAAAAAAAAACTGAGCTACTGGACATCGACTTGAGGTAAGTCACCAGCCAGTTATCACCAGCTCCCGTGACTGAGGTAGACAAAGTAGCCGAGCAACAAATTGACCACACCAGTGACAGAAACATATACAAGACAGCAGATAAAAAAAACCCAAGCCATCCAATTATGCTCGACTTTAGTGACTAAGACTACATTTACCTATATGGACAATTGTTGGAAAAAACACTAAAATAGATTTTTCCAAGAATATTTATATTACTGACAGACATAATAAAATCCTTAAATGTGAGAATTAAGAGAAAAGATGATAAATATCTTATAGCCTGTACGAATACAACTTATTGTATCATTAGTTATTGCCAGCAAATATTTTAGAGCTATAATATGCTAAAGTTAATATTCAGGCTTTAAAACAGGTGTATGTCAATTAACCAGACCTAAGCAAGCTGCTGGTCTCATAATCCCTGAATGACTAATTTAAATATTATTCCTTGCTTATTCAATTGCAGCCTTTGTGGCTATGTCTTAAAACTTACAATGTATAGATTTTCTTAATGTTTGACATAAATTACTTCCAAAATTCTTCATGGTCAGATAAGTGCTGATGGAAGGATGAGAGAACTAAGTAATGATGTTCTAGAAGACAATGTAATAAGTAATGTGAGTGAGCCCCTTGCTCTATGGTTTATGGAGAGGCTTGAGAATGTCTGTTACTGTGGCCAAACACAATGTCTCCCAATAAAATTGGGAAAAGATTAAAAATCTTCTGATGAGTGTTTGGCAAATAATAATAACCTGGATCTTCCAAGTTGATTGTGTTATGAAGATAATATGTTTTCTACTAATTCTTTTTGTGTTTCAATAGCAGATCGTGTTGACCTTGGACCAAGAGTCAAGTGACTGAAAGATA
Source organism: Marmota flaviventris (assembly GCF_047511675.1). NCBI lineage: Eukaryota > Metazoa > Chordata > Mammalia > Rodentia > Sciuridae > Marmota > Marmota flaviventris. The sequence goes on from NC_092502.1 coordinate 28,928,633, forward strand.
AAATTTCCCAGTTACATTTTTTTTATATATATTAAGAAAGAAGGAATATGTGGTAGACCAACCGTACACGTGACTGAGTCACACTCCCCGGCTGGGTGCTGAGGCTCTCAGTCGCAGAAATGTGGCAGAGCTTTCCCCACCCTTCTTGGGTTCGAGGATCGGTGTCTCATGCATGGGTGTGTCTTACTACAGCCCTTGGGTGGAGCTACGCTCACCTGTTCCTCTGTAATATAACCCTTGCCCTGTTTAGGATAGAATCTTCCATGGAAGTGCCTTGTGTGTGTGTGTGTCCCCTTCTTTTACTGTGCCCTTGGGTGTGGCCTACCCAGGTGTCAGTCAACCTGCTGACAGTGGACATCATGAAGATAGACTCTGCCCCCTGAAACCTGACCCCGTGTCTCATTTGAATATCTTCTCCTCAATAAAAGGGGTCAGCACGTGCTCTCTCTCTTTCTGCAGACCCTTAAGTACAGAGGAGCCATCACAGCGACCCCAAAGAAAAAGGTATTTGTGTCTCTTGTGTGGTAATTTCGTGCAGCCCAATTAGCCCAGTTTAACTGGAGTGAGCCTTTTAGTTGAGAGAAAAGAAACCTGGCAATAAAACTTGGGTTATGAACAAGCATGCAAAAGATTTGACATATGAAATACTAATACATGGATACACACACAAAAAAAAATGGATGCCTAAAATTGATACATGATTTTTTAAAGATTTCTAAATATAAGAAATTCCAAATATATTAATCCAAACTTTTTGGGTTAAAAAGCATGCTTTATTGCTTTTGTGAAGTTAATAAAGATGCACAGCCACCCCACTGAAGTTACCAGTGTGTGTGTGTGCATTTGTGTGTGTGTGTGTGTGTGTATATGTATGTATATATATATATATATATATATATATATATATATATATATATATATATATATATATATATATATATATATAATTTATAATCATCGCAGACAAGATATGGGACTTATGCTGGAACTAAAACCAATGTATCATGAAAATGCTCTGTTTCAAGTTGTTTTGATCTTACATTTTCTGATTCTGTGTCCTCTCATCTTTCCTTCTTCACTCGGTTCCCCCAGTAACAGCCCAAATGTTCCCTCCATTGCTTTTTTCATTGTTTTCAGTTAATTTTTCATTCCTTCTTCTCTATAGCTGACACCTGCCAACTACCTCCTATCTCTCTTCTGATCACTTTTTCAAAGACTTCAAGACTATTTTTTGCCTCCCTACCCTATTTTTTCTTAAGAAACTGTATTTTCAATAAATAGTATAAATTATATAGCTTATGTAATTCCAACCCCATTCAAGTTGTCGTGATTATTAATATAGTGGACAACATAGTAGGTATCTGCTGTTGAATGCTGTAGAGTGATCTAGTTCATAGTTTTCTTGGTTTTTACATAGTTGATGCTGTTGTTAAATTCTAACATCATCATTTTGATATGGGTGGCAATTAGTGTTAGAAATGTCAAAGTAGACAAGGCACTTATTTGCCTTAAGACTGTATACCTGTTGCTGACATTAGTGGTATTCCTGGTTTCCTCCTCTTCTAAGAGATGTTGGAAAGAGATTGAAACATTTAAGATCACAAAGTAGAGATCCTGCTGCTGAGAAATACTTGTATCTCAATTCAGCAAAAGTGAATCTCACCCACACTTGACCTCACCCAACATAAGCCTTAATATTACTCCAAATCAACCAATTGAGGAGGAAAAAAAACAATCCAACAATAAGGACACAAGGAGGGACAATCAATCTGAAAGAGATCTCAGGTCCTACCCTTGGCCATCTATCCATACATCAAAAACAGAGAGAAGTCCCAGGACAGCTAAAATAATTACACACCAAAGGACATACATAAAACTGAGGAAGGGGAATCCATCTCAATTGATGTGAAAGTCCAAGACCTCTGAAATCATGAGGAAAAAGACAAACAAATCAACCCTAAAATTCACAGTCTTCAACAAAGGATCTCACTAATATTGGACTGGACAAAATCCCAGGGGGAAAAAAGATTGTAAAAGGCCAATTATTAAAATTTTCAATAAACTAAAAGAAGATCTAAGGAATAGATTAAGAGAACAAACACAGGACATGAAATACTATTTTAATTTAGAAATATGAACATTCTGGGTTGGGGTTGTGGCTCAGCAGTAGAGCACTTGCCTAGCACATGTGAGGCACTGGATTCAATCTTCAGCACCACATACTAGTAAATACATAAAATAAAGGTATCGAGACAATCTACAACTGAAAAAAAAAAGAAAGAAATAGGAACACTGAAAAAACCAAACATAATTCTCAGAAATAAAATAAATCAAATTAAAATTTACTTGAAAGCATCACTAACAAAGTAGATTGTGTAGAAAACAGAACTTTAGCCCTTGAAGATAGAACATTGGTCCTTGAAGACAGGGTATATGGTCTTGAGTAAACAGAATGAAATAAAGGGAAAATTGATAGAACCTGTCCAAAATATACAAGAACCCTAGGACTACATCAAGAGACCAAACCCAAGAATCACTGGACAGAATAGAACATGGAGATATAAGGTAAAGGGGTTAAGAATATTTTCAGCAAAATAGTTACAGAAAATTTTCCCATGTCAGAAATGAGATAGACATCCACATACAGGAATCATACAAAACCCCAAATAGAGACGTTCTCCAAGACATAATCAAAATGCCTAACATAGAACAGAAGTACAGAATATTTAAAGCTGCAAGAGAAAAACATCAGGTAACTTTAAGATGCAAACCAATAGCAATCATTTCTGATTTCTCAATTATCAAGGAGGGCCTGCAATGAGATACTCTAAATTCTAAAAGAAAACAACTGCCTGCCAAAGTTGCAATACCCAGCAAAATTCAGCTTCAAATTCAAAGGAAAAATGTAACATTTCAATGAAAACGATAATCTAAAATAATTCATGACCACCAAACTAGTACTACAAAGAATATTCAAAGATAAGCTGCACATAGAGGACCTTCCCATCCCCAAATCCCAAAGCTCCCAGATAGAGAAAAATCAATAGAACAGTAATCCTCCAAATGAGGATCAAAACAGTATTAAATATTGGAAAAACAAGATGGCAGGAAACCACAAAGAAATATTAGTACTAACATTGAGAGTTAATGTTCTCAACTCCCCAGTTAAAAGACAGATTAGTGGAACTGATCAAAAAGCAAGATTCAACTATATGCTATTTAGAAGACACTCATCTCATAGAAAAGGACACTCACAAGTTGAAGGTAAAAGGATGGAAATAAACATTCCATCCAAAGATAGAAAACAAGCAGAAATATCTCATATCTGAAAATCAGATTTCAAGCAAAAATTAAGGAGGAAAATAAGGTCCCTATATATTTATCAATGGAACTATGCAACAAGAAGATATAATGATAGTAAATATTTATGCTTCAAGTGTCAGCACACCAATTACATTTAAAAAAAATACTCCTTATATTAAATCTCACATAGAACCCAACACAGTAATTCTAGGTGATTTCCATAAGAAAAAAATATAAAACCTACAACAAATGATACAGCAATTCAGCTTGCTAGTAATAAATTCTAAAAACCAAAATGAATTATGTTTCAACACTAAAACTAGTGAAGATTTAAAAAATGATATTTTGAGTCTTTGAGAATTTATAGAAAAGAACCCTCACATACTTCTCTAATCAGAATAAAAATGAAGACAACCTTGTTAAAGAGCAATTTACAATGTATCATGAATATCTTTATTTATTCATCTGTAATTTTACTTCTAGAAGTTTGTTTACTTCTAGAAATATCAAGATAAAAATAATAGTAGATGGATGCAAAAATTTATTTATGAGCACATTTATCACAATAGTGTTTCTAATAGTAAAAATTTTATTAGGAACAACATAAATTAACCAACCATAGAGGATTGATTAAAGTCTCATAATATACCACACGAGTAGCCAGGTTTCCACTCATTAAAAAGTGTCATAGATGATTTAAAGAGGCAGAAATATGTTCATGACACATTATTAAATTAATGTAATGGGTTATAAAAGATCAAACAGTTTCTATAATTCAAAAAGACCTAAGAATAAGAAAACCTATAATGGTAACAACATGGTAGACTTTTTCTTCTGTTTGTTTGCTTATATTTTCTTTTTTTATTTGATTTTTTTAATATTTAATTGATTTTATTTTTAAAATACATGACAGAGGAATGCATTACAATTCTTATTACACATATAGAGCACAATCTTTCATATCTCTGTATATATGTTCAATTTTAAACACAAGCAACTTCTTAAAACTTTCACAAAAATAGTTAAAAAATAATTATTTTGAAAGAAAAAATACTAGGTGATTTCAATACACCCTTATCACCAAATAGGTCATCAAAACATTTCCAACCTAAATAAAGCCAATGGACTTTACACATATCTATGCAATGTTTTACTCCAAACAGTTGAATTTATCTTCTTTCTAGTAGCTCATGGAACTTTTGTCCAAAATAGACCCTACTCTAGGTCACAAAGTGAATCTTGGAAAACACAAAAAGTCAATATAATCCCACACATCTGATCAGATCATAATGGAATCTTGCAACAAGAAAAACAGTAGAAACCACAATCAACAGCAAGAAAAATAGTAAAAACCACACAAACACATGGATATAGAATAATACTCTCCTAAATGAAGAGTGGTTCAAATAAGAAATGAAAGTAGAAATTAAGAAAATATTAAACAAGAACAGAGATACAGCATATTAAAATCTCTGAGACAATTTAAAAGCAACCCTAAAAGGAAAACTGAGGATCAATGCAGTATTAAATATTGAAAAAAAGATGGGAGGAAACCACAAAGAAATATTGACTAACACTGAGAGTTAATTTTCTCAGTGTTAAAAATAGAGCCAGGAGAAGGAAGATGGCGGCGAGGGGAGTGCACTGTCCCCGTGTGCTGCTTCACTGTGTGGGAGTATGACAAGTCAGGACAGCTAAAGGATATTTTGTTAGGAATTTCCAGCAATAGTGGGGTGCTCCGGAATCTGGAGGAAGGATTTCCATCGCACGAGGATCGGATACGGGGACTCAAACCCGAGAGGTTTGTCGCACGGAGGGTAACACTGCTTATTCAGCAAATCGCCCCGCGGCTAAAGTCTGCAGAGCGCGCTGGGATAGAGACGCAGGGTTACAGCGCTGCAGTTTCTGCCAGCCGCGCAAGCACCGTACTCAGGGCTGAATTCTGGGTTCGAGACGGGGGAAGGAAGCGGTCCATCTCGGTTCTCCACACCGGTCAGACCACAGAGGAGGCCAGCAGCCACCATGTTGGTAAACTGACGTCACCACCCCTGTTTTCGACTGACCGCAGCTCATTCAGCCATAGATCAGGTAATTTCAGGCTGCAATTCGCCTGCGGCTTGCAGACAGATTGCTAGGGTTCAGCGCCTGGGTGCTTCTTAGAACCTGATCCTATCGGAGCGAACACCGAGCGCGGGGCGGCTGAGTTCCGGCTCCCGGAACCGTCCCGGAACTGCCCTGGCCCAGGGCTGCGGAGCCTGCGGAGGCTGCTTCTTGGACCCTGCGCCTATCAGAGCATACACCAAGCACTAAGCAGCCGAATATTAGTACTAACATTGAGAGTTAATGTTATACACTGCTTCTTGGAGCATACACCAAGCACTAAGCAGCCGAATTCCGGCTCCCGGAACTGAGCCCGCGGGGACTGCTTCTTGGAGCTTACACTTATAGGAGCTTACACAGAGCATGGAGCGGCCGAGTTCCGGCTCCCGGAACTTCCCTGGCCCGGGGCTAGGAGCCCGCGGAAACTGCTTCTCAGTCCGGGTCCTGCTGAGGGCCAGTCAGGACTCACCCGTTGCTTTGGTTGCCTGGCAAGGGGAACGAAATGCTGCCATTCGCATAGGATACCAACATGGCAGAGATCTGATGTCAGCAGAAAGTAGCGGAGGAGAGAACTTCATCAATACCAGCGGTGACATAAGCAGTTGGTCTCCTGGTAGGGGGGGTGAGGCACAGTCACCCGAGTCTCCTCAATTAGTCGTCGAGCCAGAGGGGAGGAGCCGGGCCGCCGCCAGCGCCCAGAGCAGGCCCAGCGGCTCGCCAGCGTGGTGACCGTGTGACCCCAATTGGAGAGGGGGCGGAGCGGAGCCGCCACCCGCACCCGCAAGGTGGGCAGACCCGCGACCCAGTGGTACATGGGCGTGGTAGGAGGGGCAGGGCAGAGCCGCCGTTCGCGCTGGCAAGGTAAACAGACCTGTGACAGCCTGGCGGGTCAGGCCCAGTGGCCTGCCAGTGTGGTACACACGTCACCCCAACTGGAGTAGGGGCAGAGCAGATCCTTCTGCCACGCCCGGATCAGGCCCTGCCGGTGTGGTGGTCACGTGACCCCAATTGGAGTGGGGGCGGAGCGGAACCGCCACCCGTGCCCGCAGGGTGAGCAGACCAGTGATCAACCTGCAGATCAGGCCCAGGGGTCCGCAGGCGTGGTAGGAGGGGCAGGGCAGATCCGCCGCCCGCGCCTCCAAGGTAGGCAGACCTACAACAGACCGGCGGATCAGGCCCAGGAGCCTGCCGGCGTGGTACAAACACCACCCTAATTGGAGTAGTGGCAGAGCAGAGTCGCCGCCCGTGCCAGGAACAGGCCCAGCGACCTGCAGACGGGGTAGTCACGACACCCCAATTGGAGTAGGGGCAGAGCAGAGCCTCCACCCGTGCCCGAAAGGTGGGCAGATCTGCGACCGACCAGCGGGACAGGCCCAGTGGCCTGCCGGTACGACAGACACGTCAACCCATTTGGAGTAGGGGCAGAGTAGAGCCGCCTCCCGCGCCTGCAGGGTAGGCAAACCTGCAACCAACTGGCGGATCAGGCCCGGTGGCCTGCCGGCGTGGTACACTCGTCACCCCAATCGGAGTAGGGGCAGAACAGAGCCGCCGCCAGCTCCCAGAACAGGCCCAGTGACCTGCCGGTGTGGTAGCCACGAAACCCCAATTGGAATAAGGAGAGAGCAGAGCCGCCGCCCGCACCTGCAGGAAAGATATGCAAGCAGTATGAAAAGACAAGAAAAGAAAGGACCACAAGCAATGCAGGTCAACGCAACTTTAGAAGCGGTAACAGCTGCAACAGATGGAATGTCAGATAAAGAATTCAGGATATACATGCTTCAAATGATCTGGAGTATCAAGGAAGACATTAAACAGCAAAATCAGACAATGAAAGATCACTTCGACAACGAATTACGCAAACAAATCCAGGAAGCAAAGGATCAACTATACAGGGAGATAGAGGTTATAAAAAACAAACAAACAGAAATCCTAGAAATGCAGGAAGCAATAAACCAACTTAAAAACTCAATTGAGAATACTACCAGCAGAGTAGAACACTTAGAAGATAGAACATCAGACAATGAAGACAAAGTATTTCAACTGGAAAAGAACATAGACAGCTCAGCAAGACTGTTAAGGAACCATGAGCAGAACATCCAAGAAATATGGGATAACATTAAGAGACCAAACTTAAGAGTCATTGGGATACAGGAAGGTACAGAGCTCCAAACCAAAGGAATGAGAAGTCTATTCAATGAAATAATACAAGAAAACTTCCCAGACTTGAAGAATGAGACAGAATCCCAAATCCTAGAAGCCTACAGGACGCCGAATGTGCAAAATCATAAGAGATCCACACCTAGACACATTATAATGAAGATGCCCAACATACAGAATAAGGAGAGAATTTTAAAAGTTACAAGAGAAAGGAAGCAGATTACATTTAGGGGTAAGCCAATCAGGATAACAGCTGATCTTTCAACACAGACTCTGAAAGCTAGAAGATCCTGGAATAACATATTTCAAACACTGAAAGAAAATGGGTTCCAACCAAGAATTGTGTATCCAGCGAAATTAAGCTTCAGGATGGAGGATGAAATTAAAACCTTCCACGATAAACAAAAGTTTAAAGAATTCACAGCTAGAAAACCATCTCTTCAAAACATCCTCGCCAAAGCATTACAGGAAGAGGAAATGGAAAATAACAATGAAAACCAACAGTGGGAGGTAGGACAGTAAAGGGGGGGGAAATAATCAAAGAGGAAAACAAACCATGTTTAGTAACAGAAATAAACAAATATGGCTGGAAGAACAACCCATATCTCAATAATAACCCTAAATGTTAATGGCTTAAACTCACCAATTAAGAGACACAGGCTAGTAGAATGGATCACAAAACAAGACCCAACAATATGCTGCCTACAGGAGACACATTTGATAGGAAAAGACATACATAGGTTGAAGGTGAAAGGTTGGGAAAAATCATATCACTCATATGGACTTCGGAAACAAGCAGGAGTGTCCATACTCATATCAAATAAAATAGATTTCAAGCCAAAGTTAATCAAAAGAGATAAAGAGGGACACTACATACTGCTTAAGGGAACCATACAACAACAAGACATAACAATCATAAATATTTATGCCCCAAACAATGGTGCAGCTATGTTCGTCAAACAAACTCTTCTCAAGTTCAAGAGTCTAATAGACCACCATACCATAATCATGGGAGACTTCAACACACCTCTCTCGCCACTGGACAGATCTTCCAAACAAAAGTTGAATAAGGAAACTATAGAACTCAATAACACTATTAATAACCTAGACCTAATTGACATATATAGAGTATACCACCCAACATCAAGCAGTTACACTTTTTTCTCAGCAGCACATGGATCCTTCTCTAAAATAGATCATATATTATGTCACAGGGCAACTCTTAGACAATATAAAGGAGTAGAGATAATACCATGCATCTTATCTGATCATAATGGAATGAAACTGAAAATCAACGATAAAAGAAGGAAGGAAAAAGCATACATCACTTGGAGAATGAACAATAGGTTACTGAATGATCAATGGGTTATAGAAGACATCAAGGAGGAAATTAAAAAATTCTTAGAGATTAATGAAAACACAGACACAACATATCGGAATCTATGGGACACATTGAAAGCAGTTCTAAGAGGAAAATTCATTGTTTGGAGTTCATTCCTTAAAAAAAGAAAAAACCAACAAATAAATGATCTCATACTTCATCTCAAAATCCTTGAAAAATAAGAGCAAAACAACAGCAAAAGAAGTAGAAGGCAAGAAATAATTAAAATCAGAGCTGAAATTAATGAAATTGAAACAAAAGAAACAATTGAAAAAATTGACAAAACTAAAAGTTGGTTCTTTGAAAAAATAAACAAAATCGACAGACCCTTAGCCATGCTAGCGAAGAGAAGAAGAGAGAGAACTCAAATTAGTAGCATACGGGATGAAAAAGGCAATATCACAACAGACACTTCAGAAATACAGAAGATAATCAAAAACTATTTTGAATCCTTATACTCCAACAAATTAGAAGATAGTGAAGGCATAGATAAATTTCTTAAGTCATATGATCTGCCCAGATTGAGTCAGGAGGATATAGAAAACCTAAACAGACCAATATCAATTGAGGAAACAGAAGAAACCATAAAAAGACTACCAACTAAGAAAAGCCCAGGTCCGGATGGGTATACAGCAGAGTTTTACAAAACCTTTCAAGAAGAACTAATACCAATACTTTTCAAGCTACTTCAGGAAATAGAAAAGGAGGGAGAACTTCCAAATTCATTCTATGAGGCCAACATCACCCTGATACCTAAACCAGACAAAGACACTTCAAAGAAAGAAAACTTCAGACCAATATCTCTAATGAACCTAGATGCAAAAATCCTCAATAAAATTCTGGCGAATCGGATACAAAAACATATCAAAAAAATTGTACACCATGATCAAGTAGGATTCATCCCTGGGATGCAAGGCTGGTTCAATATACGGAAATCAATAAATGTTATTCACCACATCAATAGACTTAAAAATAAGAACCATATGATCATCTCGATAGATGCGGAAAAAGCATTCGACAAAGTACAGCATCCCTTTATGTTCAAAACTCTAGAAAAACTAGGGATAACAGGAACATACCTCAATATTGTAAAAGCAATCTATGCTAAGCCTCAGGCTAGCATCATTCTGAATGGAGAAAAACTGAAGGCATTCCCTCTAAAATCTGGAACAAGACAGGGATGCCCTCTCTCTCCACTTCTGTTCAACATAGTTCTCGAAACATTGGCCAGAGCAATTAGACAGACGAAAGAAATTAAAGGCATAAAAATAGGAAAAGAAGAACTTAAATTATCACTATTTGCAGATGATATGATTCTATACCTAGCAGACCCAAAAGGCTCTACAAAGAAACTATTAGAGCTAATAAATGAATTCATCAAAGTGGCAGGCTATAAAATCAACACGCATAAATCAAAGGCATTCCTGTATATCAGCGACAAATCCTCTGGAATGGAAATGAGGACAACCACTCCATTCACAATATCCTCAAAAAAAATAAATAAAATACTTGGGAATCAACCTAACAAAAGAGGTGAAAGACTTATACAATGAAAACTACAGAACCCTAAAGAGAGAAATAAAGAAGATCTTAGAAGATGGAAAAATATACCCTGTTCATGGATAGGCAGAACTAACATCATCAAAATGGCGATATTACCAAAAGTTCTCTATAGGTTTAATGCAATGCCAATCAAAATCCCAACGGCATTTCTTGTAGAAATAGAGAAAGCAATCATGAAATTCATATGGAAAAATAAAAGACCCAGAATAGCAAAAACAATGCTAAGCAGGAAGTGTGAATCAGGCGGTATAGCGATACCAGACTTCAAACTATACTACAGAGCAATAGTAACAAAAACAGCATGGTACTGGTACCAAAACAGACGGGTGGACCAATGGTACAGAATAGAGGACACAGAAACCAATCCACAAAACTACAACTTTCTTATATTTGATAAAGGGGCTAAAAACATGCAATGGAGGAAGGATAGCTTCTTCAACAAATGGTGCTGGGAAAACTGGAAATCCATATGCAACAAAATGAAACTGAATCCCTTTCTCTCGCCATGCACAAAAGTTAATTCAAAATGGATCAAGGAGCTTGATATCAAATCAGAGACGCGCCGTCTGATAGAAGAAAAAGTTGGCTACGATCTACAGTCGGTGGGGTCGGGCTCCAAATTCCTCAATAGGACACCCATAGCACAAAAGTTAATAACTAGAATCAACAAATGGGACTTAATCAAACTAAAAAGTTTTTTCTCAGCAAAAGAAACAATAAGAGAGGTAAATAGGGAGCCTACACCCTGGGAACAAATCTTTACTCCTCACACTTCAGATAGAGCCCTAATATCCAGAGTATACAAAGAACTCAAAAAATTAGACAATAAGAGAACAAACAACCCAATCAACAAATGGGCCAAGGACCTGAACAGACACTTCTCAGAGGAGGACATACAGTCAATCAACAAGTACATGAAAAAATGCTCAACATCTCTAGCTGTCAGAGAAATGCAAATCAAAACCACCCTAAGATACCATCTCACTCCAGTAAGATTGGCAGCCATTAAGAAGTCAAACAACAACAAGTGCTGGCGAGGATGTGGGGAAAAGGGTACACTTGTACATTGCTGGTGGGACTGCAGATCGGTGCAGCCAATTTGGAAAGCAGTATGGAGATTTCTTGGAAAGTTGGGAATGGAGCCACCATTTGACCCAGCTATTCCCCTTCTTGGTCTATTCCCTAAAGACCTAAAAAGGGCATGCTACAGGGACACTGCTACATCGATGTTCATAGCAGCACAGTTCACAATAGCAAGACTGTGGAACCAACCTAGATGCCCTTCAATAGACGAATGGATAAAAAAAATGTGGCATTTATACACAATGGAGTATTACTCTGCATTAAAAAATGACAAAATCATAGAATTTGCAGGGAAATGGATGGCATTAGAGCAGATTATGCTAAGTGAAGCTAGCCAATCCCTAAAAAACAAATGCCAAATGTCTTCTTTGATATAAGGAGAGTAACTAAGAACAGAGTAGGGATGAAGAGCAGGAGAAGAAGATTAACATTTAACAGGGATGAGAGGTGGGAGGGAAAGGGAGAGAGAAGGGAAATTGCATGGTAATGGAAGGAGACCCTCAGGGTTATACAGTGGAGGGGGTAGAGAGAGAGGAGGGGAGGGGAGGGGAGAGGTGGGGAGGGGGGAGGGTGGAGGACGGGAAAGGCAGCGGAGCACAACAGACACTAGTATGGCAATATGTAAATCAATGGATGTGTAACTGATGTGATTCTGCAATCTGTGTATGGGGTGAAGGTGGGAGTTCATAACCCACTTGAATCAAAGTGTGGAATATGATATGTCAAGAAATTTGTAATGTTTTGAACAACCCACAATAAAAAATTTTAAAAATAAATAAATAAATAGAGCCAGGAGTGGTAGTGCACAAGTGGAATCCCAGCAACTTGGAAGGCTGAGGTAGGAGGACTGCAAATTCAAGGCCAGCCTCAGCAACTTAGTGAGGCTCTAAGCAACTTAGTGAGACCCTGCCTCAAACAAAATAAATAAATAAAATGCTGGGATGTTGCTCAGTGGTTAAGCACCTCTGGGTTCAATCCTTGGTAATGAGAGAGAGAGAGAGAAATAGATCACAAATAAATAAGCTATACTCCACTTCAAGGTCTTAGAAAAAGAACAAACTAACCACCCAAACAAGCATAAGATAGGGAATAATTAAGATCAGAGACAAAATTAATGAAATAAAAAATAAAGAACTGGTTCTTTGAAAAGATAAATAAGATTGATAAACCTTTAGCCAAACTAACCAAAAGAAGGAAAGAGAATAACCAAATCAATAAAATTAGAGAGGAAAAGGGAGATATCACCACAGACCCTTCTGAAATTTCAAGGATCATCAAAACTATTTTGAAAATTTATATTTCCATAAGCTAGAAAACCTAGAAGAACTGGCAAATTTCTAGACACAGATGACCTGCTCAAATTGATCCAGGAAGATACAGAGAAACTAAACAGACCAGTATCAAGTAATGAAATTGAAACACCAATTAAAACCTTCCAACAAAGAAAAAGCCCAGAAGTTGATGGATCCTGAGTTGAACTCTACCAGATATTTAAAGAAATCTTTCTCAGTCCATGAAAATGAAAGGGAGAGAACACTCACAAATGCATTCTATGAAGCCAGTATAACTTTGGTAACAAAACCAGACAAAGATATCTAAAAGAAGGAAAACTAACAACCAGTATTCCTAATGAAAATCCCAAAAAAAAAATTTTGTTAGAAAACTACATTGGAAAAAAAACCATCAAGCAGATAAAATACCATTATCATGTGGGTTTCATTCCAGGGATGAAAGATTGGTTCAATATATACCCATAAATAAATGTAATTAATTACTAAAGAGAATTAAGGAAAAGAACCACATGATAATATCAATAGATGCAAAAAATCCTTTTATAAAATCTAGCACCCATTCATATTAAAAACACAGTAGAATTTTTTTGGAGGGGGATCTTCTAAATATGGAATCACATCATCAGCAAATAGTGATCGTTTTGAATATTTTTCCTATTCCTATCCTTTTAATTTCTTTATTCTGTCTAATTGCTCTGGCTAGAGTTTCCAAGACTATGTTGAATAAAAATGGTGAAAGAGGGCATCCTTGTCTTGTTCCAGTTCTTAGAGGGAATGCTTTCAATTTTTCTCCATTTAGAATGCTGTTGGCCTTGGTTTAACATATACATCTTTTAAAATGTTGAGGTATGTTCTTACTAGCCCTAGTTTTTCTACTGTTTTGAACATGAAGGGGTGCTATATTTTGGCAAATGCTTTTGAGAAGATCATATGATTCTTGTCTTTAAGTTACAGAATAATGCAGAAGCCATGCCCTGAGAGTGTACCAAACTGGTCTGAATACACAAAATGCCACAGTATGTCCCAACTCATCCCACCTCGAACTGAGTTTTATATCAGTCAGCTTCAATATTAGGCAGCTCAATAGAGTTGCACAAACACAGGAAGGGGTTAACAACTCCACCCCTTGCTCTATTAGTGCATAACTCATGAAGAATTGAAGAGAAAGATTGTTGGACATAGACAATAACCACCCAATCTGGGCAACTATTTTGACCACCTCAGAGGAGACAGTATATTTTTCATTATGAATTCTTTTTTTCTTTGTGTGTGTGTGTGTGTGTGTGTGTGTGTGTGTGTGAGAGAGAGAGAGAGAGAGAGAGAGAGAGAGAGAGGGGAGAGAATTCTTTCTGTGCTGATTGGTTCAGGGACATTATTTGGTTTTTTTGGTTTTTCTTTAATTATTTGCAGTTTTTAAGTGTAGCTGTCTTTTCCTTGCTTTGTCTTTTGAGGGTTTGGTTTTTAGATTGTACATCTTGGTTTGGTTTTGTATCATTTTCATTTGTTTATTTCCCTTGTTTCACTTTCTCTCTTATCTTTTTCTGCTAATGACTAAGTTAATTTTTCTCTCTCTCCGTTTTCCAATACTTTGCTTCTATTTTTCCCCTCCTGTATAAACATCACCTGTTTTATGTTTTCTACATTCTCTTTGTTCACTTTCTGAAATGGTAAAGTCTTTTCTAACTTCCTAACACATTTTCTTTTCCCGTGATTTATTGTATTTTTACCACCCTTCAGAAATAATTGGTTTATATAACTCCCGTCCCACCATTAAGTCCAATACAATCATTACTGCTGTGGTTGAAATAATTGACACCTGCTGTTTTCTTTAAAGCCAGAACTCATTCAGGGTTATTGTTTGTACTTTTGACAATGACTGAAAACAACATTCCTGATTTTTGGTGGTAATTAATGTTGAAGATGTAATAATAAGTACCAGATATTTACATTAATGCTGTGTATCGCAAACATTTTTATTATTATTTCTCCCTTTTCTGTGAAGTGCTAGGAACTCATAGGGACACCAAAAGTTCACAGGTTAGAGACTCTGATGCTGAACCAAACTCAACAAAAGAGCACCTTCCTCAACACACAAATTAATAATTCTCGGTTATAATTTAATACAAAAAATAGAATAGACAAAAAGCAAAATTAATGATTAGATCATGCAATTCCCACCTCATTCAAGTTGGAGTGATCATAAATATACTAGAAAGCAAAGTAGACACCTGCTACTGAATTCCTCATATAATTCATGGTTACTTATTGTTGCTACTGAGGTTAAATGATAGCTTCAACATTCCTATATAGGTGACAAATAGCATTACAGACATCAAAGTAGACACCAGACATTTAACATAAATCTGCACATTTGTTGCTGACATTAGTGGCACTCCTGGCTCCCCACTCCCTCTCAAAGGGGACAGAAAGTAATTGAGACACTTCAAGATCACACAGTAGACATCATAGAGCTGTGAAATACATCTCAATCAAGCAAGAGTGAATCTTATTTTACACAAAATCTACTGTATCTGAGCCTTGATGTTACTCCAACTCAGTGAGGGACAAAAGCCCCAAACCAACAACAAAGACCCAAGGAGGAACAATCAGAGAGGAACTCAGGTTCTACCCCTTGGTATCTACCCATATATGAGAAATGGAGAGAAGCACCACAACAATATGAGATAATTACACACAAAATAATACATTAAAAGAAAAAAAATAAAGAGGAGAATCCACCTCAAGTGATGCAGGAGTCCAAGACCTCTAAAAAATGAGAAAACAGGCAAATAAATCTCCCCCCCCCCAAAAAAAATACACAATACCCAACAAAGGATCCCATTGATAGTGAGGTGGATGAAACTCCAGAGAAAGATTGTAAAATGCTGATTATTAAAATGCTCAATGAACTAAAAGAAGATCTAAGGAAAGAATTAAGAGAGCAATTACAGGAGATGAAAGACCACTTTAATAAAGTAATACAATAGTGAAAAGAAACTAAGCAAAACTCCTAGAAATGAAAGGCACAATCAAATTAAGAACTCATTTGAAGCCATCACTAATGGATTAGATTGCATAGGAAATAGAACCTTAGCCCTTGAAGACAGAACTTCAAGATTTGAAGACAGGGTGTATGATGTTAAGTACACACTTGTAATAAAGGAAATAAAATTATACAACACAACCAGAATATACAACTTTAACCTGAGAATCATTGGGATAGGAGGGAATGTGGAGATACAAATTAAAGGCATAAGGAACATTTTAATGAGGCAGTCACAGAATACTTTTCCCATATCACCAATGAGATAGACATTCACATTCCCCAAATAGACTTAGTTACATGAGAAGCTCACCAAGACAGCATAATCAAAAAACCTGACATAGAAAATAAGGAAAGAATATTAAAAGCCACAAGAAAGAAACATAGGTCACATTTAGAGGCAAACTGAAAGGCTTATTTCTGATTTCTCAGCTCAGAACCTAAAATCAAGGAGAATGTGGATTGAAATATTCCAAGCCCCAACAGAAAACAACTGCCATCCAAGCTTACTAAACCCAGCAAAGCTCAGTTTCAAATTCAAGGTAGAAATGAAAACTTTCCCCAATAAGAATAAACTAATTCATGAGCACCAAGCTAGTACTACAAAGAATACTCAAAGATAACTGAACACACAAGAACTAAAAACAATTCTCAAAGCCCCCAAACACAGAAAATTTAGTAGAAGAATTGTCCACTAAATGAGAATCAAGGCAGGATAAAATACAGCAAAAAACAAAAATGACAGGAAACCACAAATGCATATCCACAATAATGCTGAATGTTAATGGTCTCAATTCTCAACTTAAAAGACACAGATTATCAGAAGGGATCAAAACAAAGGATTCAATTACAGGCAAAGATATCCACAGGCTGAAAGCAAAAGCCTGGAAAAAAATATTCCATGCGTATGGACCATGAAAACCAGCAGGATTAGCTATTCTCATATCTGAGAAAGCAGATTTCAAGCAAAAATTAAGAGACAAAGAAGAGACAAAGGCCACCACAGAAGACACAAAGAAGGCCACTGCATCCTAGTAAAGAGAATAAAGAGTAAAAATCCAATGAGAGGACTTAAAAATAGTCAACATTTACACAACAAATGTCAGTGCATCCAGTTACATAGAAAAACATTACGAGATTACATTACATCCCACATAGACCCCAAAACAATAATACTGGGTGATTTTAATACACCCTTATCACCAATGGACATAAAATCAATAAACATATCTACAACCCAAATAACACTATAAATCAAATGGACTTAATGGATAGCTACAGAATATTTTACCTCCAAACAGCTTAATTTATCTTCTTCTCAGCTGCATATAAAACTCTTTTCAAAATAGGTAACATTCTAGGTTACAAAGCAAATCTTAGCAAATGCAAAATAAATTTTGACAAAATCCCATGTATCCTATCAGATAATAATGGAATGAGACAGGAAATCAACAGCAGAAGAAATTAATAGAAAGTATTTTAAAACATGAACATTGAATGATACTCTTTTAAGTGAAAAAAATGGATCAAAGAAGAAATGAGACTAGAAATCAGGATATTCTTAGAAATAAATGAGAACAGAAATATAACAAAATCTCTAGGACTGTATGAAAATAGTTTTAAATTATAAAATTTATAGCACTGAGTACCTAATAAAAAAATTAGAAAGATCCTAAAAAAGCATTCCACCTCAAGGCCTTTGAAAAAGAAGAATAAACTAACCCCCAAATCAGTAGAAGACAGGAAATAATTAAGATTGGAGCTGACATCAATGAAATTTAGAATAAGAAAACAATACACAGGATCAATGCAATGAAGTGTAAGGGTTCTGCCCGTGGAAATGTACAAGACAGCAAATTTCCTCTGGTGAACAAACTCCTGGGGGGGTGGGGGTGGATAACAGTCATTTTGTTTTCCACAATTGAAATATTCTGTAGTTTCTCCCAGGAACTAGGAAGATAACTAATAAGTGTGCATGCCTAGCTGCTGTGGTAATGTCCTCAGTATTAAGAGTCTTATCGGCCTCTATCTTGATCTCAGGTGCACAGCTCCTGGGGATAAACGCTCTTGCTAGACAATCATAATGTTTCACCAAGCTCCCCTGCACCTGAACCTATCCATATAACAATAACTTTAAAAACAATGGACTTTCTTGAGAGCTACACAAAGCTCCTAGCATTGCGCATTGCAACTATAGCATGTAACTGAAGAATAAGCAGCATAATGTTGCTAACTCTGTAACCTGCCTAATGACACAATGAACAATGATGTATTACAGATGCCAGTGACCTAATGTAGCCTATTGATATAAATAAAGCTGGCAGCTTGGACAGGGGGTCATTCTGCGTTCTGCCATTCCGCCTCTGCATCTTGCTTCTGGCTCCTTTTGATTTCTTTACAATAAAGAGTTGGTTCTGTGAAAACATAAATAAGATTGACAAATCCTTAGCCAAACTAACCAAAATAAAAGAGTAAGAAAACATGAATCAACAAGATCAGAGATGAAAAATGAGATGTCGCTATAGACCCTTCTGAAATCCAGAGTATTATCAGAACCTATTTTGAAGATTTATACACCAAAAAAATTGGAAAATCTAGAAAACATTGACAAATTTCTAGACAAATATGTCCTGCCCAAATTGAACCAGTATGATATAGAAAAGCTAAAAGGACTTATTTCAATGAAATTAACATTCTATAAATATAATGAAACTGAAAGGTAAAAGTTTTCCAAAAGAGAAAAGCCCAGGACCTGATGTATTCTCAGCTGAACTCTGCCAGATCTTTACAAAAGAACTAGCACCAATCATTCTCAAATTATTCCATTATTGAAAGGGAGGGAACACTCCCAAATACATACCAAAACCAGAGGAAAGACACATCAAGGAAAGAAAACTACAGCCCAATATCCCTGATGAACATAGATGCAAAAATCCTTAATAGTATCAATTCTCATTCAAAAACACATCAAAAAAGATAATACACCATTATCAAGTAGGCTAAATTTCAGGGATGCAAGTTTTTTTGAACGTAGGTAAATCAATAAATGTAATTCACCACTTAAACAACATTACAGACAAAACTCACCTGATCATCTTGATAGATGCAGAAAAAGCCTTTGATAAAATCTAATACTCGTTCATGTTAAAACAAACAAAAACAAAAAAACGGAGATGCTAGGGATCAGAGAAATTTATCCCAACATCAAAAGGCCATTTATGATAAACCTAAAGTGAACATCACACTAAATGGAGAAAAACTAAAAGCATTTTCTCCAAAGTCAGGAACACACCCCTAGTGGTGTGGCCCTGGTTCCAGCAGAAGCCCGCGAGCTGGAGTGGGAGCTGGAACCCATGAGAGTGGACGCCTGAAACAAAGTGGAGCCCAAGACCAGACGCCAGGTGGGCAGTCAGTGGGTCGGTGCAGAACCAGCTAGCGAGTGCCCATGCTAGCCCACAGCCTAGCCTGCCGGCACAGCTTCAGCGTGGGAAGATATCGCCCTTTGACCAAAGAAGCAAGTTGGAGGAGAATTCTTCAGAAAGCTGAGCCCCCAGTGTGAGGTTAAGTACACTGGAGTCAGGGACCCGTCCCTAGAGGAGGGTCAGGCTTGCTTCCTGAACGCCTGCAGCGACAGCCACTGAGAGATCCAGGAGGGTGCATTAGCGCAACAGGCCTTCCAAGAGGCTCAGAAAAGGACACGTGAATTTGAAGACAGAGACAGATCTCCTCGGGAGGAAATAGATGTGAAGACTTTCATGGCTGCTGGCTGTAACTGGCAAGAAGACATGACGCTAGTCCTGGTACCAGTTTAGGTGGTGGTGATGATCTCAAACTTTGCTAACACCAGCACGGCAAACGTGCTGCTAATCTTCACATACATGTTGCTGCTAGTTAGAAATAATTCATTATAAGACCAGAAATGGAGATAATACGGTCTGTTTCTCAACTTAAGGCAGTAAAAGACATCACAAACTGCCATGGTTTTTCACTATAATACCTACATTTCTAATTCTTAAAGCATGTAGCCAGGAAAAATTCAAAATTTTATTCTAGGCAAGCATATCCTGTTGGCATTATTTCAATAGAGCCGAAGCTATCAATTTATAAAGCTCTTTTTCTCACCATCTTAATTTAAAGTTTGTGTCATTTAAAACAAATTTAAATTTATATTAGAGGGCTTTAATCAGTTGCTTTAATTTTTTTTTCTTTTTCTTATTTTTAGGTGTGTTGGTTACATCGCTTCTTCTTGGGCATTTTGGTTTGGTTTGGTTTGATTTTCTGCATTTTCTTTGGTGTTTTTAGCATTTAAAACTGTTGATATGTTTGCATTATTTACAAGCTCAAAACCCAGTAGCATAGAACTGTCTGCCACAGCCTTCTAACACAAAGTTTACAGTTGTTGAAAGTTTCAGTATCCTTTTAAATGCTAGTAATCAGCATCCTTTCTTTCCTTTTTAAACATAAAAATATTAAATTGTTATTAATTCTGTAATTTGCCCCATACTCATTTTTTAGATTCTGTTTTGTAATCATGAGTTTCTCCATAGATGATATTCTCCATAGATGATAATATTCTACTGAAATGCCTAAGGAAGTCACAGGCTGGCTTCTGTTGTATTCAGGCATTTTTTTTTTTAATCAGAAAAAAATTTCAGGCGCTTCTTCATGTAGTAATGACATATTAAACTGAAGACAGTGACGAATCAGCTGCAAAGGTAATAGTGTACTAAAATCATGTTTAAGAGAGCTGCTTTTATTGTGTTTTATGGTGCATGCTTTTGTAAAAATATTGGGTAATGAAAGATTAGTCTTAGAAAATGTTCTTCTGTGCAGAGGATACATTTTCTTTATTCTGGGGGAAAACAGTCACAGTTATGTAAGGTATTCTGCAAAAGGACTATCAGTATCACCTTTTGAGATGAATTAGCATAAGAATATTTTTTAATAGACTTACTTTCAAACTTTTTTGACAAAAAAAAGGGCAACTTTTTCTTTAATAAAGGACTGGAAAAATGTGCCAAGTCATTTGGCACATCCTTACTAATACTTCTCATGGTCATATTCATAAAATGTTAATACATTTCTGAATTTTTGCAAGAATGTATTTTATCATAATAAAATTGTGTTATTTTGAAGAGTTAGAAAAACGACACATAATTAAGAAAGTGAAATCTGAATAAGGTCATTGAATTTAAAAAGCACATAAATATACTTGATTGATGAAGGAGGGATGATTTTCAGTGTATTTAGGTCTTTAATTCATAAACAATTATCCTGTATCTGAATAAAATATATCTCATATATTTGAAGTCACACATGGTAAGGAGTATATTTAAATTGTTTTAAAAAGTAATGAATCATAAAAAACTATGCTTACTTGCGTAACTAAGTACCATGAATGCATCTTGTTGGTATTTGGTGTTGTGAAGCTCACACATACTCAAGGCCCCAATTTCCCCTGAGGGAATTGCCTTTTAAATGATCCTTACAGTGGTGTTTTAGGGTTACTTTATCATACGATTCCTTGATTTTTGACTTCTTCACTTAACTTTTTTTTTCTTTAAGTAATATGATGGTAAATTTTTCTCTACTGCTTTCAGCTTAGGGATTTTAGTCCACCAGTGAATAAGATTAAATGTGATTAATTGTTCCTGTTGTCATCCTTCTGCAAATACTGGATTTTTCCCTTGTCATTTAGTACTGTGTCATTTCTGTGTTAATGCTGGCATTAACATTATAAGCACTTTCACTCAAGTAGTTCAGTCTTTGAAAACTACTTTTATAAAGTTGTTGATGCAGTTGACATTTTTTCATAATCCATGTTTAAGCAAAATTACATCATTGTATCAGCATTTCTAAATTAATAATCTCCATCAAAACATGTCCTAAGCTACTGATTGCTTATGGCACCATTAGCCATTCCCTGTGTTATATGTTTTACTTTCATTAAAAACTTATGTGTAGTGAAAAGAAAATGTAATTTAAGGAAAATTAGTCTTTGTGACAGATACATGGTGACTGGGTAGGTGGCCTTGGTCCAAAGCCTCTGAGATAAAACCTGGATCATCGGAATCTTCTCTTTACTTTCAACTTGGGCCCCCAGGAAGACCTCAGGAACTGTACAGAAAAACACCACTATGTCTCTCCTTCTCTCCTTCAATTACTTCTCTTCCTCTTTTTCTCCCTCTCTCTTCTCCTTTTCTGCTACTAATTGGAATTCCACACATCTCCCTTTTAGAAGGCAGTTCCTGGTTATCTTAGGCCCAGAGAATATGGCAACACATACCCTCAACTTAGCGGGGGATGAATGTGGTTTCCTGATGTTTCTTCTTTTGCTTTTCCTTCATGGTGCAACTCTTTGGAGGGTTTTTTCAGAGGGTGACTCTGAAGCTCAAAGTTAGTTGCTGATGGATAAGAATGAAATCTTTACATTCAAACACAAATAACAAAGTGGGGAAAGGCTAATGTGTTCACTAATCACAGTCCAACATCTAGGACTGGCCATCACTAAGGCCTCAGCAGTATGTTATGACCTATTGATGGCATCAGCACAGTCCAACGACCCAGGCAGCATTCACATTCATGCACATTGCTAAAGCCCATCACCTACGTTACCATTTATATAGTGGAATTTCTATCATTAACTTGAACTTTCAAATCTTGTACTTGATGCCAAAATTAGAGAGATGATATGGATTTAATAGAGGAAATTCTTTCTATCTCAGGAAAACCCCATTACTCAAACTCTTCATTGGTGAGGATATAGTAGTACCACGGATGTTCAGGCTGAGAACTATGCTTGACTCAGAGAAAGTCTATGTCTCATTAGAATTGTTTACATCATGGAGAAACCCAGATAAAAGGCTTCTTGGAACATAGGAGTGGGTGGGAGAGCATCTTATCAATCTATACACCCCTAGCAGTTATTGATTTTCCCCTTCAGCTGGCAACAGTCTCTCCCTCCACTCTTCCTCTTCACTTCCACATTGGCAGAAAGATAACTCTTGACTTCACCACATATAGCCTTTCTCTGGAATCCTTTTCCGCTCAAGCCCGAAGTTGTCACTCTCCTTGATTCTGTCCCAGGGCCCACGTGTTTCCTTATGGAAAGACGTTAAGTGTTATACAGAGTTCAAGCTCTGAGGCATTTATTTTACCTCCCACCAAGTATAGAATGAACCTCATCTTTTAAGTTGGATTTATCTTTACTCTAAATCTTATTAAATAACATGATCCAGCCCCCTTCACTCTGCTTTAACCCCTAGGCCCATTACTCTGGTTGTTCTCTTCGTTCACCATGACCACTGAATAACAGCTAAATTTATGAACAAATTTTCAGCTTTTTATAGCTATTTATAGAAATAAAAAGTAAAAAAAAAAACAGATACTATCTTGCATGTATCAAATTGCTACTACCTAAAGGGCTACACTGTACCAAATGATTGTGAGGATATAAGGGAGTGAGGAATCTTCATGAACTAAATGAAGTATTGGTTTATGTAGCGGTATGAAGAATAGTTATATAACATTTCACAAAATACCCACATCCCTACAAATCTATGATCTCACTTTGAAAAGGGACGATTACAAGGATGATATCCATAGCATAACTTCTGCTTAAGGGAAACTGGAATTTTTAGTCTCTAACTCAAAACATTGAATAAGTAAATAATGGCAGGAGGCTGCTATAGAATTCACTTCCAAGGATAGATGAAATAAAATAAAAATAAAAAGAAGTACGTGAAGGGTACTGGTAAACAGACATCAAAAAGAAAATATAACTTCATTAAATAAGCACAATGGCTTCATGAACAGGATAATATATAATACTAAGGGTATTATTAATTCAATAATCTACAATTTTTAAACAGGACCAAAAAATAATCTGAAAAGTTCACTAAGGGTATCAGGGCCTAAAATCAAGGTGTTAGCAGGGCTGTTCCTGGATAGAGGCTTTACTTGGGGATCTTTCCCTTTTATTCCCCCAGGGTTCTAGAGCTTCCTGTAATCCTTAGCTATTTTTCATGATCCTCATCTTCAACAGGCATGAAATTGACACCACTTATATGGGATAAAATCTTCACTCATACGGCTCTCTTAACTGTCCCTTAAAAACATCATTGTGATTACTTTGGCTGTACCCAGTTGATCTAAAATAATCTTTGGATTCAAAATGCTTGACTTCCTCTCACCTGTAGAGTTTCTTTGGCCATGCGAAGAAACATATTGATAGGTTCCAGGAATTAGGATGTTGACATTTTGGGGGGGTCAGAGGGGAGGGTTCTCCTTCATCCTGTACCAAAATAAAATCAAGGTTTCAGAGAGAATTCTCCTATAATAAAATATAGCAGTAGGAGAGTAGAAACCTGAAACTGATCAAAAGATTAGAAAAAATTGACACAGTCAATATAAATATATTGAATAAAACAAAGCCGAGCCAGGTGCTGTGGTGCATGCCTGTAATCCCAGCAGTTCAGGAGGTTGAGAAGGAGGATCATGAGTTCAAAGCCAACCTCAGCAACGGCAAGGCACTAAGCAACTCGGTGAGACTGTGCCTCTAAATAACATACAAAGTAGGGGTGGGGATGTGGCTCAGTGGTTGAGTGCCCCCTGAGTTTCATCCCCAGCAGCACCCCCCAAAAAAAGAGGCAGAATGAGTGGAAATATCACTCTAAAACTAAACATTAACATAAAAAATAAAATAAAATGGCAATTATGAAAGAATGTTTTGTGCTACACAATTTACACAATCAGATTTAATACACTAGAACCATGAGCCTGCCCTGCTCACTCTCCTTCACTTCTCCAGGCCCATTATTCTGGGTGTTCTCATAGTCACCACCACCACTGAACAATAGGCACATTTTTCTAACAGGTTTTCAGCTTCATAGCTACTCAAGTAGCAAAAATAAAAATAGATGCTCTCTTTTAAGTATCAAATTGGTAAAAGAGGATCAAAATATGCCAAATGCTTATGATGATATAGGGTCATGGGGTATTTTCATGAACTAAAAGGAAATATTGATTTATGTAACTGAAAGAAAAGTGGTGCAGGACTAATCACACACACACACCTGGAATAAGAAGCGGGTTTATTGTCAGGAGCCCAAAAAGGCTTCTCTGCAGAGGGGAAGGGACAGCAGCAGCAACTGCCCCTTGAATGTCACCTTTTATAGGCTAGAATCATGGCGTCGCGCTAGGGGCGGGTTTAGTCTTGAATGACATAGTAAGGATCCCCTGATCTTGTGGAAGGAGAGTTTGTTTCTTGGGAACAGACACAGAAGGGAGAAAAGGGAAACTGGCATGTCCTTTTATCTTCTCAAGGTAAGAACAGGGAAACCAGTACATCCCCACCTCAGGGGCTAGTACGTTGTCTCTTATCTCTCAATAAGAGAACAGGGAAAGACCCGTACATCTCCAGGCCAGTAGGTTTATCTTGGGCTAGTTTCTATTTCTTGAGAATAACAACAGTATTCATAAAGTGGAGGTGGGGGAAAGGAAGACGGCTGCAGTTATGCTAACAAGTAACTCTATTGAGCAACAATTAAGCATTGATTCATAAAATATGCACACAACTGACATCCTATATTCATTTTCTATAATTTTATGGATTAAAATACAAATTTATTATCTTGTAGTTCTGCAGATCAAAATGCTCTTAGGATTTTTGGCCTCAGTGTGTCAGCAGGCTGCCCTGTCTGGAAGCTCTGCTGGAGGATCTTTCCCTTTACTTTCTCCCCCAGGTTCCAGAGCTGTATGCCTTCCTAGCTATTGTTCACATTCTTCATCCTCAAAAGGCATCTGTTCTACACCTGCTCAAGGTCACAGCTCCACTCTTTCCAGCCGCCTCTTAGCTGCCTCTCAGAGGGGCCATTGTGATGACCTTGGCTGTACCCAGAAGATCCAGGAAAATCTTTTCATTCAAAACTATCAACTTAATGTCATCTGCAAAGTCTTTTTACACTACAAAGTCATATATTCATAGCTTCCACGGATTAGGCAGTTAATATGTGTTTTTTCTTCTTTTTGAGGAGAGTGGGAAGAAAAAGTTCATTCTTCTAACAACCGACTATACTAAAGTCAGAGTACATCAAAGAGATCTAAAACAATAGTGAAGAAATGACACAACAAATGTATAAACACTGAATTAAACAAAGCAGCATGAAATGAAGAACCCTAAACTACACTTTAAATTAAACATTAACCAAAGGAATAGAAGGGCAATTACAAAAGAATGTTTCAGTCAGGTACCCTGATTTATTAAATGAAAACTTGAGAACAGGTGACAAATCAAGGAAACGGAAGAAGATGGTGCTCAAAAGCTTTTTACTGCACCTACTCAGCTGTTTCAAGACCAGCTTGAGGCTGAAAAAAAAGCAAGTTCTCAAAGATCAGAGCAGACCTCACTCTTTTCCTCCTGAAGAGATTCTTCTCCATATGGATACAGGAGAGGCTGAATACCTCCCTCGGTTGTTAGAAGATTTTGGAGATAAGGTTGCTTTTCCAGAGATCCATGTGGCCATAACAATTTAAATAATTATAGTACGACTTAGTTTGGGGAGAATAATATATTTCTCTTTCCATCATCCATTCTTCATGCATGCACATTTAAACAGCTTGATGTGTAATTGATATACATATAAATCTACATATACCACTTGTTCAATTTTCTGAGTCTATTGATTCAGCTCCTCATTTTGCCTTCTATTTATAACTAGGTACAGGTATGATATTTATTTAGGATGACTGTAACTGTTTGCCCTATCTGTTCAGACTGGTTACATTTGAGTAATAAACTCAGGTAATTTTCAAGTTTATAATTCTTAATAACATTTGAATTCCTATGTGAATATGTATCAGTCATACAAAAATCACTAGCTCATGGTAAGAGCAAAAGTAGTCTGGGGAAGATATTTTGAAACCTCTGTATAGTTTAGCAATTCTTTTGCTAAGTACCTCCTTTTTGCTTAATAATGATAGATCATCACATTGCCAAGTTTCTGATTTTTTAAGGGAACAGAATAGTCCTAATGAAGATGTTTCTTTCTTTCTTCTTATTAACTAAAGAGAAAAGTGGTGATTAATTAGCTTATAATGTAAATGATTAATAAAATATAAAAACACATTCATAACATTGCTGGCTGATGGTTTGGCTCTAGGAATGTCCCTGGAAAAGCTCATGTGTTAGGCAACGTGGCAATGTGCAGAGGTGGAAAGACTGAGTCATGAAAGCGGTAACCTCAGCAGCGGATGAGTCCATTTGAAGGATTAATGATTTGAATGGACAGCTGGGTGCCAATCATGGGTGGTAGGACTTGGCTGGAGGAGGCAGGTCGTTGGGGGTGTGGTCTTGAACTATATCTCTTCCCAGGCTCCTCCCTCTTTCTCTGCCTCCTGGCTGCCATGAGATTAGGGGTTCTCCTCCACCAGGCCCTTCTGCCATGGTTTTCAGCCTGACCTCCAACAGTGGAATCATCTAAAATGTGCCCTCTCCACTTCTGGGAGGTGGCCTGTGAGAGAAGGAGAGCCACAGGCTGCTGCAGGAGCATTGCTGGCCAGTCCGCAGCCCTGTGCCAAAAGGCCATATGTGGGCAGACTGATGCCCAGCGCTGACACCTGGACAAGAACCGAGGCAGGCCTGTAATCCCAATGGCTCAGGAGGCTGAGGCAAGAGGATCGATATTCAAGGCCAGCCTCAGCAATTTAGCAAGGCCCTAAGCAACTTAGGGACACCCTGTCTCTAAAGAAAATATAAAAGGGCTGGAAATGTGGCTCAATGGTTAAGCTCTCCTGGGTTCAATCCTTGAACAACAACAAAAAAAGAACCTAGTCTTATACTGCAGCTGCGCTGGGACTCTGTGGTAGCAGCGCCAGAGTCTGGGTTGTGCCTCAGCCTCTACCCAGTCCCACGTTCGACCTAACCTGCCGCCAAGGAATGTCAGCCAAGTCCAAGGGGAGCGTCTTCCTCTGGTCCAGCTGAGCAGCGTTAGGCCAGAAGCTTCCAAAAGCAAGATGAGGGAAATGATCAGATCACTGGGAGTGTGTGGAATTAGCCCTCAGGCGACCAGAAGGACCTACCTGGTTAAAGAACTTGAGGTGAGAGGTGGGGAATTAGCAGGGATTTCAGGACTCTTGGTCTACTCGGGCTTCTGGGATCTCCAGATTTCCCAGTTCCTGGGAACTACAGAAAGACCCCTTCAGGTGGGCTTTCTTTGCTTAGGAGACTCCTGAGAGGAGTGGCTGCACTTTCTTTTTTCAATCAGAAAGAAAATCAACTAGAGATTTAATGGGTGGACCTGGGATGATGTGAGGGTAAACACTAGTATGTCTCTGTATCTGAGTGTGTGTGGTGTGGGAGGAAGGGCTTCATGGTGGACGAGAAGGGGGTCAGCAGAGGAGAACTTGGGGAACCAGACAGGTGCATGGAAGGTGCTCCTCTCCTGCACTTGCTCCCCCTCCCCACCCTTAAGAATACTATGTATATACTAATGTATATACTTAAGAATACTAAGCAGGAGTCAAAGGGACCCGATTTGGGGTCCTGGGCCAGGGCATGGAGGACATTGTGAGGTCCTCCCAGCCTCTGGAGCCCCTGGAAGGAAGCCGACCTGGGTGCCAACAGGAGAATCCAGCTTTGGGGATGTGGAACAGGCCTGGGACTTACTCACTTTCAAGTTCCTGAAGCAGCCCCTGTTCACCTCCACATGTCCCTCCCAGTAATTTTGGGCCTTTGTTCCAATCTGTTTGTCCTTCCTTTCTCTTTCCTTTCATCTGTAACCACTAGACATTGAACCTGGGGTCAGTAGACAGATAAGTTTTGTGTGTGTGTGTGTGTGTGTGTGTGTGTGAGAGAGAGAGAGAGAGAGAGAGAGTGATAAACACTCTGGGGTCTTGCCACCTCCTAGGTCTATAGAACTGGGACTGTTTTCCATATTGCTGCTGTTTTTGACCTCTGTGTTGGCATTTTGCTTCCCCCTTCCCTCCCTTTCTTCTTCCCACCTGTCTATACACAGTCTCTCCATAAACCGTGGACCCAAGAGACAACCTAGTCTCATGTAAAGATGCAGAAATAATGTACCCGAACCCAATGCTGGTGGAAGACTGTTGTACAATAGTTGGTCACAATCTAAAGGGCCAAAAAGCAAGATCCTCCTGCCTACTTCCTAATAAAATCTGT
Source organism: Marmota flaviventris (assembly GCF_047511675.1). Taxonomy (NCBI): domain Eukaryota; kingdom Metazoa; phylum Chordata; class Mammalia; order Rodentia; family Sciuridae; genus Marmota; species Marmota flaviventris. Next base: position 28,957,732 of record NC_092502.1, read on the forward strand.
GCTTGTAGGAAAAGGTCTTTTTTAAACAAAAGAAGACATAAAGTGAAAAGCAAAAGTAAATACAGGCCATGTTCGCATGGGTATCCTTTTGAATTTTTCAATATTCCATACACATTCTTAAAATTTTGTGTGTATACAAATGAACTGTATTGTGTGTAGTGTTCAGAAACTTGCTTTTTTTAAATATTTTTATTGTTGGTTGTTCAAAACATTACATAGTTCTTGATATATCATATTTCACACTTGTACTCAAGTGGGTTATGAACTCCCATTTTTACCCCGTATACAAATTGCAGAATCACATCAGTTACACATCCATTGATTTATATATTGCCATACTAGTGTCTGTTGTATTCTGCTGCCTTTCCTATCCTCTACTATCCCCCATCCCCTCCCCTCCCCTCCCCTTTTCTCTCTCTACCCCCTCTACTGTCATTCATTTCTCCCCCTTGTATTATTTTCCCCTTTCCCCTCACTTCCTCTTGTATGTACTTTTGTATAACCCTGAGGGTCTCCTTCCATTTCCATGCAATTTCCCTTCTCTCTCCCTTTCCCTCCCACCTCTCATCCCAGTTTAATGTTAATCTTCTTCTCATGCTCTTTGTCCCTACTCTGTTCTTAGTTACTCTCCTTATATCAAAGAAGACATTTGGCATTTGTTTTTTAGGGATTGGCTAGCTTCACTTAGCATAATCTGCTCTAATGCCACCCATTTCCCTGCAAATTCTATGATTTTGTCATTTTTTAATGCAGAGTAATACTCCATTGGGTATAAATGCCACATTTTTTTTATCCATTCATCTATTGAAGAGCATCTAGGTTGGTTCCACAGTCTTGCTATTGTGAATTGTGCTGCTATGAACATCGATGTAGCAGTGTCCCTGTAGCATGCTCTTTTTAGGTCTTTAGGGAATAGACCGAGAAGGGGAATAGCTGGGTCAAATGGTGTTTCCATTCCCAGCTTCCAAGAAATCTCCATACTGCTTTCCAAATTGGCTGCACCAATTTGCAGTCCCACCAGCAATGTACAAGTGTACCCTTTTCCCCACATCCTCGCCAGCACTTGTTGTTGTTTGACTTCATAATGGCTGCCAATCTTACTGGAGTGAGATGGTATCTTAGGGTGGTTTTGATTTGCATTTCTCTGACTGCTAGAGATGGTGAGCATTTCTTCATGTACTTGTTGATTGATTGTATGTCCTCCTCTGAGAAGTGTCTGTTCAGGTCCTTGGCCCATTTGTTGATTGGGTTATTTGTTATCTTATTGTCTAATTTTTTGAGTTCTTTGTATAATCTGGATATTAGGGCTCTATCTGAAGTGTGAGGAGTAAAGATTTGTTCCCAGGATGTAGGCTCCCTATTTACCTCTCTTATTGTTTCTTTTGCTGAGAAAAAAACTTTTTAGTTTGAGTAAGTCCCATTTGTTGATTCTAGTTATTAATTTTTGTGCTATGGGTGTCCTGTTGAGGAATTTGGAGCCCGACCCCACAGTATGTAGATCGTAGCCAACTTTTTCTTCTATAAGATGGCGTGTCTCTGATTTGATATCAAGCTCCTTGATCCATTTTGAATTAACTTTTGTGCATGGCGAGAGAAAGGGATTCAGTTTCATTTTGTTGCATATGGATTTCCAGTTTTCCCAGCACCATTTGTTGAAGGTGCTATCCTTCCTCCATTGCTTGCTTTTAGCCCCTTTATCAAATATAAGATAGTTGTAGTTTTGTGGATTGGTTTCTGTGTCCTCTATTCTGTACCATTGGTCCACCCGCCTGTTTTGGTACCAGTACCATGCTGTTTTTGTTACTATTGCTCTGTAGTATAGTTTGAAGTCTGGTATCGCTATACTGCCTGATTCACACTTCCTGCTTAGCATTGTTTTTGCTATTCTGGGTCTTTTATTTTTCCATATGAATTTCATGATTGTTTTCTCTATTTCTACAAGAAATGCCATTGGGATTTTGATTGGCATTGCATTAAACGTATAGAGAACTTTTGGTAATATCGCCATTTTGATGATGTTAGTTCTGCCTATCCATGAACAGGGTATATTTTTCCGTCTTCTAAGATCTTCTTCTATTTCTCTCTTTAGGGTTCTGTAGTTTTCATTGTATAAGTCTTTCACCTCTTTTGTTAGGTTGATTCCCAAGTATTTTAATTTTTTTGAGGATATTGTGAATGGAGTGGTTGTCCTCATTTCCATTTCAGAGGATTTGTCGCTGATATACAGGAATGCCTTTGATTTATGCGTGTTGATTTTATATCCTGCCACTTTGCTGAATTCATTTATTAGCTCTAATGGTTTCTTTGTAGACCCTTTTGGGTCTGCTAGGTATAGAATCATGTCATCCTGCAAATAGTGATAATTTAAGTTCTTCTTTTCCTAGTTTTATGCCTTTAAGTTCTTTCGTCTGTCTAATTGCTCTGGCCAGTGTTTCGAGAACTATGTTGAACAGAAGTGGTGAGAGAGGGCATCCCTGTCTTGTTCCAGATTTTAGAGGGAATGCCTTCAGTTTTTCTCCATTCAGAATGATGCTAGCCTGAGGCTTAGCATAGATTGCTTTTACAATATTGAGGTATGTTCCTGTTATCCCTAGTTTTTCTAGAGTTTTGAACATAAAGGGATGCTGTACTTTGTCGAATGCTTTTTCCATATCTATCGAGATGATCATATGGTTCTTATTTTTAAGTCTATTGATGTGGTGAATAACATTTATTGATTTCCGTATATTGAACCAGCCTTGCATCCCAGGGATGAATCCTACTTGATCATGGTGCACAATTTTTTTGATATGTTTTTGTATCCGATTCGCCAGAATTTTATTGAGGATTTTTGCATCTAGGTTCATTAGAGATATTGGTCTGTAGTTTTCTTTCTTTGAAGTGTCTTTGTCTGGTTTAGGTATCAGGGTGATGTTGGCCTCGTAGAATGAATTTGGAAGTTCTCCCTCTTTTTCTATTTCCTGAAGTAGCTTGAAAAGTATTGGTATTAGTTCCTCTTTAAAGGTTTTGTAAAACTCTGCTGTATACCCATCCAGTCATGGGCTTTTCTTAGTTGGTAGTCTTTTGATGGTTTCTTCTATTTCCTCAATTGATATTGGTCTGTTTAGGTTGTCTATATCCTCCTGATTCAATCTGGGCAGATCATATGACTTAAGAAATTTATCGATGCCGTCACTATCTTCTAATTTATATGAGTGTAAGGATTCAAAATAATTTCTGATTATATTCTGTATTTCTGAAGTGTCTGTTGTGATATTGCATTTTTCATCCCGTATGCTAGTAATTTGAGTTCTCTCTCTGCTTCTCTTCATTAGCATGGCTAAGGGTCTGTCTATTTTGTTTATTTTTTCAAAGAACCAACTTTTAGTTTTGTCAATTTTTTCAATTGTTTCTTTTGTTTCAATTTCATTAATTTCAGCTCTGATTTTAATTATTTCTTGCCTTCTACTTCTTTTGATGTTGTTTTGCTCTTCTTTTTCTAGGATTTTGAGATGAAGTATGAGATCATTTATTTGTTGGTTTTTTCTTTTTTTAAGGAATGAACTCCAAGCAATGAATTTTCCTCTTAGAACTGCTTTCAATGTGTCCCATAGATTCCCATAGGTTTGTCTGTGTTTTCATTTATCTCTAAGAATTTTTTAATTTCCTCCTTGATGTCTTCTATAACCCCTTGATCATTCAGTAACCTATTGTTCATTCTCCAAGTGATGCATGATTTTTCCTTCCTTCTTTTATCATTGATTTTCAGTTTCATTCCATTATGATCAGATAAGATGCATGGTATTATCTCTACTCCTTTATATTATCTAAGAGTTGCCCTGTGACATAATATATGATCTATTTTTGAGAAGGATCCATGTACTGCTGAGAAAAAAGTGTAACTGCTTGGTGTTGGGTGGTATATTCTATATATGTCAATTAAGTCTAGGTTACTAATTGTATTATTGAGTTCTATAGTTTCCTTATTCAACTTTTGTTTGGAAGATCTGTCCAGTGGTGAGAGAGGTGTGTTGAAGTCTCCCATGATTATTGTATGGTAGTCTATTAGACTCTTGAACTTGAGAAGAGTTTGTTTGATGAACATAGCTGCACCATTGTTTGGGGCATATATATTTATGATTGTTATGTCTTGTTGGTGTATGGTTCCCTTGAGCAGTATGTAGTGTCCCTCTTTATCCCTTTTGATTAACTTGGGCTTGAAATCTATTTTATTTGATATGAGTATGGATACTCCTGCTTGTTTCCGAAGTCCATATGAGTGATATGATTTTTCCCAACCTTTCACCTTCAGCCTATGTATGTCTTTTCCTATCAAATGTGTCTCCTGTAGGCAGCATATTGTTGGGTCTTGTTTTGTGATCCATTCTACTAGCCTATGTCTCTTAATTGGTGAGTTCAAGCCATTAACATTTAGGGTTATTATTGAGATATGGGTTGTTCTTCCAGCCATATTTGTTTATTTATGTTACTAAACATGGTTTGTTTTCCTCTTTGATTATTTTCCCCCCTTTACTGTCCTACCTCCCACTGTTGGTTTTCATTGTTATTTTCCATTTCCTCTTCCTGTAATGTTTTGCCGAGGATGTTTTGAAGAGATGGTTTTCTAGCTGCAAATTCTTTTAACTTTTGTTTATCGTGGAAGGTTTTAATTTCATCTTCCATCCTGAAGCTTAATTTCGCTGGATACACAATTCTTGGTTGGAACCCATTTTCTTTCAGTGTTTGAAATATGTTATTCCAGGATCTTCTAGCTTTCAGAGTCTGTGTTGAAAGATCAGCTGTCATCCTGATTGGCTTACCCCTAAATGTAATCTGCTTCCTTTCTCTTGTAGCTTTTAAAATTCTCTCCTTATTCTGTATGTTGGGCATCTTCATTATAATGTGTCTAGGTGTGGATCTCTTATGATTTTGCACATTCAGCGTCCTGTAGGCTTCTAGGATTTGGGATTCTGTCTCATTCTTCAAGTCTGGGAAGTTTTCTCATATTATTTCATTGAATAGATTGCTCCTTCCTTTGGTTTGGACCTCTATACCTTCCTGTATCCCAATGACTCTTAAGTTTGGTCTCTTTATGTTATCCCATATTTCTTGGATATTCTGCTCATGGTTTCTTAACAGTCTTGCTGAGCTGTCTATGTTCTTTTCCAGTTGAAATACTTTGTCTTCATTGTCTGATGTTCTATCTTCTAAGTGTTCTACTCTGCTGGTAGTATTCTCAATTGAGTTTTTAAGTTGGTTTATTGCTTCCTGCATTTCTAGGATTTCTGTTTGTTTGTTTTTTATAACCTCTATCTCCCTGTATAGTTGATCTTTTGCTTCCTGGATTTGTTTGTGTAATTCATTGTCGAAGTGATCTTTCATTGTCTGATTTTGCTGTCTAATGTCTTCCTTGAGACTCCAGATCATCTGAAGCATGTATATCCTGAATTCTTTGTCTGACATTCCATCTGCTGCAGCTGTTACCTCTTCTAAAGTTGAGTTGACCTGCATTGCTTGTGGTCCTTTCTTTCCTTGTCTTTTCATACTGCTTGCGTTTCTTTCTGCTTGGTGAAACTGTTGTGTTTTTGAAAATTTTTTCCCCCTATATATTTATATTGCTCTTGTATAGTTGAAAAGTCTCTCTTGCAGGGTCGGGCGGCAGTCTGCCTACCTTGCAGACGCGGGTGGCGGCTCTGCTCTGCCCCTCCTCCAATTGGTGTGACATGTCTACCACGCCCGCGGACCCCTGGGCCTATCCTGCCGGTCGGTCGCAGGTCTGCCTACCTTGCAGGCGCGGGCGGCAGCTCTGCTCTGCCCTTACTCCAATTGGGGTGATGTGTCTACCACACCGGCTGGTCGCTGGGCTTATTCCGGGTGCGGAAGGTGGCTCTGCTCTGCCCCTACTCCAATTGGGGTGACGTGTGTACCACGTCGACAGGCCACCGGGCCTGATCCGCCGGTCGGTTGCAGGTCTGCCTATCTTGCAGGCGTGAGCGGCGGCTCTGCTCTGCCCCTCCTCCAATTGGTGTGACTTGTCTACCACACCTGCGGACTGCTGGGCCTGTTCCGGGCGCGGGAGAAGGCTCTGCTCTGCTCCTACTCCAATTGGGGTGACGTGCCTACCACCCTGGCCAGCTGCTGGGCCTGTTCCACCGGTCAGTCGCAGGTCTGCCTACCTTGCAGGCATGGGCGGCAGCTCTGCTCTGCCCCTACTCCAAATGGGGTGACGTGTCTGTCGCGCCGGCAGGCCACTGGGCCTGTTCTGCTGGTCGGTCGCAGGTCTGCCTACCTTTCGGGCGCGGGTGGCGGCTCTGCTCTGCCCCTACTCCAATTGGGGTGACGTGTGTACCACGCCGGCAGGCCGCTGGGCCTGATCCGCTTGTTTGTCGCAGGTCTGCCTACCTTGCAGGCGCGGGCGGCCGCTCTGCCCTGCCCCTCCTACCACGCCCGTGGACCTCTGGGCCTGTTCTGCCGGTCGGTCACAGGTCTGCCTACCTTGCAGGCACGGGTGGCGGCTCTGCTCTGCCCCTACTCCAATTGGGGTTATGTGACTACCACGCTGGCGGGCCGCTGGGCCTGTTCCGGGTGCAGGCAGCGGCTCTGCTCTGCCCCTCTGGCTTGATGACAAAGTGAGAGAGACTCGGGTGTTTGTGACTCACTTTCTTTACCAGGAGACCAACTGTTTCTGTCGCTGCTGGTATTGATGAAGTTCTCTCCTCTGCTGCTTTCTGATGACATCAGATCTCTGCCATGTTGGTATCCCATGCGAATGGCAGCATTTCGTTCCCTTTGCCCGGTGACCAAAGCAACGGGTGAGTCCTGACTGGCCCTCACAAGCCCCGTCTCAGTCCTGTTGCCACTGCCTATGAAGGCTCGGTTGGTATTTACCTCCACAGTATTCAGCAGGACCCGGACTGAGAAGCAGTTTCCACGGGTTCTTTATCCCTGGGCCAGAGCAGTTCCGGGAGCCGGAATTCAGCTGCTCCGTGCTCGGTGTATGTTCTGATAGGAGCAGGCTCCAAGAAGCAGTTCCCGCGGGTTATTTAGCACTGAGTCTGAGTAATTTGTCTGCAAGCTGCAGGCGAATGGCAGCCTGAAATTACCTGTTCTATGGCTGAATGACCAGAAACTTGCTTTTCACCATTAAGTCTCTTAGATTTTTTTTCCTATCAGCACAAGTGAAAGTAACATTTTTTTCTAACTGCAGTATAGTGTTCCATTTAAGAAGTCTATGCTATAATCAATTTTCTGGTTTTTGGTTCTTTAGATTGTGACCGACTATTGTACAACAATCTTCCACCAGTAATGGGTTCGGGTACATTATTTCTGCATCTTTACGTGAGACTAGTTTTGTATCTTGTTCATTTTAGGGAGAGACTGTGAAGGGGTCCACTTCCTGGTCTTTTATGGCAAGAGTTTCCTATCTGAAGTAGAATAGGCTGTCACTGATGTACAGAAATGCCTTCGATTTATGGGTGTTGATTTTATATCCTGTTAGTTTGCTGAATTCATTTATTATTCTAGAGTTTTCTGGTGGAATTTTTGGGGTCTTCTAGGTTTAGAATCATGTCGTCAGCAAATAGTGCTAATTTGAGTACTTCTTTTCCCATTTATTTCTTTTGTATCAGTATCTTTCAGTATCCCATTTATTTCTTTTGTCTAATTGCTGTGGCCAGTGTTTTAAGAACTATGTTAAATAGAAGTGGTGAAAGAGGGCATCCCTGTATTGTTTCAGTTTTTAGAGAAAATGTTTTCAGTTTTCTCCATTTAGAATGATGTTGGCCTGGGGCTTAGCATAGATAGCTTTTACAATGTGAGAAAATTGTTTTTACAATGCTCCTGTTATCCCTAGTTCTTCTAGTGTTTTGAACATGAAGTAGTGCTGTATTTTGTCAAATTTTTTTTCTGTATCTATTGAGATGATCATATGATTCTTTTGATGTGATGAATTACATTTATTTATTTCCATATGTTGAACCAACCTTGCATCCCTGGGATTCACCCCACTTGATCATGGTGCACTATCTTTTTGATATGTTTTGTATTTAATTTGCCAGAATTTCATTGAGAATTTTTGCATCTATGTTCATTAGAGATATTGGTCTGAAGTTTTCTTTCTTTGATGTGTCTTTGCCTGGTTTTGGAATCAGGGTGATATTGGCCTCATAGAATGAGTTTGGAAGTGTTCCCTCTTTTTCTATTTCATGAAATAATTTGTAAAGTATTGGTATTAGTTCTTCTTTAAAGGTTTTATAGAACTCAGCTGTGTATCCATCCACTCCTGGATTTTTCTTGGTTGGTAGTCTTCCGATGGTGTCTTCTATTTCACTGCTTGAAATTGATCTGTTTAAATTGTGTATATCAACCTGATTCAGTTTGTGCAAATCATATGACTCTAGAAATTTGCCAATGCTTTTGATATTCTCTATTTTATTGGAGTACAAGTTTTCAAAATAATTTCTAATTATCTTCTGATTTCTGTAGGGTCTGGCATGATATTTCCTTTTTCATCATGTATGTTAGTGATTTGAGTTTTCTATGTCCTCTTCATTAGCATGGCTAAGGGTTTATCAATTATTTATTTTTTCAAAGAAACAACTTTTTGTTTTGTCAATTTTGTCAATTGACAAATCTTTTGTTTCAATTTCATTGATTTCAGCTCTGATTTTGATTGTTTCCTGTGTTCTGCTGATTTGGGTGTTAATTTGTTCTTCTTTTTCTAGGGCTTTGTGATGTAATGTTAGGTCATTTATCTGTTGACTTTTTCTTCTTTTAAGGAAAGAACTCCATGCAGTGAACTTTCCTCATAGTATTGCTTCATAGTTTACAAGAGATTTTGATATGTTGTATCAGTGTTTTCATTTACCTTGAAGAATTTTTTAAATCTCCTCTTTGATGTCTTTTGCAACCTACTATTCATTCAGTAGCATATTATTTTGTCTCCAGTGGTTGGAGTAGCTTCTATTTTTATTTTGTCATTGATTTCTAATTTGATTCCATTATGATCTGACAGAATGCAGGGTAGTATCTCTACTTTTTTGTATTTGTTAAGAGTTACTTTGTGGCATAATATATGGTCTGTTTTAAAGAAGGATCCACGTGCTGCTGAGAAGAAAGTGTATTCTCTTGTTGATGGATAAAATATTCTATATATGTCAGTTAAGTGTAAGTTATTAATTGTATTATTGAGTTCTATAGTTTCTTTGCTCAGATTTTGTTTGGAAGATCTATCCAGTGGTGAAAGAGGGGTGTTAAAGTCACCCAGAATTAATATGTTGTGGTCTATTTGACTCTTGAAAGAGTTTGATGAACGTAGATGCTCCATTGTTTGGGGCATTTATATTTAAAATTGTTTTGTCTTGATGTATGGTTCTCTTGAGCAATATGAAATGTCCTTCTTTATCCCTTTTGATTAACTTTGGCTTGAAGTCTACTTTATTTGATATGAGGATGGAACCCCCTCCTTGTTTCCATAGTCCATATGAGTGTTATGTTTTTTCTCAAACTTTCACCTGCAGTCTGTGAATGTCTTTTCCTATGAGATAAGTCTCTTCCAGGAAGTATATTTTTTAATTAATTTTTTATTTATATATGACAGTGGAATGCTTTACAATTCATATTACACATATAGAGCATAATTTTTCACATCTCTGGTTGTATTCAAAGTATATTCACATCAATTCATGTCTTCATACCTGTACTTTGGACAATGATGTCCATGATATTCCACCATCATTTCTAACCCCATGCCCCCTCCTTTCCCTCTCACCCCTCTGTCCTATCTAGAGTTCATCTTTCCTCCCATGCTCCCCCTCCCAACCCCATTATAAATCGGCCTCCTTATATCAGAGAAAACATTTGGCATTTGTTTTTTTGGGATTGACTAACTTCACTTAGCACTATCTTCCCCAACTCCATCCATTTACCTGCAAATGCCATGATTTTATTCTTTTTAATTGCTGAGTAATATTCCATTGTGTGTATATGCCACATTTTTTAATCCACTCATCTATTGAATAACATCTAGTTTGATTCCACAGTTTAGCTATTGAGAATTGTGCTGCTATAAAAATTGATGTGGCTGTGTCCCTGTAATATGCTGTTTTTAAGTTCTTTCTGTGTAGACTGAATTAAAAACCAAAGACTCAACAAAGTATTTGGTTTTTAATTCAGTCTTCCAGTCTATACTTTTTGTTTGGTGAGTTTAGACCATTGACATTCAGAGTTATTATTATACATGATTTGTATTCCTGGTCATTTTTGTTTATTTTTGGTATTTAACTTGACTTGTTTTCTCCTTTGATTTGTTTTTCCTTTAGTGTAATACCTCCCTCTGCTGATTTTCATTGTTGTTTTTATTTTCCTTTCATGAAATATTTTGCCAAGAATGTTCTGTAGTTCAGGCTTTCTAGTTGTAAATTCTATTAACTTTTGTTTTTCATGAAATATATTTATTTCATCATCAAATCTAAAGCTTAATTTTGCTTGATATAAGATTCTTGGTTGGCATCCATTTTCTTTCAGATCTTGGTATATGTTTTTCCAGGATCTTCTAGCTTTCATTGTCTGGGTTAAAAAATGTGCAGGTGTTCTCCCTATATGTAATCTGATTCCTTTATCTTGTGTTTTAAAACTCTCTCTTTATTCTGTATGCTAGGCATTTTAATTATAATGTGCCTTGGTGTATCGATTTTGATTTTATCAGTTTGGTGTCCTGTAAGCCTCTTCTATTTGATTTTCCAATTCATTCTTCATGTTTGAAAAATTTTCTGGTATTATTTCATTGAATAGATTGTTTATTCCTTTGGCTTAGAGCTCTGCCTTCCTCTATCCCCCAAATTCTTAAATTTGGTCTTTTTATGTTATGGCATATTTTTTGAATGCTCTGCTCATGGTTTCTTACAATCTTCACTGTGTGGTCTACATTCTTTTCAAGATTACATATTTTGTCTTCATTGTCTGAGGTCCTGTCTTCCAAGTGGTCTAATCTGTTGGTGATACTTTCAATTGAGCTTTTAATTGGGTTTATTGTTCCTTTTCTTTCAAGGATTTCTGTTTCAGTTGTTTTTTTTTTTTT